>NC_141286.1:12345391-12892891 GCF_037954325.1 Fistularia commersonii
TGTCTGCATGCATGTTAGTGTCTCTGTCGATGTATGTCTGTGTGTGACTGTTTATGTGTGTGTGTGTGTGTTTGTGTGTGTGTATGAGACAGTGTAAAGGAAAGAAAAAAATAAACTGAATTGTGACAGCCATTGTTAGCACTAACAGGAGAACTATAAACATATAGGGTTCTTTATTACAGTACATTATTCTGTCACAGCAAGCCAACAGACAATATGAATAAACTTAATCTGTGAAATGTCTGTTAATTAATTTAAGGGAGCAAGGATTGGTTAGTGTTAGTGTTTATGAGGGTGGTGTTCTTTTGACAGGCAATGCATTTAAAATAAAATCAACTATGTGCTCATGATGCAGGAACACCCGCAGCGATGGAAACATTGCCTGTCAGCCCTCGTGGAAGGCAATTTGATGTGGGTCCACATGTTTTTGTGTTTGTTTTGAGTCTGAAAGGATGCTTCTTTACTTGAAGAAACCCCATAGAACCCTGAACGCACACAATGATTACCATCCTTTCTTTAATGTCTCTGTCAATTTGTGGCTGCTGCTGGAAAAGCTCCCTTCTACCTGTCATCATTACAAACAGGAAAATTATTTTGGGTAAAAGAGGGGAAAGAAGATACATTGTAAAATGACATCTGGTGGCACTGATAGCATACACTAAGGAAAGTGTGTTTTCTCTAACTGAACTTAAGGTCCACAAAGTCCAGTATTACTGTTTTGTATCACACTTAAGGTTTAATGACATGAAAAAGTATCTATCTATCTATCTATCTATCTATCTATCTATCTATCTATCTATCTATCTATCCATCCATCCATCCATCCATCCATCCATCCATCCATCCATCTATCTATCTATCTGTCTGTCTGTCTGTCTGTCTGTCTGTCTGTCTGTCTGTCTGTCTGTCTATCTATCTATAGAAAATAGATGCTTATTTTAACTGTTAAAAAAAATTATTTTAAAATCTTAAGGAGAAAAAATAATTAAAAAAAAAAATGTTTTCTTGGCATATTCAAATTGCAATGAAAAATGCAGTCTTGGTGGACACAATCTAATGTATTTCTGAAATGGTCCCCAGCCCAGATGAATGCAGAGGCTTGCTTTAGAAACGGCATATGTCCATGAAACTTGTGCAAAACCAATCTAGATCAATACCTCCAATACCAGATCGGTCAAGGCCCAGGTTAACAACATCCGCCATGGATGCCAATCACCTAAAGGGTGCCGGTGAAAGCTACTGTGGCTCAAATAAGGAGAATAGGATGGCATGTTCATGAGAAGGGAAAAAAAGATTAAAAGAAAGAGTCTGGGACTAAGACACGGGACTTCGATTTTTGGGATGAACACAGGAAAAGCTAGAGTTGGTTGACATGATGCGAAGAAGGATATAGGATATAGTGTGAGTCAGGGAGACCAGTTGGAAAGCTGGCAAGACTAGAAGCTTAGGTGCAAGTTTCAAGTTGTTCTGTCATGGTACTGATAGGAGGAGAAATGGAGTAGATGTTATCTTGAATGTGGAGTTTTTAGGAATGCTCCAGAGGTGGATAGAGTGTCAGATAGACTGGTGAGTTTTGAGCCGGAAATTGATGGTGTGATGCTAAAGGTTGTTAGTGGCTATGCCACACAGGTGGGATGCAAGTTCGAGGAGAAGGAGAAGTTCTGGAGGGATTCCGATGAAATGATGCAGAATATTCCCCAGAGCTGAGAGTGGTGATCAGTTCAGACTTCAATGTATATGTGCACACGGGCAACACGGGCAGAGGTATCCAGGACAGGGGCACAGAGGGACGTATGCAACGTTCATACTTTGCAAAAAGGGTGGAAACATCTGTGGTGAATACTTTTTTTTACAGTAAGGGACGGAATGGAGTAACTTAAAAGAGCTGAGGTAGGAGAACACAGGTGACAAGACTACATCTTGTATAAACTATGTTATGGAGGAGGTCATAACATAGATGTATTGAAGGAGATCACTGACTGCAAAGTAGTGGTAGGTGAGAGTGTGGCCAGACAGCATAGGATAGTGGTTTGTAGGATGAATCAGGTGACAAGTGAGATGAAGAGGACAAAGGCAGAGCAGAAGGAGAAGTGATGGAAGCTGTAAAGGGAGGAGTGTTGTAATATTTCAGGGAGGAGTTGAGAAAGGCTCAGGGGGGTCAGGGAGATCTTCCAAATGACAGGACAACTAAAGTTAATGTGAACAAGGGGACAAATAGGTAGATAACCCGGTGTGTCATCTGGAGGGAAATAACATAAGGGGACTCTTGGTGGTGGAATGAGGAAGTGCAGGACTTACTGTAATTTCTGGACTATTGAGCGCACCTCAATATAAGCCGCACCGGCTAGCCAATCGCTATCCCGGGCTTCTTCCTGCGCACTAAAACCGTCAAAGTCATCTTCTTCGGTGTCGGAGTTGAAGAGACTCAGAATTTCACGGTCATCTCATCGGTCCGATGTGACAAGGATAAACGTTTTAGCGACGTGAAGCTCGTTAGCATCCCCCACCCAAATAAGTCCATATATTAGCCGCATCGTTGTTTACGTGAAAAAAGTCTCGGCTTATCGTCAGGAAATTACGGCACATATAGAGAAAGAGGTTGGCAAAGAAAAATGTGACACTAAGGGGACTGAAGAGAGCAGACATGAGTACAGGAAAGTGCAAAGTAAGGGCAGAAGTGGCAAAGCCAAAACAAATGCTTTGCAATGACTTGTATGCACAGTACAGATGGTTTAAAAAGGTTGGCAAAACAGAGAAATAGAGATGGTAAGGACGTGAAGAAGGTTAGGGTGATGAAGGTTAAAGAGGGACATGTATTGATAGGTACCAGACAAGTGATGGGAACACCTTCGGATAGCTGATGAATGAGGAAAAGGAGAGTGAAGGGTAAAAGAGGCGACTAATGTGGACCATGAATTACCAGAGATTAGTAAAGGGGAAGTGAGGAGGGTATTAGAGGGGATAAAGTGTGGAAAGGAAGTTGCCCTGATGACATACCTATGGTGCCATAGAAATGGCTACGAGAGCTGGCAGTAGAGTTCCTGGTTAGACTATACAACAATTCCCTATAGTCTGAGGGTAAAGTGTATTTTTTTTTAAGAATAAGGCAGATGTGAAAATAAATATCAACTATAAAGGAGGTTGATGAGCCAAAGAATGGGAAAGGGTTGACTGAGAGTAGAAGGTAAGCATTTGAGAGCAGCAGTATGATTTCATGCCACGGAGAAAAGAACTACAGATGCAGTACCTGTTTTGAGAGTCCTGCTAGGTAAGTATGGAAAAGGTAAGAGCGTAGACCGAGAAAAAGCATACAACAGGTCGCCAAGTCTGGAGTGACAGAAAAGTGTTAGACAGGTGCGGGAAATGTCTATGCGAGATTTAAGACAGTGGTAAGGTGTGCTACAAGTGTGAAAGAGAAGATTGAGGTTGTGGTGGGACACACATCATCATTTTTGCAGTGGTGATGGTCAGGCTGACAAATAAGGCCAGACAGGAATCTCCATGGACCTGCATTTTTGCAGATGACATTGTGATCTCTAGGGAGAGCAGGGAGCAGGTCGAGGAAAATCTAGAGAGGTGGAGGTATGCCCTTGAAAGGCAAGGAATAAAGGTTTGTAAGACAAAATACATTTGCGTGAATGAGAGGGACCCAAGTGGAACACTGTGGCTACATGGAGTGGAGATATAGATAGATACATTTTAAGTACTTAGGATCAGCAGTTCACAGCAATGGAGAGAGTGGGGAAGAGGTTTGGGGTCAAGCAGGTTGGAATGGGTGGAGAAAAGTTTATGTGGTAATGTGTGATAAAAGAGTATCAGCCAGAATGAAAGGAAAGGTTTACAAGACAGTGGTAATACCAACGATGCTCTATGGTTTGGAGACAGTGTAACTGAATAAAAGAAAAGAAGCAGACCTGGAGGTATGTAGGAATGCGGAGTATGGATAGGATCAGGAATGAGTCCATCAACACATGTTCGATGTTTCGGAGATAAGGTCTGAGGAACCAGAATGAGAGGGTTGTCCAAAGGAGGCATAGTAAATATAGGTAGAAGGATCCAGGGGTTAGAACTGGCTGTCAGGAGGCCTGGGGGAAGACCAAAGAGAAGAAATATGAATATGGTGAAACATGAAGTTATTTGGTGTGAGAGCAGAGAATACAGAGAATAGGGTTGGATAGGGGATGTTGATTCCTTGTGGCAGCCCCTGAAAGGAGTAGTCAAAAGGAAAAAGAGATTCATATTGTTATGAAACTATCGAAAACAACATGAACGCATCTGAAAACAAGTATGATATTACAGCAATGAATACTCTAAAATTTATGAGGAAGTTACCTTGATGAACAGCAATAAACTGCCAAATAATTGAGAGGACATTATTTCGAAATTCAGTAAGGAAGCATGTAACATTCAGATGGAAATTTGACTTCAAGTCACAGCTTTGTGGCAAATTATTTGCGGGCAATGACCCGCAAAGTCAGAGCTCAATACTGTTCAGTTTGTGGTATTCCTTACACAATGTCCACTCTACTGCATCTAAATCAATTATTATCTGATTTTAGATACATTTTAACACCATTGTTTCACACATGTTGATAATCCTTTTCACTCTTGCCTAATTGTGTGCATGTGCAATTTTGTGTCAGTGAGTGTGTTGGTATGTATTGCTGAGTGTTATTGTGTGTATGTGTGTGTGTCCAGAAGTCACAATCATTGTAGGAGATGATGTTCAGAAATGACATGTTTCTTCACGACTCAGTAACATTCAGTGTGGCCGCCAATCAGGAACTTGACGACAGGATGAGTTGTGGCGAGACATCAAGCAGCCAGTGCGGTTTGTCGCCACATCTTCGCTCCTTTCTGCCACTTTGTAAAATCACATTACCCTAATGAGAAGAGGAGTGGAAAAGCAGTGACAGAGCAGGGTTATGGATGGCTCGGATGTCAAAGGCATTCATGTTTCATCCCCTCTCTTCTGAACTCAAAGCTCAGGCTGAGGGGTTTACTGAGGAGACGTCATATTACTGTGTGACATGTCACCATTGAGGCTGGAGTTTTGTTTTTAATGTGATGTTCCTTCTATAAGAAGCTGCCAAAGCGCCCAGATGGGAGGATTCAACATCAGATTTCAGTTGAGGTCAAACATTAAGATTTCAGCTTGATGCATAGTATTTTCTTTAACACCACTGTGTTCTTCCGTTGTAAAAAAAATATCTTGATTCAACGGAAATCGTAGGGAGCTGAAAAACGGATGCAACTGTATTTCTGTCTGGAATCAACTGTTTCATAGATTTTATAATGTCATTAAAATATGCATGTAATTGACAGGTTGATGGATGTCTACCATTAAACCCAAACAGGGTGGTCAAACGGGGTACAATATTTGAGACCATAACTAATTATTCCTTTTTTGTTGTTTTTGGCTTAAAACTAACTAAAATTGGTGCAATGACATTTGGATTTAATGAATTAGCTCAGACTTACATCATACGACACCACTATAGGCTTAGAGATCTACAATCACATTATTGGTGATGCCCTTTTGTCGCCACATGGATGAAAAACAAGGAATGATGACAACAAACACAACAAATATGTTCAAAAAATGGGACTCGAATGCAATATCATGGCCTCTTCTGTTAATTGCTTTATCAGTTCACAAACATTACCAGAAGCTCCATGTATAGTCATTACAATAACTGCAAAGTAATAGAAACACCTATATTATATTAATTCACCTTCTTCTACTTCTCCTTTCGACTTTTCCCTTGAGTGGTCACCACAGCAAATCAACTTTCTCCATCTAACCCTATTCTTTGAACCCTCTCACACCAACTACCTTCATATTCTCTCTCACTACATCCAAAAATCTTCTCTTTGGTCTCCCTCAAGACCTCCTGCATGGCAGCTGCAATTCCAGTATCCGTCTACCAATATATTCACCATCCCTCCTTTGTACATGACCTAACAATCTCAGTCTGGCTTCTCTCCTTCTCTCCATTCCTGATCCTATCCATCCGGGTCACTCCCAAAGAGAACCTCAACATCTTCATCTCTGCAACGTCTAGCTCTGCCTCCTGTCTTGGTCATTGTAACTATTTCTAGGCCATACAGCATCGCTGGTCTCACCACCGTGTTGTACACCTTTTCTTTCATTCTGGCCACATAGTACCCCTAACACTGTTCTCCACCCATTCCGACCTGCTTGAACCCATCTCTTCACTTCTTTTCCACACTCTCTGTTGCTCTGGACCAGACATGTCAAACTCAGGCCCGCGGGCCAATTTTGGCCCGCACTACAATTATATTTGGCCCGCGAGATGATTTCAAATATGTATTACATCTGGCCCGCCGGCCCGTTATACAGCGCACGTACCGCTAAAGGTGCCTACACATTGAACGCGTCAAGCGCTGGATGGCGTCAGCGCAGCCATTCATTGTGTATGTGCGACGTCAGCGACAGAGCGAAAGTCCGCGCTGAGGCGCAGAGCGTCGCGCAAGGGTGGCGTTTGACGCTTGACGCCCGATTTAAAACATTTTTAATCCGAGCGTCAAAACGCTGTGACGACATCGCGCGGCCAATAGGAGAGCAGCTGGTGCTGGGGGCGGGACTTCCCGATGTGGAGCAGGAAGCTAAGCTTAGCTGCTGCTAAGCGATAGAAGGGGCAGGCGACACTTTTCGTTTGTGTCTTAAAAACACGAACGGAAGGGAAATGGAGCAGGCTCGATGTGTGGCAATCGTCCCGCAATTGCGGCAGCATTTTTCTACAAGTGCCGGAACTGTCTGTTTTGATTAACGAAAATGCATAATCAGAGTAAATGAACAGTGAAAAAAACTAAAATGGATAAATATTATTTTATTTACTGATGGCATGGTCTGTTCAAAGTTGAAAGAGATATATTTTTTTAGGTGTTGGCCTTGATGGTCTGTGATGAAAAGATTTAGGTTACAATTAAAATGAATAAAGTTAAAGATATAGAAGCCTGATATTTTTTTCAGTTTTTGTTTTTATTATTTTCTTAAACCTGTTCTGGTTTCAGTATTTAAGCAAAAATTCAATTGTAATATATTAGGATGGTTAATACAGTAGTTTACTGTATTTTAAAGATAATAAAAAACATAAATAAATTAATTAAAAAAAATTGGTCTGGCCCTCAACAATGTTCTTGTTTTTAATCTTGGCCCTCTGTGAATTTGAGTTTGACACCCCTGCTCTGGACTATTGACCCTAAGTACCTGAAATCCCCCAACTTACTGATCTCCACTCCCTGTAGCCTCAACGTTACACCTGAGTTACTCTCATTCACACACATATATTCTGTCTTGCTGTGATTAACTTCCATTCCTCGTCTTTCAAGTGCATACCTCCAACTCTCTAGATTTTCCTCAACTTGTTCTTTGCTCTCACTACAAATCACAATGCCATCTATAAACATTATCGACCATGGAGATTCCTGTCTAACCTCATCCGTTGGCCTGTCCATCACCGCTGCAAACAAGATTGGTTCAGAGCTGATCCCTGATGGAGTCCCACCTCCACCTTGAACTTCTCCATTACCCCTACAGCACAGCAAAGAACTGTCTCACAGCAAACATACATGTCCTGCACCGGTCTAACATACTTCTCTGCCACTCCAGTTTTCGTCTTACAATGCCAGAGCTCTTCTCTTGGCGCCCTGTCATATGCTTTTTCTAGGTCTACAAAAACACAATGCAGCTCCATCTGGCCTTCTCTGTACTTCTCTATAACCATTCGCAAAGCAAATACTGCATCTATAGTAACCTTTGTAGGCATGAAGCCATGCTGCTGTTCACAAATGCTGACTTCTGCTCTCAGTCTAGTTACCACTACTCTTTCCCATAACTTCATTGTATCGCTTATCAACTGTCTCCCTCTATATTTGCCACAATTCTGCATATCCCCCATAGTCTTAAAAATAGGCACCATCACACTCCGTCTCAATTTATCAGGCATTTTCTAAACTCTCTAAGATCCTGTTGAACAATCTAGTCAGAAACTCTATTGCTGCCTCTCCTAGACACTTCCAGACCTCCACAGGTATATCATCAGGACCTTTCTACTCAACTATCAACTACCTTTCAACTCTTCATCCTCTTCTATGTCTTCCTCACTTCATTTTTACTAAACTGCTACTTTGTGGTCTGTAATAGTCACCTCTTCTACCCTTGCCTCTCTTTCATTTTCCACATTCAGTCACTCTTCAAAGTACTCTTTCAATCTGCCCATTACTCCTCTAGTATCTGTCAACACATTTCCCTCTCTATCCTTGATCACCCAGACCTGTTGTACATCTTTTACATCTTTTTTCTTTGTTTCTGACATTCTTTTCACCTCCAGAACATTCCTAACAAACTCCTCCTTCAAGATGAGTCCTACTCATAGAAAGAATAGTCCTACTGTTAGTGTCACGGGTCGGGCGGGGGCAGATTTGGGCAGGGAACCACACCTTCAAGGCTGAAATCGGGGTTGAAGCGCTTTATTTAGGTAGGCAGGCAGATTGGGTGTCACTGGCAATTCCCTGGCTCCGCGACAGAGTCGCACAAGGCTGGGTCTCGCCAGGACGGGGTATAGGCAGGATCTCGGGCTGGGTCAAGGCTCAAAGGTCCTGAGGAGGCCTAGGCCACAAAGGGGTCGTGGGGATAAACATGGCAAAGGGGGGGGGGGGGGGGGTGGGGTGGGGGGCACTATTTTTTGCAGTAATAGGACACTTCTTTTATGTCTGCAGTTGGAAAGCTAAGTTTGTAAAACAGTGTTGCAGTCAGTTTATTTATTTATTCTATGTATTTGTTGTAATTTATTTTTTGGTGCAGTCAGAGCTGTGGTCATTATGTTCTCTTGATGATAATGTAATGAAAAATAGTATGTAATCATCTCCTTTTACTCCCCTGATCTTGACGATTTGCAACCAACTCCTGGAATAACTGGCAGCTTGATTATAACAGTCAAACATTGGAGGCTGGACCTTGCCATGTGATTTTTGTGTTTAAAGCAAATATAAATCATGAAAATGGATATGAGACATAAGTACATCAGAAGTGGATATAAAGCAAAAATGTGTGTGTGTGTGTGTGTGTGTGTGTGTGTGTGTGTGTGTGTGTGTGTGTGTATTGGGTGGTTATGAGCTGGAACCTAGATTCTGGGCCTAGAGGGTGTTAAGAAGCCACTCCACGCACACACACACACACTCACACACACACACAAAGACACACACACACACACACACACACACACACACATAAACACACACACACGCACACACACACACACACACACCGAGAAAACTGCACTTACGGTATATGAGACATAGCAGCAATGTTATCACTTCACTTTCTGTCAACTCAGTCAATTATTCATTGATAACCTATTTATTTGTACCTAAAATGTCAGCCAGAATAGTGGCAATGTGCATGTATTAATGTTTAATTAATCTGCCCTCACAAAAAGGTGCTTTATAAACACACATGACTTAAAAATTATCTTCCCTGTTTATAAGGCAGGAGGTATGTTTTATTTATGAGATTTGGATGGAGTGGATCCCATCATTGGATACTACTTTGTCACATTACTGTCAAATGCAGGGGGGAAATAAAGGGACCATTGAGCTTCATTAAAGTTAACAGAAAAAAGGCAAACTGTCAGAGCAACAAATGGGAATAGACTGGTCACAGAGGTAAAAACATCTTGGTGAGGCCCAACAGAAGAGCGGTGCATTTGTGTGTGTGTGTGTGTGGTGGTGGTAGTGGTGGGGGTGTGTGGGGTGGGGGGTGGGGGGGTGGGGGGTGGGGGGTATTGCAATTCTGGACATATGAACAAAGAAACCAAAGGCATATGGTTTGACATATTATCAGGGTAAGGAGGACATGCCACTGCTCCCTTTTGGCATAGAAATTATAGAAAAGGACTACATGTTCAACCCTATATGAAGTCTCATGAAATAAACACAAAATTATATATATATATATTATATATCTACTTCTTCTTCTTCTTTTGGCTTTTCCCGTCAGGGGTCGCCACAGCGAGTCAACTTTCTCCATCCAACCCTATTCTCTGTATCCTCCTCTCTCACACCAACTACCTTCATATCCTCTCTCACTACGTCCATAAATCTTCTCTTTGGTCTTCCTTGAGACCTCTTGCCTGGCAGCTCCAATTCCAGCATCCGTCTACCAATATATTCTCTATCCCTCCTCTGTACATGATCGAACCATCTCAGTCTGGCTTCTCTGACCTTCTCTCCGAAACATCTAACATGTGCCGTCCCTCTGATAGACTCATACCTGATCCTATCCATCCTGGTCACTCCAAAAGAAAACCTAAATATCTTCATCTCTGCAACTTCTAGTTCTGCCTGCTGTCTTTTGGTCATTGTAACAGTTTCTGGACCATACAGCACCGCTGGTCTTACCACTGTCTTGTACACCTTTCCTTTTATTCTGGCCGATAGTCTTCTATCACATAGTACCCCTGACACTTTTCTCCACCCATTCTAACCTGCTTGGACCCGTCTCTTCACCTATTTTCCACAAACTCCGTTACTCTGGATTGTTGACCCCGAGTACCTGAAATCCTCCAGCTTCTTGATCTCCACTGCCTGTAGCCTCACCGTTACACCTGAGTTACTCTCATTCACACACATATACTCTGTCTTGCTGCGACTAACTTTCATTCCTCTCCTTTCCAGAGCATACCTCCACCTGTCTAGATTTTCCTCTAGCTGCTCTTTGCTCTCACGACAGATCACAATGTCATCCGCAAACATCATGGTCCATGAGGATTCCTGTCTAACCTCATCTGTCAGCCTGTCCATCACCATTCCGAATAAGAAAGGGCTCAGAGCTGGACTCCCACTTCCACCTTGAACTCTCTGTTACCCCTGCACCACACCATACCAATGTCTCACAGCAAGCATACATGTCCTGCACCAGTTTAACATACTTCTCTGCCACTCCAGACTTCCTCATACAATACCAGAGCTCCTCTCTTGGCACCCTGTCATATGCTTTTTCTAGGTCTACAAAAAACACAATGCAACTCCCTCTGGCCTTCTCTGTACTTCTCTATTAGCATTCTCAATGCAAATACTGCATCTGTAGTGCTCTTCCTAGGCATGAAGCCATACTGCTGTTCACAAATGCTGACTTCTGCTCTCAGTCTAGTTTCCACTACTCTTTCCCATATCTTCATTGTATGGCTCATCAACTTTATCCCTCTATAGTTGCCGCAATTCTGCACATCCCCTTTATTCTTAAAAATAGGCACCATCACACTTTGTCTCCATTCATCAGGCATCTTCTCACTCTCTAAGATCCTGTTGAATAATCTAGTCAGAAAATCTACCGCTGCCTCTCCTGACACTTCCACACCTCCACAGGTATATCATCAGGACCAACTGCTTTTCCACTCTTCTTCCTCTTCAATGCCTTCCTCACTTCACTTTTACTAATTTATGCTACTTTGTGGTCTACAATAGTCAACTCTTCTACCTTTGCCTCTTTTTCATTTTCCACATCATCAGCTCCTCAAAGTACTCTTTCCATCTTCCCATCACTCTTCTGCATCTGTCAATACATTTCCCTCTCTATCCTTAATCACCCGGACCTGTTGTACATCCTTTCCATCTTTATCTCTCTGTTTCGCCAACCTGTATAGATCATTCTCCCCCTCCTTACTATCCAACCGAGCACACAAGTCATCGTGCGCCCTTTGTTTTGCCTTTGCTACCACTATCTTTACATTTCGCCGCATCTCCCTGAACTCTTGTTTGTTCTCTTCAGTCCTCTCAGTATCCCACTTCTTCTTCGCTAACCACTTTCTCTGTATATACTCCTGCACTTGCTCATTCCACCACCAACTCTCCTTATCTACTTTCCTTCCAGATGACACACCAAGTACCCCTCTACCTGTCTCCCTGATAACACTAGCTGTTGTTGTCCAATCATCTGGAAGCTCACCCTGACCACCCTTTCTCAACTCCTCCCTGAAAGCCATGCAACACTCCTCCCTTTTCAGCTTCCACCACTTTGTCCCCTGCTCTGCCTTTGTCCTCTTCATCTTCCTTGTCACCACTGTCATCCTACAAACTACCAACCTATGCTGCCTGGCTACACTCTCACGTACAACTACTTTGCAGTCACTGATCTCTTTCAGGTTACCTCATCTATACAAGATGTAGTCTACCTGTGTGTTCCTACCTCCCCTCTTATAAGTTACCCTATGTTCCTGTTTTTTTTTTTCTGGAAAAAGGTGTTCACTACAACCATTTCCATCCTTTTTGCAAAATCTATCACCATCTGTCCCTCTTCGTTCCTATCCTGTATACCAAATCTGCCCATCACTTTATCCCCTCTATTGTCTTCACCAACATGTCCGCTGAAGTCTGCTCCAATTACCACTCTCATTTCTGGGAATATTCTGCATCACTTCATCTAACTCAATCCAGAACTTCTCCTTCTCTTCAAATTCACATCCCACCTGCGGGGCATAGCCACTAACAACATTGAGCATCACACCTTCAATTTCCAGTTTCAGACTCGTAAGTCTATCTGAGTTCTTTTCACGTGTAGGACTTCAAGATAACTCCTACAAGATAACTCCTACTCCATTTCTCTTCTTGTCATAAAATAATAGTACAACTTAAAGCCTGCTCCTAAGCTTCTAGCCTTATTACCTTTCCACCTGGTCTCCTGGACACACAGTATATCCACCTTCCTTCTCTCTGCATCATGTCGACCAACATTCTACCTTTTCCTGTCATAGTCCCAATATTCAAAGTCCCTACTCTCAGTCCCAGGCTCTTGCCTTTCCTCCTCTCTCTCTTCTTCCGAATACGCACTCCTCCTCTTCTTCTTGTTCTTGTTCTTGTTCTTGTTCTTCGACCCACAGTAGCCAAGTACCCTGTAGGTCATCAGTACCAATGGCGGTCGTTGTTAACCCGGTCCACGACCGATCCGGTATGATATGGTTGACTTGCATGTTTGGTTTTGGCAAAAGTTTTACGCCGGATGCCCTTCCTGACGCAACCCTCTGCATTTATCGGGGCTTGGGACCGGCTCAGGGACACACTGCTCCGTGCCCCCCCAAGGCAGGCTTGGAGAGACACGGGCAAGTGCCGCCCTGAGGCTGCATTCATCCTGACCTATTGTACATGTTTTTAGTGGTGGGGGAAACCGAAGTACCCGGAGGTAAGCCTACGCAGATAGAGGGAGGAGTTGTAAACTCCACACAGAAGGCCCCGTCAGGCCTGGGTATCAAACCTGGGACCTCCTAGCTGTGAAGCACGAGCACTAACTGTTGCAGTACCGTGCTGCAAACTCGTTGGAAGAGAGTGTGAAACCAGTCCTTATAAGAGCTATAAAATGAGCCTGACCCTTTGGCTCGGGGGCCAGAACTTCATCTACACATTCGACTGGACGCGTCTTAGCGGGTGTCTAGAGAAGCCGAACAATCCTCGTGGGGTGACATTCATTCTGGCCCGGGATATCTCGTAAGTGAATTTTCCTGATTTTGAATAAACCATTCTTGCTTGATTAGTTCCTGGTCATTATGACGTTTTTCCCTGAATGATAATCTGAACACACCGGGACAACAAAGTCCAGTTCCATGGCGGGGGCCACAAAAACTGACACAACATTGAGCATCACACCTCCAATTTCCATTTTTAGACTAATAAGTCTATCTGATATTCTTTTCAACTCCCGAACATTCCCAACAAACTACTCAAGATAACACCTTCTCCATTTCTCTTCTTGTCAGCACCATGATAGTACAACTTAAAGCTTGCTCCTAAGCCTTACTATCCTTCCACCCGGTCTCCTGGACGCACAGTATGTCTACCGCCCTTCTCTGCAACAAGGCGACCAACTCTGCCTTTTCTTCTCATAGTCCAGATATTCAAATTCCCTACTCTCAGTCCCATGCGCTTTCCTTCCCTCCTCTCTCTGTGCTTCCAAACACGTCCTCTTCTTCTTCGACGCACAATAGCCCAATTTCCACTGGTACCCTGTAGGTCATCAGTATCAATGGTGTTCGTTTTTAACCCGGTCCTTGACCGATCTGGTTATTATGGTTGACACATGTTTGGTTTGGCAAAAATTTCTTGCCGGATGCCCTCTCTGACACAAACCTCTGCTGTTACGGTTTCCCCCAGGAGCACAGACAAGTAGAAATGCAGGTGGATTTAATGTGTTCTAAATCTGGACAATTTCTATACAAAGACGAGTTGAAGACAACATGAACTTCTTATAACGAGACCAGGCAACGACTGAAACCTTGAGTCCGACTTTATACTCTGGCTTGATTAGTTTGTTTCTTGGTGAGGTGTGGCCTCCGGGTGTGGAGGATAATGGCAGTGATTGCTGTGCAGCTGGCGCAAGGACCCGAGGAGTCGTGACAGTACCCCCCCACCCCCAGCCTCCTCCTCCATGGATGAGGGCGTACGGCGAGGGGGACAACCGCGGGGACAGCCGCGGGGACAGCCACGGGGACGCGGAGCAGGCTGACCAGGATGGGTGCTATGGAATTTCTCCAGCAGCACTGGGTCCAGGATTTCATCGCGGCAGACCCAGGAGCGTTCCTCTGGCCCGTATCCATCCCAGTCAACCAGATACTCAAGTTGACCCCGGCAGCGTCAAGATTGGAGGATCTGGCGGACTGCGTAGATGGGACCCTCGTCCAGGAGGGGAGGAGGCACAGCAACCTTAGGGTCTGCAGCGGATGAAGAGTCAGATGAGTAGGAAGGTTTAAGAAGAGACACATGAAACACTGGGTGAATTTTAAACTCAGGTGGGAGCTGAAGGCGAAAGGTAACCGGATTGATCTGGTGGGAGATCATGAAGGGACCCCACCTGCCCGAGTTTCTTGCAGGGGTGTTTCATCCGAAGGTCCTGTGTCGAGAGCCACACCTTTTGCCCCAAGGCATAGGTAGGGGCGTGTATTTGGTGGGCATCCGCACAGCGGCTGTGGCGAGCCCTTTGCAAATGTCAGTGGGTTCTGGCCCACACTCTCACTCTCCCTTAACCACTGATCGACTGCTGGGACTGACGATTCTCCTGTCCAGGGAAACATGGGTGGTTGGTGGCCGAGCACGCACTGGAAAGGTGTCAGCCCGGTTGTTGGCTGCTGGAGGGAATTCTGAGCATATTCTGCCCAGGGAAGGAATTGACTCCACTTTGCAGGGTGGCGCTGGCAGTACGTTCTGAGGTAGCAGCATACCTCTTGGATCTTGTGTTCTTTTTGTCCATTGGGGATGGTAACCGGACGACAAGCTCATGATCACCCCCAGTAGGCGAAGAAAGGCTCGCCAAAACCTGAATATGAACTGTGGTCCACACTGTCAGGCAGAGTTTTCTCTGGTTCTTCAGGGGCATTTACAGGTGACTGAATACCTTAAAGAGCATCTGCATGGCCATTGAGAGTACCAGGGCGATATTGGATGGTGAACCGAAATCTGGTGAAGAAGAGAGACCACCTGGCCTGGCGAGGGTTCAACCTCTTGGCTTAGTGTAGGTATTTTGAGTCTTGTGGTCAGGGAGCACAGTGAAGGGATATTTTGCTCCCTCAAGCCAGTGATGCCACTCTTCCACAGCCAACTTGATGGCAAGGAGCTCTCTATTCCCGATATCATCGTTGCTCTCAGCTGAACTCATTTTCTTTGGGAAAAAAAAAGCACAGGGCTGGAGACGGGCCGGCTTTCCATGTGGTTGGGACGGGACAGCTCCCACCCCAGTTGTCGAAGCGTCGACTTCCACCGTGAAGGGTAAATCTGGGTCAGGGTGGCACAGCAGAGGAGCAGTCGTGAAGGCCTTCTTGAGCTCCGTGAAGGCTTGTGTAGTGGCTGGGTTCTATAGAAGGTGTTTAGGTTTGCTGCGCAACAGGGAGGTGAGCGGCGTACCAAGTCTGCTGAAGTTATTGTTGAACCGGTGGTAGAAATTGGCAAACCCCGGAAACCTCTGGAGTTGCTTGATGGTCTGGGGTTGAGGCCATGAGTGGACGGCACTGACCTTGTCTCCATCCATACTCACTCCCTGAGGATGGAATTTGTAAGCCAAGGAACTGGACTGTGGACTAGTGAAACAGGCATTTCTGTGCCTTGAGAAACAGCTGGTGTTCCCGAAGTCTGGTGAGGACCTGGGTGACATGGCAAATGTGGCTGGACAGATCTGGGGAGTGGATCAGGATGTCATCAATGTAAACGACTACAAATTTCTGGAGGAAGGCCCGGAATATCTCATTCATGAAGCCTTGGAATACGGAAGGGGCATTGGCTAGGCCATGTGGCATGACCTTGTACTCCCAGTGAGGGTTACGAAGGCCGTTTTTCACTCATCTCCTCTTCTGACGCGCACCAGGTTATAGGCGCTCCGGAGGTCCAGTTTGGAGAATATTTTGGAGCCCCGGAGGGACTCCAAGGCAGAGGATAATGGAACTTGATGGTGGCCTTGTTCAGGATCCCGTAGTCCACACAGGGTCTTAAACCTCCATCCGTCTTTGCGATGAAGAAGAACGGCGAGGCAGCAGGGGATTTTGACTGTTGGATATAGCCTTGGCGCAGGGATTCCTCTATATAGGTCTCCATGGCCGCGTGTTCTGGGAGAGAGAGAGGGTAGCTCTTTCCGTTTGGTAGAGGATGGCCTGAAAGTAGATCTATCGCACAGTCCCAGAGACGATGTGGAGGCAGCGCAGTGGCCCGTTGTGGACTGAAGACATCCTGAAAGCCAACATACAGAGAAGGAAACTGGGCATGGTGATCTTGCTTGGGGCTTTCCACTGATGTGGCATAGAGAGGCACTACTCGATTTAGAGGGAGCTGGGGAGTAAAAAAAAAAAAAAAAAAAAAAAAAAAAAAAAAAAAAAAAACGCTCCTTGCAGGTCTCACCCCAGCGCAGAATTTCCCCAGAGTCCCAGGAAACTGCAGGGTCATGCGCCATCAGCCAAGGTCTGCCTAACACCAGATCTATCTGTGATTCCTCCAGGACATGAAATGTCTTAAACATGTAGAACCCCTATTCTAAGCTGAAGGGAGGAGGTCTGTGAGTTGACTTGCCTGGGAGAGAGAGGCTTCCCCATCATTGATCGTACGATGAAGGTGAGGGAACATAGGATCCGGGGAATTTGCAGCTGCAGGCAGAGTGCACCGGAGATGAAGTTCCCCGCCGAGCTGGAGTCTAGGAGGGCATGCACAAGGTGGGTAGAGTCCGACACATAAAGCTGGGCTGAGATAGTCAACGGTTTTAAATGGATGTCCGGGAAAGTCACTAAGCCCCCCATGGTTCTTGGAGGTCTCTTGGGCAGCGTGAGATCCGGTGATCCTTCTCTCCACCACAGAGGCAGAGGCGGTTGTTCAGGCGTCTGCATCTCTCTGTGGTTGACAATCGAAGGGTATACTCCTCCATGGCCTCATCTGCTCGATCCGGCTGGTTCAGGGATGGCCCTGTGGCGATGGTAGACCTTCCAGGGCTCGTGAAGCAGGTCTCTCTCCGATGTGAGACTCGAATTGCCAGTTGGACGAACCTCTCCAGCCCCATGGTGTCCTCATATGCCGCCAAGTGGAGGCGCAAGGAGGGGTGCAGGCCTTGTCGAAACTGTCATGAGGGCCGGTTCGTTCCATCCACTGGCGACTGCCAGTGTCCTGAACTGCAAGGCATACTCTGTGATGGGCTGTTTTCCCTGGCAGAGGGTGTAAAGCCGGGCCTCTGGAAAGCTGAAGACTTCTTTGAAATGCTCCATGAAGCTCTGAGCCGTGGCAGTCACCGTGCCCGGGGAATTCCAGATTGCCTCAGCCCACTGGAGTGCTTTGCCCGACAGGAGGGAGATGATGTAGGCAATTTTTGACTTCTCAGTGGGGAACCGAGCGGGCTGCATCTCAAACATCAGAGAACATTGGAGGAGAAAGCCCTTACAGCTTTCTGGGGAGCCGCACTAAGTGGCCGGGCTGGTCATCGGGGCAGCATGGATGACCTGAGGAGGCTGAGGTGCTGGAGAGCTTGTGGGCTCCATAACAGGTCTGGTCTGGTCTTCTGTTACGGTTTCCCCCAGGAGCACAGACACAGGCAAGTAGAAATGCGGGTGGGTTTAATGTGTTCTCAATCTGGACCATTTCTATACAAAGACGAGTTGAAGACAACATGAACTTCTTCTTATAACAAGACCAGACGACGACTGAATCCTTGGGTCTGACTTTATACTCTGGCTTGATTCATTTAATTGTTTCCTGGTGAGGGTGCGGAGGATAATTGCAGTGATTGCTGTGCAGCTGGCCCGTGAACCCGAGAAGTTGTGAGATCTGCATTTATCTGGGTTTGGGACCGCCTGACGGAGACACTTTCCTGTGTTGCACTGACTCCATATACAGTATCAGTACATGTTTAGCATATTAGTGCCCAGAATCAATTGGACCTAAAACTTTAATTAAAATTTAATTTAATTTAAAAAGAATTTAGAGAGGGATGAAAAATATTAGAAAATGAGCTTTCTAATAAAATTACGATTTTCAGAAGAAAAGAAAGTCCTGAAATACGAGGCTGCACATTTATAACACACGCCAATGGTGAGCAGCATGTTGTGTGTGAGTGTGTGACTTGTATATCACATTGTATTACAAAATAACTTGATGGCAGGGGCTGCATGTGTTTGTTTGAGCCTGGGAGCACGTCTGTGACAACAGCCTGAAGGTTTTTTTTTGTCTTAGAGATAGTGTATGTTTGTGTGTGTGCATGTTTCTTTGAGTGTGTGTGTTTGTGTGTGTGTGTGTGTGTGTGTGTGTGTGTGTGTGTGTGTGTGTGTGTGTGTGTGTGTGTGTGTGTTTTTGTGTATGAGCACATTAAAAAGTGCTCCCTCAGAAATAGCAGAGGCTCTTTTCTGCTCTGTTTCCTTTCTGTTTCGATCATTTAGCCAGAGTAAGATCTGCCTCAAGGTTGCTGCCTACAGTGGCAGCAACTGCTACTGCTCCTGAATACAAGAGTAGGGAGCCCAGGCTCATGTCACCTGAAACAACCACAACCTCTTTACACCTCATCGCACTGGGGAGTTGAAGGCATGGCATGTTTTAAGATTGGATACAGATATCTCTTTGGTTAGTAATGATCCAAAATTCGCAACAATTAGTTGTTGTCGATGATGTACTTTTGATGAGCACTGTCTCCGAAAATTCACCTGTGTTGATGCTTCCAATACTGTAACTATTAATGAATTGTTAATTACAGTATGAATGGAAATATGAACTACAACAGAAGTCTTTGTGCCTTTATTGATATAGTCAATAAGACAATTTGAAATGAAGAGTTTATCCTCTATTAAAAAATGTAATACAGTTAGCCTTTTCTTTTTCTTTAGTACAACTTCACCAGTATAGAAAAGCCAATTGTCAAAACTGAACAAAAATAAATTGATACATGCTATTATTTAACATACACTACTGGCATTTTTAGCATTTTTAGCTAGACTGCCACCTCTTTCTCTGCAAGACCTCTTTCCACGTTTGCAAGCCATCATGGGCCCTTTTTCCCTCTTCTCCCAGACACTGACAAGGCCTCCTTATCAGTGTATCTGTAATGCTCCTTAATTCAAGGCTAAGCTGGGATGTCACCCCTGGGTCCTTATGCCAGCGTCACATCCAGACAGACTTGCGTTGAAGGACACTGGGACCTGTCTGTCCATACATGGAGAGGGAGAGGGAGAGGCCTATCAGTGCAGCCTTGCTGGTGAATTAGCAGGCCCTTGAGTGATAAGAAGAAGCAGGCCAGCAGACACCAAGAAAATGAAGGAGATAGGGGATGTGAAACAACAACAATAGAAAGCAATGCGGAGACAACCGTTATCAGTGCTGTTGTTCTTCATCACTCTCCTTTTCAATATATTCAAATAGCACCCCACAGATTCAAATATTTGCCTCACCAGTACAGAGATATCCTCAGAACGAGGCTTGTAATGTCATAACTGAGGAAACAACATAACTTTTAAGAATGTAACATCGCAGAGAAAACATCCCATTGTAATCGGCCTTTAAATTTTATGGTATCAATCTATCTATGCAGATATATATATATATATATATATATATATATATGTGTGTGTGTGTGTGTGAGAGATGTGTGTGTGTGTGTATACAATATATTAATATGTCAGTGGGGGTTTTCAGTCATCCTGGTCATGTTGAATTCTTGTCAAAATTTTTTTGTTGTGGACTGGAATTGATACCGTGTCACCCTTCATCCCAGGCTTCTTCAGTTCATGACCTGAAGAAGGAATTCAAGTCCAGTTGCCATGACAAGAAGATTATGACAAGAATATATAAATATCTTGGTTTCATTTGCTATCAGTTCCAGCAGCCCTATAAGACAGGACACTGACCTGATGACCTGCATGGCACTGAAAATAACAATACATTTTATTTGTGGAGGAGAAATTGACACTAGTTATTGATGTGTTTATCAGATACAGCATGCCTCTTCACTGATTAAAACCTGAAAAGAATGTCATAAGAAGTGATAGATTTTCTTTTCAAAAATGCACAATGGTTGATTTTATTTCTAATATATTATATAATAATAATATTTATATAATTTATTTATATAATATTTCTAATATATTATATAATATATTAAAATTATACATTAGTAAATTGATATTTAAGAAATGCAGTTCTACAGTGTTGGCCTGGTAGTGGTGTTTTCTTTTACAAATCAACTTTCTTTTTTTGGTTTGGTTTTCACACTGCACCTTAACTGTGGATAATGATGTCTAATCTGTGGAAATGTGATAATTCTTTATCAGAAAATAATAAGAGAGCGCAAACTAAAAGTTAAATATATAAAATAAACTTTCATTATAGCTGTCATCACGTTGTCATCAGATGTATTCTTAATCTGTTTCTTACAAATGTTCATGTTTGCAGCAGTACAGTATGTATTCAGCTACACTGCAAAGGGCTAGTGTATGCTCTATCTACTGATGCATATAGATCTGTAGGTATTTAACATTCTGATTTTAATGATTTAATGCGTCTGTTAAGGCCTGTTGCTCTGACCCCCATGTAGACACAAGACTCTGCACCAAAAACAGGGAAAGAGCTCAGAACTTTACTTGTGTGGATTAACGGAACAGCACTGAGCTCTTCCAATGTGGGTAACTGTTCTGCTTTGAAGTGGAATCAGCCCTAGGAGAACGCTGCCTCTGGTAGCCAGGGAAAAGCTGGTCCCCGGGGTGTGATGTTTGGGGAGCACTGGCATCCATGGAGGCTCCAGCAGCAGGTGAACAACTGGGTGCTGTGGTATTTTTCGGGCAGCAGAATGAGGGGCGACACTGGGCCCTGGCAGACAGTGCTGTAATTCAACTCACAGGACAGGCCCAGAAAGAACCGGGGGGAGACCAAGTTACAAAACAGCAGTATCAAAAGGCAAACTTGGAGACTCTTGAGTCTGGAAGGCCAGGCAGAAAGGCTGTGGTCCAGTCGGGACCAAGTTGCCGGGTGGAAGGGGGTTCTCACCCAAACTCACAAGAGGGGCACTGATGGAACCAGGAAACCAGGCGGGAAAGAACTGGTAATCATAGCTCAAAGGGCCTGGTTAGAGATAAAAGGCACTAGCATACAAAGACAGGTGAGAAAGAGGCCCAGTTGGGAGAAGCTAGCATTCACCGATAGGTAGGGAAAAGCTTGGGATGCAGTGGAGAGGAGGTCCAAGTGGAATAGTAGAGATGGCAATGGAGAAGGAGAGTGCATAAGGACACATAAGGAGAGAGAAGAGAGAGGTGGTGCGGGAAACAGAAGAAAAAAAGGTAATGACCTGGTAACCAGTGAGACTAAGGCTCTCGTCCTCACTGACTGTCGGTCACCAACGCCAGCTGTTCATCCTCCAAACACACGGTAATTTACGGTAGCCGTGCATCCTCTAAGTGCAAAGGTGCTGTGAGCCGAATCCCAATAACATCCTTGGAATGAATGTTCAGCAGTACATCCATCTCTTCTTCTTTTATGACTGTCTAATCTACCTCAAGTTCTTGGCTAGGTACCCTCATGTACTACAAAAGGTGGTTGACCCTGTGTCATGGTGATGCAACATCATATATGTTGATATGATTCTGCACAAACTCAGAAAGTTATTTTGTTTTTCTATATCTTTCTCACAGTTTTGAGTTTCAACTCAACAGTACCCCTCCAGTTTTCAGTGGCAATGCTCCTTGGTCCATATCTGTTAAGCTTCCAGGTGACTGCTCAAAATGTGCACAAAATGAATGCAAGATATGCTCAAATGGCTTCTTCTAGATATGTGCAAGTATGCTGGGTAGAGCTTAAATGAGCCTTAAGTCTTATGAGTGGACTTGTTATATGAAATCATATAAATATATATATTATATATTATATAATATAAATGCCCTTCCTGTTGGTCTGCCTGGTTTTGGCTGCCCAAACATCTGTAAATCTTCAAGAATATCTTGTTTGTGGCATATTCTGCTTATGTGCTGTTTTGTTTTTGTTTTTTTCTTTGTGTATAAAAATGGAAACAGAGGATAGGGAGAAGGTTGATTTTTGCTGTGGCGACCCCTGAAGGGAAAAGCCAAAATGAGACGAAAAAGAAGAAGAAGAAGAAGACGAAGAAGAAGAAGAAGAAGAAGAAGAAGAAGAAGAAGAAGAAGAAGAAGAAGAAGAAGAAGAAGAAGTTAAAAAATATTACAAGAAAATATTAGTTTCGGGGACAATGTCAAAGCCTTCTTCACCAGTGGTGTGATTCTGTCCCTTTTAGTGCTGAATCAGTTTTTATAGGATCAACATATCATCATAGGAATGGATCTCGCCCTCTTTCTTTTGTGTGGTCCAGACATCAAGAGTTTTTCTTTTCCATTTACCCTCTCATTTGATTCAGCCTGACTCTTAAACATCCTATCATGCTGTCTTTATCACAGGCTGCCAAGCATCAGTCCACAGCACCCCATATCTCTGGTTTGATGTACATTGGAGTTGATATCCACTTTTGGCTGCAAGAGGCAGGAGTCATCTTTGATTTACCCCAGCCATGGATGAAGGGCTTCTGACGTGAATCAGGGATGTCAGCTTGGATGATGGCTGCCTGTCTCATCAGCCTATCTCTTCGCCACTGACATAACATGATGGGAGATGATACTGAACAACACCACGTTGGCTCTCAGATGTTAGTGGGAGACCCCCGGGGCATCAGAGACCCTGACAGACGCCACTTTATAATTTTAATCCCATGGTCTTAAAACCATGTTTGACACAAATTGAGGTTGAGTCTTACTGTTGCCATGAAAAAAAAAAAAAACAGGAGGAGGGAAATACAATCAGGAGAGCTTAGACTCTTTCCTACATGCATTATGTTCTTCAAAATTTTTCCGCTATTAGCTGCTTGGGGCTCTGTCTTAAATCGTGCAATAATTGCAGCATTCTAACTTTATTTCAAGTGTAATAAAATATATTCACATTGCTTTTTGATTAGGGCAATGGGGTTGCCCTTGGTTTAAGTTCAAAAAATGAAGAAAAAAAAACACCAAACAAATCAAAAAGTACTAATAACAACATAAAACACACAAATCAAAAAAACCTTCTGGTTTATGTGTGTCAACACCATTTAAGTGCATGTGTACATGTACGTGTGCGTGTGTGTGTGTGTGTGTATGTGTGTGTGTGTGTGTGTGTGTGTGTGTGTGTGAGTTACATTTTAGTCTGATCTGTGTTGTATCTTTTAAAAGCTGGAACTCACACTCACACATCCACACCCAGACCCTCACATCCACACCCACACCCACACCCATATACACACACACAGGTACAGAATGGCAAAATTACCACCACTTGGATTATGTTATGCAAACAATGTTTTTTGGATCCATGTGACATGGACCACATCTTCCTCTGAAGACTGACCACAACCTTCTGTCAGTACTATACCATGGAAAGTTTAGAATTTAAAAGACCTGCACTTTACCTCTCTAGGTCAATAATGTTTTTAAATGGCGGAGCGTTGGTATGTATATCACACAGCATTAGTCATTGGTGATGTTGTGTGATATACACAACATATTTCTCACCAATGGCTAATTAAATGATCGGTGTCTGAAGCGAGCAAAAGAAGAACACAGTATAACATGGTAAATGTAAGTTTTAAATTATTGTCTTTATTGATATTACATGATATTACTAGAACACTAACGTCGGGTGATTTTCACCCACACAATTCTTGCCATGTGATTTTCATTGTGTTGCCATTGTTTGAGTTTTATGGGTCCTTGGGTAGCTTCAGGCTGCTCACTGATGTTATTAATTGTATGTTTGTTTCTCTCCTCCCATCGGCGCATCTATAAACTGATGAAAATTTTATTTTATCCAGGATATTGTATTGGGTAAAATATACCCAGCATTAGTGATGGTGTTAATTATTTTAACATTACTAACTATCTAGAGAAATCACTCTAGATAGTTTCATTCCCGCACCAGTCTCCCGAAGCAAGCAAGAGACCTACAGAAAACCTCTGAAAAATCAGCAAACTTTATGGAAAATTCTGAAAATGAAATTAAGGCTCAGCCTATATATTACTTGTTTCTGTTGATTAATTCAGAAGTTTTTAATTATTTCATTGTCATTTATTCACCTCCAAGGCCTCTTCAGTTTATATCATTGTATTTTTGGTTAGTCCATAAAAGACGGGGTCAAATTGATAAACTGTAACAAAAACCCCAAGACAGCAACCATCTAATTCATATGAACATTTCATCCCTCTTCTAATTCACAGAAGAAGAGGTCAAAGTTAGTGTGTGTGTGTAAAGTTAGAGTGTGTGTGTGTGTGTGTGTGTGTTGTGGGTACATGTGTGTGTGTGTGTTTGTGTGTGTGTTTGTGTGTGTGTGTGTGTTGTGGGTATATGTGTGTGTGTGTGTTTGTGTGTGTGTGTGGGTACGTGTGTGTGTGTGTGTGTATGTGTGTGTGTGTGTGTGTGTGTGTGTGTGTGTGTGTGTGTGTGTGTGTGTGTGTGTGTGGGTGTGTGTGTGGGTACATGTGTGCGTGTGTGTGTGTGTGTGTGTGTGTGTGTGTGTGTGTGTGTACATGTCTATTTGGAGAGGTAATTAAGTGTGTATCGATTGTGATTTGATTAAAGTCTTGCTAATTTGCAACAAACCAGCAAGACATTTAATCAAATAAAAATCAATAGCACCTTAAGATGATTTGGTGCATCCCTCGTATAGGGGGGTCAGGTGGACGTGTTATTAATTATATGTATAAGTGATACAGCCAATACAACAGTGTTACCAGAGGGAAAGAAATGCAGGGCAAGCCTCGAGTTCGAATGACTATTGTGTAAATTAGCAGAATACATAGAGCAGTTGGAACTGTGCTGTTGTTGATAATATGGAAATTTTACAATAGACCAACAAATTGAATTTCATTGTTATCAGTGGTGGCACGGTAGGTAACACTTCCTCCTTATAGCAAGCTTGCTCTGGTTCAATTCCGACAGGGAATTTTTCTGTGGGGTGTTTGTATGTTCTCACAGTGTCTGCCTTTGTTTCCTCTGGGTCCTCCAGTTTGGTCCCTATATTGCCAAAAGGTATAAAAGAGAGAGTGAATTGTTGTATGTCTCTATATTGCCCAGTAATTGATTGGTGATAAGGGTGTACCACACCTCCAGCCCAATGACATTATAAGTGGTATAGATATACAATGAATAAGATAATATTCTTGACAATCGCAGAAAGTAAAGAAACAAGACAAATTTCACAGTATTGGTTTCGTACAAGTCATCATCCCAACTGACGCTTGTCCTGAATAGGTATTTAGTGGGTCTAGGTACCACAATTACAGTGAAAATCTGCAATCAACTATGATATTGATCAGGTTCAATTGATTAAGTTGTTAATTTTGTTATTATAATTAAGTGGTCATTGTAATGTAGCAAGTCATGAATGTTGGGGTTTATGTTGATGCTTGTTTTCTGTGAGATTTTGGGGTTGCTGGGAATTTTGTGGGTGTGGTTTGGGGTGCAAGGAATTCTGTTGTTTTTTGTTTTTTTTAATTGGAATTGAGCGGTAAGAGTTAATAGTATTACAGGCTTGTGTGGCGCGGCTGTGGCAAACAATAGCTATTGCTTACCAAGCGGGTGTTTTACTGTCAGCCAGGTGTTTTCCCTGTATAAAACTCTACAGTATAATAGCAGTAGATGCAGTAGCAGTATGATATAAATATTAAAAATTAGTTGGTTAAAAACACTGCCCTCTTCTTCTTCTCCTTTAGTCTTTTCCCTTCAGGGGTCCCCACAGCGAATCAACAATTTCCATCTAATCCTATTCTCTGCATCCTCCTCTCTCACACCAACTTTCTTCATATCCTCTCTCACTACATCCATAAATCTTCTCTATAATATTCCTGTAGATGTCCTGCCTGGCAACTCCAGTTCCAGCATAGGTCTACAAATATATTCACTATCCATCCTCTGTACATGACCAAACCAGGCCAACTTTCATTCAGTCCACCCTTTTCCCTTCTAAAAACTCACTCGCTGCTTTAGCTTTGCAGCATGTTTTGCAGAGTAGCCCCTTCTCACTCGAAAAAGAAAAAATCTCAGCCAGTTTCACCTCTTGTTCTTCTGTTCACACATATCCGACAGCCATTCCAGCTTAAAAGAACTGCATTTCTTTTTTGCTTTGGCTTGGTGAGTTGATGTGCCACTTCCCATTCATATCGCCATAATAGGGGGTTAGCAGCATTTACCTCTCTTTACTTTGCCGCACTGTTAGCTATTTGCTAAACTGCAAAACAGCAACAGATAGACATACAGCACTGTTAGTGACATTGATTGACTGCATAAGTAAGTACATGTGAACCATATCATATCATCGGCTTGACCATTTTAGTCATTGTTTTTCTGTAGTTACCACTTTTGTCAACTGTTGCTCACTGTGTTACTTTGCAAAATTGTACAAAATAAATTATGTGTTTGAATTTATTTACAGTTATGCCTGGATTTTATTTCATGCACAACATAGATTTGTTGTGTGCTGAAGCAATGCGTGATCGTGCGAGCGGACATCTAAGAGTGAACATTGCCCCTCAGTATAATAATATGTCACTTGTCAACATTTTTCTCCATCGAACAGAGTTTTGCCTTTATGTTTGCTTTGTGCTTTTGGGAAATCAGTGCCCCAGAGATTCAATTACTCCAGCTATTTATGTTTCTGTGTTTTGCTGTTTATGTACAACTGATCCATCCATTAATATTGTCACTTACAAAAAACAGCACAGGACCCATGTATCCTAGGTCTGGACTTTTTGAAGGCTGCAAGCTGCCAGCTGGATGTCCGTAAAGGGACAGTGAGCTTCCAGGCGGTCACATTGCTCTCCAGGGTTCTCCCAGGCATCCCCCTTGTCTGTCCTGTGATGAATGCAATGGAGTCCATCACTAGTCAAGCTATCCCCAGACCCAAGTTTTATGTGCCTTTTCCCTGGAGCGGCAATCGATCCTCAAGCCCCATTGGAGAACTCTCCACACCTGCCCCACCCTGGCTGCCACAAAGTGAGGAGGAGAGGGTGTTGGTAACAGTGAGGGAGATATGGAAGAGGAATGAGGCAGTTTAGACACCCAGCAGCAGGAGCAGCTGTGGTAGGTACCATGAGAGTTTCACGACTGTTTTGCGCTGAGTGATGAGGAGGGCGGGGGAACACATCTGGTACAGCATAGGATAGACACCTGGGAAGTGCGTCTATTCAAGTGTCGCCCTCGGTGCCTGACCCTGGCTCGTCTGCTGGCTTGGGATGAAGCGGTGGGGAAAATGCTGCAGGCCGACATCATTGAGCCTTTCAATAGTCTGTGGGCAACAGTGGTTGTCATGGTGCTGGAGAAGGTGGGCTCGTGGCTTTGCTCAGACTAGAGGCCAGTGAATGAGGTGTCTTGGAAAGACTCCTATCCTCTGCTCTGCATTGATGAGTCCCTGAACCTGGTCTCGGGGTCTGATTCTAACCCCTGGAGTAGCTTTTACCAAGTGCCGCTTACAGCTAAGTCAAGGCCAAGACCCCCTTCTGCACTGGGCAGGGTTTGTGGCAGTTTAAGGTCCTCCCTTTTGGGTTGTGTAACGCTCTAGCCACCTTTGCCCAATTAACGAATGAGGTGCTGGCTCGAGTGCCCCGGGAGTAGTGTTTGGTATATCTAAATAACATTGTGGCGCATGGCAAATCTTTCAAGGCTTCCCTGGCTTCCCTGCAGGTGGTGTTGAGCAGGATCTAAATGGCTGGCCTACGCTTGCACCCAAGTGCCATTTAATGCAGCGAGAGGTGCACTTCTTGGGGCACAAATTTGGGGCTGAGGGCTTCAGCACCAGAAGGGTCAAGTCGTCACAGACTGGCCCCTTCATGAGAATCAGAGAGCTTAAAAGTTTCTTGGGCTTGATCTCATACTACCAGAGGTTTGTTCAGGGTTTTGCCTGAATGGCTGCACCCCTCTTTCAGCTGTTACAAGGGGGAGAGACCTTTGTGGATGGAGTGTCAATAGGCGTTCAGCAGTCTCAGGTGTGCTGACACCACCCGATCCCATATTGTTGTTCGTCTTAGATAAAAGACACGAGCGATAAAGGCGTGGGAGGTGTGCCGTCTCAGGTGGGATCAAGAGGGGAGCGGGTTATTGCGTACATCAGCCATGCATTGAATAAGTATGAAAGGCAGCATTGTGTCACTTGCAGGGAGCTCTGAGTAGTGATTTTGTCAGTCAGGCACTTTAAGTATTACCTCGGTTCGAGGTTCACAGGACGAATGGATCATTCCACTGTATGTGCACTCCGGCGCTGCCGTGGGCATGGGAGAGAACTGACAACATGGGAGGAGAGGGAGCGAGAAGTAGTCCCGAGGGCCTGCGGGAGGGAGTGCTCAAGGCAATGCATGGGGCTGCAGGGTCTGGGCATTTTGGGGTTACAAAGACTCTCTGCAACTCTCTGACCCCTGCATGGCCGCAAGTGCCTGAGGCTGGACAACCATTGAGTGGGGCTTGTAGAGTCCTTGAGTGGCTGGGGGAAGTGGTGTACAGGGTGAATAGACTGGCTACCTACAGAGGGGGCCCCAACTCACGGTTTCTAAAGACAATAGACTTCAACAAAATCTTCCCAGTATTCGCCACCACCTTCCCCACCCATCGCTCCCTCTCCCTCTTACCACACTCCCAAGTTGGAATCAGTTCCCCACCCCTTGTGCACTCAGGCAGTTCGTCCTCAGAGGCAAAGAGCTCTGGCTTGGTTCAGAGACTTTGTGGGTCCCCTTAACAGTTGAAATACTAGGATCTCGGTTCAAGAGAATACCTCCTTGGTCTCATATGAGTGGCCGATAGTAAAACTGCAGACATAAAAACTATAAGCTGTCGACAACTGTTATTACATATATATATACTAATAACTATAGATACAGGACTGTCTCAGAAAATTAGAATATCGTGATAAAGTTCTTTATCTTCTGTAGCGCAATTACAAAGACAAAAATGTCATACATTCTGGATTCATTACAAAACAACACAAATATTGCAAGCCTTTTATTATTTTAATATTGCTGATTATGGTTTACATCTTAAGAAAACTCAAAAATCCTATCTCAAAATATTAGAATATCATTAAAAAGTAATTTTTGATTTTTTTAATTGCATTACAGAAGATAAAGAACTTTATCACAATATTCTAATTTTCTGAGACAGTCCTGTATATGTGGTGAGACAGTGATCTCACCACTGTCTCACCACAGTGGTCTCACCACTGTCTTGTACACTTTTCATTTTTTCATTCTGGCTAATAGTCTTCTATCACATAGTACCCCTGATACAGTACTTCACCCATTCCAACCTGCTTGAACCCGTCTCTTCACCTCTTTTCCAGACTCTCTGTTGCTCTGGACTGTTGACCCCAAGTACCTGAAATCCTCCAACGTCTTGATCTTCACCCCCTGTAGCCTCACCGTACCCCCCGGGTGTGTCTCAATCACACACAAAGCAAATACTGCATCTGAAGTAACCTTTGTAGGCATGAAGCCATGCTGCTGTTCACAATGCTGTCTTCTGCTCTCAGTCTAATTACCACTACTCTTTCCCATAACTTCATTGTATGGCTCACCAATTTTATCCGTCTGTAGTTTATAGTTTATCCGCAATTCTGTATATCCCCCCTTATCATGCGGGAAAAGCGCAGCCAGGCAGCTGAGGCGTGGCATTATGGGAGCTGTAGTGTTGTGCTATCAGCGCTTCATATCGAGGGGCTATTAATAATGATAATGTGAAATGATCTCACGGGCCAATTATAATTACACTGCAGTCCAAATTTGGCCTGTGGGCCTGAGTTTGACACATGTGCCCTACACCAAGACAAAGCCAAGTATAGGGTGGACAACTCATACTTATTTTAAGCACTCACAGCTTCTGTGTCACTCTGTCACAATGCACAATGCTGTATCAAAATCACTGCAGAGCTTAGTTGGCCTTTTACTTTTCAATGGGAAATAAGACAAGGCTGCCTCCAGCTCTTTCCTTTAGCTATCCAACATTTGCTCTCTTAATTAAGGAACCAGTTCAATAGCCTTCCCTTTGTCAGGGCCAAGAGAACACAAGCACGCTTTTAATTTGTGTAGTTATGCTAATGACATACTATCAGTTTGCTTATCGGGCCAAACGCCCCAAAGAGGATGCGATCAGCTCAGCTCTCAAGCCAGCCCTAACCGGCCTAGATACCAAAGACTCTTATGTGAGAATGCTGTTCCTGGACTTCAGCTCAGCATTCAACACCATTGTCTCACAACAGCTAATTACCAAACTACAACAGCTGGGGCTCAACACCTCCCTCTGCAACTGGCTGTTAGACTTCCTCTGTGAGAGGCCACAATCACTATGAGTTGGCAACATCTCGAGCAGCATCCCACTTAACACAGAGGCCCCCTAGGGCCATATGCTCAGTCCATTGCTCTTCACCCTGGTGACTCACATCTGCAAGCTCACCCACAGCACCAATCACATGGTGATGTTTGCAGACGACACAACTCTGGTGGGTCTCATCACCAAGGGCGAGACCCACTACAGGAAGGTAGTTGACCTAACCACATGGTGCAGAGACAAAAACCTCCTGCTGAATGTCAGCAAGACCAAAGAGATCATTGTCAAATTCCTGAGAGGCCACACCAAACACACCTGCTGACCATCAATATTGCAGCTGTGGAGAGTGAGGAGCGCCAAATTTCTGGGGGTGCACATCAGTGAGGACCTCTCCTGTACCACCAACACCGCATTTTACTGGGACACCATAGAAGGTGTCCTGACCAGCTGTATCCCTGTATGGGGTGGGAGCTGCATGGACTATAACAGAAAAGCTCTGCAGGGCATTGTGAACACCACTCGAAATATCATCGGTGCCCAACTCCCTTCACTGAAAAACATACGCAACACCCGCCTCACCTGTAAGGCGGGTGTGCAACGCCAGCCACCCACACACAGCCTGCTCAGCCTCCTTCCTTCAGGGAGAAGGTACTGGAGCCTCTGGGCCCATGCTATCAGACTCATCAATAGCTTTGTACACCAGGCTGTCAGTATGCTGAACTATCTTTCTCCTCATCGAACACTGAGCTGCCCCCAACATGCCCTGGATGCCAATGCTCTACTACCTACTGACCTTTGCTCTAAACTGTATACCCCCCGCCCCGCCCCCACACACACAAAAAAAAAAAAACTCTGTTGCTACTCTTTCATGCTGTCAAATATCAGTCTGTATCTACATGTACTTTATTTTACGAGGTATAACTATGAGGTATTTAATTCCTCATAGTTTAGTGTTTTATGTAACAGTGCCCTTCAGAATCAGAATCTGAATCAGAGTCAGAATTGCTTTATTCAACAATTTTGCAACTACAAGGAATTTACTTTGGTTGATTGTGGCATTAAATTAAAGTGAGATTAAGGTGATCAAGGTAGGTTGGTAAGCTGTGCAAAGCAGTGCAAGGTAGTGCATTAGAGGGGTTGATACAGTGAAAGTTGGGGACTTGCTGCCTCCTGGCAGATAAGAAGTCTGTGATCCACCTGCAGGTGGAGTCTGGCACATTCTGCTTGGAGAGCTTGTCCGGCAAAAGAGCTGGGATAATTGTGTTAAAGGCAGAGCTCAAATCTACAAACAGAATCCTGGCAGAATCCAGCTTCCTGCTGTGTCCAGGTGCTGTAGGATGTAGTAGAAGGCAGGTTTACTTTGTCATCTACAGACCTGTTGGATCTGTAGGTGAATTGCTAGGGATCCAGGAGGGAGTCTATGATGAATTTGAGGTGGGATGACACAAGGCGCTCAAATGACTTCATCACCACAGAGCTCAGGGCAGCAGGTCACTGACGTCACCAGGCGCTCTTGTCATCGAGTTCTGTGGTCCTTGTTTTTTTAGGGACAGGGATAATGGTGGAAGCCTTGAAGCAGATTGAAGACAGATTGAAGACAGTTTTGAAAGCACTAATTGAGATTATTGTAAGGGTGGATAATGACTCCTTTTAATTAATTGACAACCTTGGGGAATTTATTTCAAATAAAGTCAGGAGGAAACACATGTTTCAACATGGTGAGTTGATATTCTCTTTATATTGATCAACCTTGGATTACCATTGACTTGAATTGAGTATTTTAAATTTTCCTTGAATGTTTCTTGTTTGAACCCAGTGTATGAATAAAGGGTTTTTAAAACTCAAACTCTTTCTTTCTAAGATGGACAATCTTATAACCAAGACTGTACACACGGAATTGTAAATCACAGATATAAAGTGAATTCATATTCCAGTAACAAGACGCACTGGCAGAGAGTACTAATTAAAACATTTCCCATAAAGGACATGAGACAAAACACACCATATTGGCCTTCCCCATCTGGCCAAAATGGCTATTGTGGCTCATTGTCTAAAAATAGGGATGAAGACAAATTGTTATCATTTGCCAAAGCCCATGACAATAATGATGAATGAAGACTTTTTTCCTGTTTCTGCTCTGCCCTCTGAAGTCATTGCTTAAGGCCGTTTCTGTCGTTTTCCCCCTCAGCTCTGGCGCTCATATCTCCCCTCCCCTGGCCAGCACCGTATGGTGGGATCTACACTGAATAAGCATCATCATCTTTGTAAGGGCTTTGTTTTGTTTTTGTTTGTTTGTTATGTCTCAATTTTTTCAGTTTTTTTTTCACCTGCATGAATTTGGCATGACAGGGAGTATGTGAGTGTTGGCAGTATAAGTCTGCTTGTGTGTGTGTGTGTGTGTGTGTGTGTGTGTGTGTGTGTGTGTTTGAGTGTGTGTGCCTGTAGTAGGATTGAAGCATAAGCTTCATGCACTGATTCATAACCAGTTTTCGCTTCCCTTGTTAAAAGTTTCAAAGTTATCTGTCTTGTCAATTTCTTAGCAAGTATTGGACATTCAGAAGGATCGAGAAGACGTTTCTCACAATCCCACTTGTGAGTAATGCCCAACCCATTTCAGGACAACCATGGAACGTGGCTCCTTCTCTGAAAGATGGAGCGGTGTCACGCAGGTTGGAAGTTTAAATAAAAATTGGGTTATTGTTTTTTTAGAAGCTGGAAGGGTTTGCTTGATCATGAGGGATAAGGCTCAAGCCAGTTATGTTGTTGCAACTCTTTGACACAGGAAATCAGAGTACATGAGAATGAGTGAGTTCCAGTGTTTATGACTTAAGTCAATGTCATGATCTACACAAAATACTTCTCAAAGGCTGCTTTAAAATACATGTCTTTATCCATTTGATTATTAATTTATTTATTCATCTGTTCATTTATTTTACATTTATCATTTATATTTGTTTGTTAATTTATTAATTTAACTATTTTGGTTGCAGGACATCGACTGTTCTTGAAAAAGCTATGTTTTGTTTTGTTTGTTTCGTTTTGTTTCTTTTGGAAAGAACATTAATTCATGTTTATTTTCTAGTATTTATTTGGTCATATGGTTTCAGTTAGTTTTCTGCATGATCTTCTACCTCTAAACCAAATTAACAAGTGATTAATTAAAAATTTATGCCACAGACATGACTGAAGAAGAGAGTCAGACATGGTTTCAGTCTACTTGGCCCATAGCATCCTATGAATCTGAGCACAAAGTCCTCTAGATATACAGTGCTTAGTCAGTACTTAGTCTGTACTTAAAGTATTTAGTCAGCCACCAATTGTGCAAGTTCTCTCCCTTCAAAAGATGACAGAGGCCTGTAATTTTCTTCATAGGTATACTTCAACTATGAGACAGAATGCAAAAAAAATACAGAAAATCACATTGTCTGATTTTTAAATAATTTATTTGCAAATTATGGTGGGAAATAAGTATTTGGTCAAGAACAAAAGGTCATCTCAATACTTTGTTATATACCCTTGTTGTATACCCATATATTTTCTGTAAGCCTTCACAAGGTTTTCACACACTGTTGCTGGTATTTTGGTCCATTCCTCCTTGCAGATCTCTAGAGCAGTGATGTTTTGGGGATGTTGCTGGGCAACACAGATTTGGATCATCCTCCAAGGATTTTCTATGGGGTTGAGATCTGGAGACTGGCCAGGCCACTCCAGGACCCTGAAATGCTTCTTACGAAGCCACTCCTTCGGTGCCCGGGCAGTGTGTTTGGCACCATTGTCATACTGAAAGACCCAGCAACAATTCATCTTTGATGCCCTTGCTGATGGAAGGAGGTTTTCACTCAAAATCTTACAATACATGGTCCCATTCATTCTCTCCTTTACACCGATCAGTTGTCCTAGTCCCTTTGCAGAAAAACAGCCCCAAAGCATGTTTCCACCGCCATGCTTCACAGTAGGTATGGTGTTATTTGACTGCAACTCAATATTCCTTCTCCAAACACGACAAGTTTAGCTTTTACCAAAAAGTTTTAATTTGGTGTCATCTGACCATAGGACATTCTCCCAATCCTCTTCTGGATCATCCAAATGCTCTCTAGCAAACTTCAGATGGGCCTGGATGTGTACTGGCTTAAGCAGGGGGACACATCTGCCACTGCAGGATTTGAGTCCCTGGCGGCATAGTGTGTTACTGATGGTAGCCTTTGTTACTTTGGTCCCACTCCCTGCAGGTCACACTCGGTCCCCCGCATGGTTCTGGGGTTTTTGCTCACTGTTCTTGTGATTATTTTGACCCCACAGGGTGAGATCTTGCCCCAGATCGAGGGAGATTATCAGTAATTATTGTATGTCTTCCATTTACTAATAATTGCTCCCACAGTTGATTTCTTCACACCAAGCTGCTTACCTATCGCAGATTCAGTCTTCCCAGCCTGTTACAGGTCTACAGGTCTTTGACTGCTCTTTGGTCTTGGCCATGGTAGAGTTTGGAGTGTGACTGTTTGAGGTTGTGGACAGATGTCTGATAACCAGTTCAAACAGGTGCCATTAATACAGGTAATATATGGAAAACTGAGGTACCTCTTACAAAGGTTACAGATTTGTGAAAGTAAGAAATCTTGCTTGTTTGTTGGTGACCAAATATTTATTTTCCTCCATAATTTAAAAACAAGTTCTTTAAAAATCAGATAATGTGATTTTCTGGATTTTTTTCGCATTCTGTCTCATAGTTGAAGTGTGCCTATGATGAAAATTACTGACCTCTCCTCGTTTTAAGTGGGAGAACTTGCACAATTGGTGTCTGACTAAATACTTTTTTTATCCCACTGTTGCTCTATGACACTCCTGGATAAGCAAGCGGAGAGGGAGAACATTTCAGATCTACTTCAGCTGTGCAGCTTGAAAAGGTATGTGTGGAATTTTTGCATTCAGTATCACTCAGAGGGGAACCTATCATTGAGGAGCTTCCATAGTGGCAGCTTGCATACTGTAGTACTGCATTGCCAGCAATCACCCACCTCCAACCACATTCCCTTCCTTCACTGTCAAACCCCTCTCCTCACCAGTGATAGATAAAGCCTAATGTAAATTTACAACTATCTCATATACGCCGATGCTTTCCCTCTAACTGGCTGTAGAGACATAGCTCAACGTAATGCTTCCAAGATGTCCACCTCGAAACAGCCTACATCATCACACTTCTCTCAATCTCCTAGGTTTCATAGTTGTCAGTCTGATGGAGATGGATATTGGAATATCACCTACATAGAATGTTTCTGCTTACTTTCTCTAAACTCTTCAGACGTTATCTGATGTTATAGACATTTCAAGCTTTTGGGGTGTCTTCCTGTTAGTTTACAAGTAACTTTTTGGTAATTTCCATTCATTTTGTGAATTTTTGGATACCATTTTATAGTGATTTTCGGTGAATATTTTTATTCTTCTGAATTGTGTTGATGAATACATGTCTTGTTTTACTGTTTGTCAGTATTATGCTGTACTGTGCTTTGGACAATGTTTGGCAGCTATTTTCATATCACTTTTGTTCCATTATTTATTTTCTTTTCACACCTCATAACCAACAGACAATTTAGATTTTGGGTTACTTTTCTTCAGATTTTTAGTCAATATCTTACTGATCCTCTGGGAAATAATTTTTCTTATTTATTTTTTTTATATATTTCATGTGGCTCACTCCTTTCAGCTCTTTTTATGATGACAGGATTTCAAATTGTGAGTGTATGCATGTGGGTCGGGGGTTGGAGGCAGCCGGTGGGTCAACGAGATGTATCCCTGCAGCCCTCTTGTATATCATCCTTCTGTATGAAAGGACAGAAAGAGGAGAAGAAAGCAGCCAGTTTTTCACCCTATCAGGTTGGAAAGGCAATGTTGTGCCCTTGTAATTGAGTAGGTATCTCATCTATCAACAGTGCCACCCTGGATAATAAATATAGAGTACACAGGCAGCTCCTCAGAGATTTAAAGAGAGGGTGTATGAAGGAGTTTGAGATTGTGTGTGTGTGTGTGTGTGTGTGTGTGTGTGTGAGTGTGTGTGAGTGTGTGCGTGTGTGTGTGTGTGTGTGTGTGTGTGTGTGTGTGTGTGTGAAGAAAAAGTGGAACAGGTGCACAGGTGACTTTGTCCTTACATGCCAGCTATTTGGGCTCTCCAAACTGTTTAGATCTTCACAATATCAACATGTAAAATTTGCTGTGATCATTCACAAAAAAACATCCATTAAAGGTTGGATTAATTTATCATTTGTTGTGATTACTAAAAAGAAGACATGGATATTTACCAATTTCACATTGAAACAAATGCAATATAACTCCACTTGGCTTTTCGGATCATCATTCAGTGGCTTTTGAGCTAGTCATGACTCCTGGCCAATGAATCAAGTCATATTTGCACTTTATCAATCAGCTTCTACAAGACAGAGGTTTCTGCCTCTTCATTGTTTCCTTCGTTGCCCGGGCAGTGTGTTTGGCATCATGGTCATGCTGAAAGACCGAGCGACAATTCATCTTCGATGAAGTCGGCCAGGCACACAACCCTGACCAGCATCTGTGCTGCTACCACAACCTCACGACCTCACCCCATTCACTACCTTCCCCATTCACGTCATGCCCTAACTCTGTTGTCTTTTTTTATCCTCATTTGTCCCAGCAAACTTATTCTATTATTGTCAGTGATATTGTCACCCTATTTTATGTTGTCTAGTTTTTCACCCTTATTGTTCCACTCTGTTGTCCATTCTTGTCTTTGATGCTGTTGCTGTTGTTGTTATCCTTGCTGTCTATTTATTCATAGATGACTTCTAATACATCTTATGTCTTGTAATATCTCTCTTTTTATATTTATATTTATATTTATATTTATTTTTGACATTATAACGGTCACGCTGCTGTGACAAAGATTCCCCCATTGGGGATAATTCCCCCATTGGAATCAATAATGTTTATCTTATCTTATCTTATCTTATCTTATCTTATCTTATCCTATCTTATCTTATCTTATCTTATCTTATCTTATCTTATCTTATCTTATCTTATCTTATCTTATCTTATCTTATCTTATCTTATCTAACTTATCTTATCTTATCTCATAAAGACAGGAGACCTGGCCTTGCTGAAGAACAGGAGGCCTCTGTCCCTTCAGTGTGTCCCTAACCCTAACCCTAAGTGACACTTACAATTTGAAGACTAGCATGATTAAATTACATCGAAACAAAGCCTTTGATAGGGTGGAATACCCGCTATTGTTTTATTTATTGCAACCGCAGATTTTGGCAACAACTTAATATCCTGGTTGCACCTACTTTACAATAATGCGCAATGCTTGGTCAAAGTAGGTGGAGTCGGCCAATCGCTTACAAATGAGGAATAAAACAATCCTGCCCCATCTCTGGGCAGCTCTATGCTTTAGCCATCAAGCCTTTGATCTCCCAGCTCAGCAGCCGACTCCATGGCTTCCCCTTGCCAAGGCCAAGGGGACCATAGCATTCCTTTAGTCTCTGTGCTTATGCCGATGATGTACATGTGTTCCTTTCAAACCAGGATGATGTCCAGCACCTTGAATGCTCTCTCTGTATATGAGAGAGCAAGCTCAGCAAAGGTGACCTGGGAAAAGAGCAAACCTCTACTGATAGGCAAATGGAGTGGCCACACATTGGCCATTCTACCTGCTGGTCTCAGCTGCGAGAGGGCTGGCCTTAAGGTTCTCGGGTTGTACCTAGAACCTGAGGTTTTTAGGGGAAATAACTGGGCATGAGTAAAAGAAAAGATTAGTGCATGGATATTAAAGTGGAGGTGGCTAACGCCCCGGCTGTCCTTTAGGGGAAGGGTTCTAGTTATCAATAATCTAATTGCCTTGATACTTTGGTACAAGCGTCTTGTACAAGCACCACCAAGAGGCTTGGTAGAGGAGATCCAGAGGCTCATCTTGGACTTTAACAGGTCTGGAAAAATTTGAGTGGCAGGTTTGTATCTTCCGGTCACTGAGGGAGGCCAGGGCCTTACTCAAATTTTTAGCAAGGTCTCAGCTTTCAGACTGCATACAGCAAAGAAGATCCTGTATCAGTGCGGACCCGGCAGGCTGATTATTGCGAAGCTGCTCTTGAGAAAGGTTGAATGATAGGGGTTTGACAAACAGCTATGTTTGATGCAGTTGGAGGTACTCAACCAGACTAGATTCACATCGTTCTGTGGCTCAGTCCTCCCAGCTTGGTAAGTTCTAGCGTTCTTGTCCTTTACTGTCGATGAACTGACAGATTCCATTTCTGAGCTCAAAAAGAATGGTTTATCGATGGAACCAAATATTCCTGGTTCAATTCCCGACCCCTCGTAGCTGTTGTTGAGCAAAAAACTAAATCCCTAACTGCTACCCCGGTGCTGATAAATGGCAGTCAACTGCTCACGTTTCATCCATGTTGGGTTAAATGTAGAGAAGAAATATCGCCATGAGGGATTAATAAGGTATCAATTAAGAGGGAGCTGCTGTTAGCTGGGTAGGTCTGTGTATTTTCTTGGATGTGTGTGTGTGGTTAATTTAAGTCCAACTGGCAAGGAGAGGTGTGCCCTAAGCATGTGTGCATAAGTTGTAAGCTGGGTCAGACAGTGTCATACTTGTATTTACACAGTTCAGGAAAAGTATCACTCTCACAATGTTAGGTTGTCAGGCCTCTTTATTATTAGCATCTGGTTAATTGGTATTGCCATTGCAAGTGCAACAGTGTGCATCTTTGTGTATGTGTGTCTACTCAATGTCACGTAATTTGTTATGGATGCCGTGCAGGAGTTGACAGGCAGTTAGTAGTCAAGAGGCTGGCGGTTGACAAGTAACACATTCAGTCACATAGTTTCCTGCTTGCTCATTCATTCTCTTGTTCTATCTGTATTTGTGTTTTTCTGTATTAGATCCTCTGGAAATCTGCATAATACAGGATCTTTGTATACTAGCATATACAATGACACAAGGTGGCAGGGTTTTGGACATATAGAACATTTTTAACGGAAAAGACTCAACCATTTTGAGGGATGGAAAGTGAAAGTGGAAGAAAACTGAATGGTTTGATTTGTTATTGCTGAAAAGCACACATTTTATGTATAGCATTTTTGTAGCATGTTCATATTAATAACTTGTAAAATTTCACATGAGAAAATTTGATTGAGAGCAAAATCTTTTGGGATATTTGAAAGTTTATTTTTCATATACAATGAAGCTGAGTAATTTGAATATTATTTTAGTTGTTCATATTTCTAATTTGTATAATTTAACAAGATATATTTATATGTTGAGTAAAATATTGAATACAAGTTATTTAATTTTAAGTGTATTCCAGAAAAAATATTTCGATCTGTTTTTATTCATATTTATATTCCAAAAACATTTAGTCTTTGTGTTGTAAATAAATGTTTATCCTGTTCGGCCCACGACCTAAAGTGTGTTTGGAATTTTGGCCCCCTGTGCAATTGAGTTTAACACCCCTAATCTAAAAGAATAACACTAATAGAGAAGAAAAGTTTTTAAACCATAAAATTGGATAGGACTTACATGTCATTTACATTAAGTGGATAAACAAATAAACTATTTCTAAACTGGGTCTGACTTTTACTCAATGAGCTATAAAGTATAATGCTTTATACCGACTGGTGAAAGATATGCAAATGCAGTATGTATCTCTCCCTCATTGCCCTCATAATTCAGTGTACAAATCTATTGAGCACACAGGTGAGTATACTTGTAAAAATAAATAGGTAGATAGATAGATAGATAGATAGATAGATAGATAGATAGATAGATAGATAGATAGATAGATAGATAGATAGATAGATAGATAGATAGATAGAAGGTGGTCATAGAAGGTGGTTTGTGGGGGTGAAATGGATGACTTAAGTACAAAAAAAGAAAGAATATCAACATGCACTAACTTGGTCTATCCGTCAAAATATAAACTTCCTCTTTTTCCCACAACAATCTTTCTTTTTAAAGCCCTTCAGTAAATAAATAAATAAATATATATATATATATATATATATATATATATGTATTCAATTTCTTTCCATTTAACAACCCCATTTGGGGAATTTGCATTTGATCCTCATTGACTCGCTGAGGCGTGAAGATGGCTGGAATGGGACGGGAAGAGATGGATTCGTCAGTGTGTCACATAAATATCTTATTAGCTAGTGATCTTATCATCATAAGGCAGTACATTTATACAGTTAGGCATGTCATGTTGGCCAATTGCACAAAAAAGGGAAAAAAAAAAAATATATATATATATATATAACCGCATGCAATATTAAACCCTCAAATCTCATGCCAACGGCTTTAGAGTCTGGAGTCTGTGAAACTCCTTCTGTCTCTCCTCTCACTGCTTCCTCCGCTTGATGTGTCTGGCAGAATCCAATTTGTTCTCTTTTTCAAACAATATAGAGTTTTACAACTTCTAAAACTGGAGAGGCTCTTAGATTTATTTGTATTCAGCAAGCCCAATGCCCTGATTGGCAAATCAGTTAGAGTCTCCAGAGCCAAGGCTGAATACTTTTATTTTAAATTTAAGTACAGTTAATAAAATTATTATCTACTAATTGAGATGAAAATTTAGAACTTCTCCTCCAGTCAAAATAAAACTGAAACGAGCTAAATCTTGTGAATTTGTCATGTTTTCCCATTTAAACTAAGAAAAAAAACAATATAAAAAACAAACTGAAAAACAAGAAATAAAAGAGGTAAAATACACCTGGTGGTGCAACCTGGACGCATCTTCAGTGACTATCCTGAGATCACAGGTTTCAGTTGTTAGTCTTATACCCACACTTGGGCGACCCAGCTGGGGTTGATCATTTCCCTGACTTGTGTCCACGTAGCCCAATACGCAACACCTCCCCCCGTTTCAACTAGAGCCACCTTGAAGCCTTCTCAGCTTCTTCCAAGATGTTCTTGGTGGCTCTTTGCCTCTGCACTCCTTAAATTCCTAGGAATCCAAGGGCATGATGTAGGGATCTACAAGCTCTGCATATTTTGCTCTTTTCCTCTCCTGGGCTTCCTCCATTCTGTCCTCTCAGGGAACTGTTAACTCGAGGAACACCACCTGCCTGCTGGAAGTTGACATCAACTCTATGTCTGGACGGAGTGTCGTGGCTGCGATGTTGTCCGGGAAACGCAGTTGCCTCCCCAGATCAAACAAGAGTTGCCAGTCCCTTGCTGTTGAAAGCAGGCCCCCTTGTGTCTTCTTGGAGGGTTGAGGTTTCTCCCCTGCTCGGACAAAGGCAATCGCTCTCTTGGTTGGCTGTTGTCCCTTGCTGATGTTGATGTCGATGCAGATTGTGTCTACTATTGCCCGCAGGACCTGGTCGTGACGCCAGTAATACCTCCCATCCCCCAAGGCTTTTGAGCAACAGCCGAGGATGTGTTCTAATGATCTCTTCCTCTGACAGAGCTGGCACTGGGGTGCATCTGATGCACACTATCTTGGCTTACTCTGTCAGGGACTTTGCATATATCTCAATTGTCAGAGAACATTGTAGTAGGAATCCATTGCAAGAGGAAAGTGACCCAAAACAGTGCAAGGACTGATTTATGAGTCTTATAGAGTCGGCAAACTTCAGCTGGGCCTGCCAAAATGCCACCACATGTTCGTTGATAGGGTCAGGTTGGAGGCTTGAAGTCTCTCTATTGTTGTAAACTCTACAAAAACAGCCCCTTGGGCCTGAAACAACAACTTGATGCACACGAGAATCAAGGAGTCTATTTTTCAACAAGACCAAAAAAAAAAGAGCAACTTGTGCCTGGGAACAGGGGCTCTTAAAGGGAGCAAGACAGGTGGCATGGATTAGCAAAACATGGGACAGGTCTGGGTAGTTGAACAACTAGTCCTTATTAGCTGGGGACTGGGATCTGGTATGTGGCTGGCAAGTGGGCGTGGTAGGCCTGCTGGACCCTGATGAGGCTGTGACACATTAGTCATGAAATATCCCTTGCTAAATCAAATGTGAACATTTATCATCATACTCAATATATATATTTTCCCTACTGCTAACTATTTTGTATATGTGTCTATCAATGCTGTCAAAGGTTAAATTTCTGACTGAAAACTTGTCTCAAGTTATTTCAGCCATGCACTGCAAATCCTGCCTCTATCTAAGTGTCAGGCAAAAAAGTGTCCATCAAAAAAGCCAGATCTAACATGTGAAAGCCAGTTTCCCGGTCTACAGTCAATGTCATCACAATTGCACAATTGGACTCACCGTAATTGTGGCTCAAAGTTTAAGTGTGTAATTTTAAGTTTATCATATGACCAAAGCAAAGCAAAATTGGCTGCTGCAACAGATACAGAACTATTTCAATGCTAAAAAAACAGTATGGACCTTTGGTGGCTGTAAACAAAACTCAGCAGCATCATGTTCAACGATATTGTGTCCCTCACAGTCCCGGCATATGTAGGACAAAGAGACTTCATCAAAGAGAGAAGTGCATATGTTGAAAGAGGGATTCAGCAGGTCTGAGAGAACTTTTTCAAGGTTCTCAAGCAGGGAAATGGTTGAAGGCTTCTTGCCGGAATCAAACTTGAAATGTTCGATTCTGAGGAGTACTCTAACCCCCTGTGTCACACTACCCTCAAGTCTTTTCTCGAGGTACACTGAGGATTGATGTGAATGGGCCTGTGTTGAGAGATCTTATGTCATTATAATTTAATGACATTTTTGGGTAAACCCTTGGTACTTTTGGTCTCTTCTCCATTTGATTTAACAAATACACTTTTTAGATATATATATATAGCTAATTTGTTGACTGCTGGTGTGTATTTTAAGTCCTCTTGATCAAAAACTGAATGTAAAATGTATCTTCTGCTCTATTTCTTTGAAGAAGAGAAGAAAAAGCAGACACCTTGAGCAGGTTGCCCTATTGCATTATAGTTTAAAGCACCTTCTTTTGACCGTCATAAAGTGACCCAAAATAACTGACTGACGACAAACTAATCCATCTAGGAGTCATGTTGCTCATTAACCATGTGGGTAATATAGTTTCTCAAAAATAAAGGTTAATAACACAAGAGTGTGTGTCTGTTATTTACACAGAGACCTTTGTTTCACAGTTTGTCAGCTTGTGAAGGTTGAATGGGTAGTTTTGCAGTTATGACTCATCATGAAAATAAGGTTTTTACACCTGGACCTATGCAGGTATAATTGTTGTAATGTATCAATTTAACAAAAAGCGAACAAATCAACAAAACAAAAAGAAAAACATGGGTGAAAAGATTAGCGCATCCATGAAAAGAAATCTAACCTGAAACTGTGAACACTGTCATCCTGTCTTTCTTTCTTTTTTTTTTTTGTTTAGCATCAGCCAAAGTTAAATTATCTCAGACCCTCCTGATGGCCAATTTACTCACCTGAGGTACAGCACCTACCCCAACATGAATAAGGATTGCTGAGGACAACAGCTACATATACATTGTTCAGGTTCATGTATCAGACAAGATCTGGCTCATATTATGTTGCTGATAGAGAAAAAAATGACAGACAATAGGGGGAAAAGGAGTGGGGGAGAGGAACCGCAGACAGACTTGGAGGATTACTATTCAGTTATCAGAGCTCTGTAGACCAGAACTGGCATGGACAGGAGCAGATTTCCTGCTTGTCACACTTCCATCTGGCACTTTGCTGTGCAGGGAATACATATACTCTCTCATACACGCTCTAATATTCAGAGCAAGAGATGAAGAACCCTCTCAAAAAAGTGAGAATCTCTGAAAGGTCACACCCAAACATTCAGAGATTAAAAGTTGACTTTGATGACGGTTTCTCTTTTACTCTCAAATGTAAAAGTCAAACAAGGCTGTTAATCATCTTGAGTGGTGATTATTGAGCTCAGCCCAGTTTGATTGCTCATCTAAATATTAGCATCATTGCAATGTCAAGCACAAACAGAATTTCTTCCTTCTCATCAGTGTCTCTCTTCCTTCTAACCTCCACTCCCCCCATCCACCATGGTTCGTAAAGGCCTGAATCTGTCTCATTATCTTGTTTTGATGTTGCAACCTCAACTAAATGAGATTTGATGGCTTTGGATCCTTGATAACATTTTAACTGCGGACAAGAACTAGACAAAGACGCACTTGCATCTTTCTCACTACCACTTCTGACAAGACACAACTAGGAAGACCATCATAGCAAAACACCATGATGTGTGGACATAAATTACTTTCTTATTGTGAAGGAGTACAGTACAGTAATTAAAACTAGTATATCTTGCCATGCCAAAGGCAAAATTAATAATTGATAGTTTATTAATATTCAAAAGTAGCGCTGGGAATATATTAGTGACTTCTGTGGTTGCAGGAATTATCTTTTTCACTGTGTGTGTGCGTGTTTGTGTGTGTTTATGACCTGTTTCTGATGAATTAAATGGCTCCTCCCCTCTTTTGTTAGGTTAATTTAGCACAGGGAGAGAATGTAGGCCCAAAGACAATTACATCAGACAGGGTTACATGAATACCTTCTAAAATCATGCTGATTAAAACAATTTAGACTGATGCCTACAGAAAATGATGAATGCCATCTGAATAAAACCTAATTATAATCTGATTTATCAAAATAGCTGTTTGCTATGAGCAAGAAATAATGTTATTGGAAACAAACAGAATAGGGGTTGTTCTGAAGTCTTACGTTCTCTTTAAAAACAGTGCCAGATCAACAGCTTTTCAAGTAAATGTGTGCAGGAGCTGTGTTTAAGAGGAGCTTTCTAAATATTTTTATCAACAGATCAAAATGAAAATTGTACGTGATAAGGCTCTGAGCTTGTCACTTCCATTTTGCATCTCAGTGCATGCTCTCCCTTTGCCTTGAGCTGAGTATGAGTTGACCTTTGTTCTAAAGAAACAATGATTTCCAAGTTCAGCCAAAGCTCCACAGAATTCTATTATTACTATTATAATTTTTTATATATTATTTATTTTTATGTTTTACAATGAAATTGACTAAAGAAAAAGGGAGGTTTTCTAAAGTTGTGGTTGAAAAAAAAATGGAACTGAAGAATTGTACTGCATCGAGCTTTGGGACTAATTATGCAACAGCAGCATTCAGCTGTGGATGTTTTTCTGGTTGGTTTTCATGATAATGTTAGGATTTCTGGTCAATTTTCAGCATATAAATTAATTTCCAAAATGATGTTGATCAATTGAGTAAATTGGAGTAGGGCAAAAAAGTATTTCATCCGCCAACAGTTGTGCAAGTTACCCAACTTAAAAAGATAATAGAGGCTTGTAATTTTCATCATAGGACACCAGAAACAAAATTGTAGACCTGCACCTGGCTGGGAAGACTGAATCTGCAAAATATAAGTAGCATGGTGTAAAGTAATCAGCTGTGGGAGCAATTATTAGAAAATGGAAGACATACAATAATTACTGATAACCCCCCCACCACCCACCCACCCGCTCCATCTGGGGCAAGATCTCACTCTGTGGGGTCAAAATGATCATGAGAATGGTGAGCAAAAATCCGGGGGCCACACAGAGGGACCCAGTCAATGACCTGCAGAGAACTGGGACTAAAGAAACAAAGGCTACCATCAGTAACACACTACGCCACCAGGAACTCAAATCCTGCAGTGCCTGACATGTCCCTCGCTTCAGCCAGCACATGTCCAGACCCATCTGAAGTTTGCTAGAGAGATGAGAACAACTTTATTTATCCCAAAGGAAATTGTTGAGCATTTGGATGATCCAGAAAAGAATTGGTAGAATATCCTATGGTCAAATGAAACCAAAATAGAACTTTTGGTACAAACTCAACTTGTCGTGTTTCGAAGAGAAAGAATGCTGCGTTGAGTCCAAATAATACCATACCTACTGTGAAGCATGGGAGTGGAAACATCATGCTTTGTGGCTGTTTTTCTGCAAAGGGACGACTGATCTGTGTAAAGGAAAGAATGAATGGGGCCATGTATCCTGAGATTTTGAGTGAAAACCTCCTGCCATCAGCAAGGGCATTGAAGGTGAAATGTGGCTAGGTCTTTCAGCATGATGATCCCAAACACATCGCGCAGGCAACAAAGAAGAGGCGTTGTAAGAAGCATTTCAAGGTCCTGGAGTGGCCAAGCCAGTCTACAGATCTCAACCCCATAGAAAATCTTTGGAGGGAGTTGAAAGTCCATCCTGCCCGGTGACAGGCCCAAAACATCACTGGAGATCTGCATGGAGGAATGGGCCAAAATACCAGCAACAGCGTGTGAAAACCTTGTGAAGACTTACAGAAAACGTTTGACCTCTGTCTGTTTGACCTCTCTTTGCCAGGGTATGCAACAAAGTATTGTGATGAACTTTTATTCTTGACCGAATACTTCTTTTCAACCATAATTTGGAAATACATTCTCTAAAAATCAGACAATGTGATTTTCTGGATTTTTTTCTCACTCTGTCTCTTATAGTTGAAGTGTACCTATCATGATAATTACAGGCCTGTCTCATATTTTAAAGTGGGAGAACTTGCACAACTGGTGGCTGACCAAATACTTTTATGTCCCACTGTATGTGCCTAGGCATATGCAGAAATCGGTCGTCTTATCTATTTTTATGTTGTGTCAAACAGCTATTCTGATTTAAATGTGTGAGTGCAAAATAACATTACCAGTAACTTGAATCTGTATCCGTACATCAAGCGGAGTCTTCAATTTGAATGAGTCAAATTGCCTTAATCTGCAGGAGAACCTTTCTATTCTATTTCTGAACAAGTTTTTAGAAATTTGTATTAGCTTTGTTTAAACTTTAGTTGTTAAATGCATGATGGCAGGTTAAGTTGTTATAAAAAGCTTGGCTTAGCTTGTACTTCCCTGATTTCTTTGTGGCACAAACCCATCCTCGAAATCCATGAGCTGAGGGATCTTTGATGACACTAGGCCCTATGACTTCATCCTTAATTTGTGAGCAGAAGGTAAGGATATGATTTTTCTATTCATGTAAATATTTAGGAACCGCACAGTGGGGCAGTGGTTTTCAATTCCACCTCATACCATAAAGGCCCATTTCTATGTGGCGGTTGCATGTTTCCTCCGGGTCCTCAAATTTCATCCCACAGTCCAAAAACACGCAGAAACCTTTTTTTGGAAGAAACAGGAAAATTGCCCTATTGAGAGATTGAATGGTTATTTTTCTCCATATGTGAGAAATGCCCTAAAATAAGATATAATTCATAAGTAATTTGGACCCATTCTGTTTTCTTGATCAAAAAATGTGAATTTCACACACTGTGACAATGACCAAAGGACAGAGGGCAGAGTGAGACGTCACAGATATGAAGTTGCTGAGGTTCTCTTTGCATTGATGAGGATGGATAGGATCAGGAATGAATCTATCAGAGCAGGGGTCAGGAACCCTTTTGACTGAAAGAGCCATTAAAGCCAAATATTTCTAAATATATTTCATTGAGAGCCATACAGTATTTTAACGTATAATAAATTAAATATGTATTGCTTTTAATGTGACTTCTGGTGATGCATGAATTTGTTAGAAGTGTCGCTTTATATTTGACCATTTCATTGATGCAATTTTATCACTGCATTTTAGACATACCGCAGATCCAAATGCAAATTCCTTTGTCCAGTAATCATTGTCTTTTTTTCTTGTTTTTTTTTTCTCATTTCAAAATTGTCTTGGAGCTACTGTATATGCCGTCACCGGATGAGCCATATACAGCTTGCGAGCCATAGGTTCCTGACCGCTATATCAGAGGAATAGGAAAAGGAATAGCACATGTTATATGTTTTGGAGAGCAGGTCAAAGAAGCAAGAGCGAGATGGTTTGGTCATGTACAGTGGAGGGATGGTGAATATATTGGTAGAAGGACGCTGAAATTGGAGCCAGGCAGGAGGTCTAGAGGAAGTCCAGAGAGAAGATTTATGGGTGTAGTGAGAGAGGACATGAAGGTAGTTGATTAGCTCCATGATGGGTTGATTAGGTCCATGATTAACTCAACCAATAACATTGGAGAAGCAGGCTGTATTTGGATAAAGGAAGATAAATCTCATTCCTGTTTTTAACTTTTCAATTCACTGGAAAAAATAAATAGATGGAGGATTTCAGGTACTTGGATTCAACAGTCCAGAGCAGCGGTGTCACGACCGGACCTAGCCGTGGTCCCTGAACTCCCCCCCTTTGCCATGTTTATCCTCACGACCCCCTTGTGGCCAAGGCCTCCTCAGGACCCTCGGACCCTGACCCTGTCCGAGATCCAGCCTTGACCCTGTCCGAGATCCAGCCTTGACCCTGCCCAAGGTCCAGCCTTGACCCAGCCCAAGATCCAGCCTTGACCCAGCCCTGCCACCCTGTCTGGGGCCCTTCCCTGCCACCCTGCCTGGGGCCCATCCTGGTGAGACCCAGCGCTGTGCGACTCTGTCACGGAGCCAGGGAATTGCCAGCGACACCCTACCTGCCTGTCTACCCAAATAAAGTGCTTCAACCCCGATTTCAGCCTTGAAGGTGTGGTTCCCTGCCCGAGTCCGCCTCCCAACCCATGACAAGCGGAGAGTGTGGAAAAGAGGTGAAGAAATGGGTTGAAGCAGGTTGGAATCAGTGGAGAAAAGTGTCAGGGGTAATATGCGATAGAAAAATCCAGCCTCGGGGCGGCATGGGCCAGTGCCTCCCCGAGCAAGTCTTAAACCCGGATAAATCCAGAGGGTTGCGTCAGGAAGGGCATTCAGCATATAAACTTTTGCCAAAACCAAACATGCAAATCTATCATAATAACCAGATCATACCAGATCAGTCGAGGTCTGGTTAACAACGACCGCCACTGATACCAATTACATACAGGGCACAAATGGAAACTGGGCTACTGTAGGTCAAAGAAGGAGAGGAGGAGAGTGTGTTCAGAAGCACAGAGAGAGGAGGAAAGGAAAGAGCATGGGACAGAGAGTAGGGAATTTGAATATCTGGACTATGAGAAGAAAAGGTAGAGAGTTGGTCGATGTGATGCAGAAAAGGAAAGTGGATATACTTTGTGTCCAGGAGACCAGGTGGAAAGGTAGTAGGGCTAGAAGCTTAGGAGCAGGCTTTAAGTTGTACTATCATGGTACTGACTGGAAGAGAAATGGAGTAGGAGTTATCGTGAAGGAGGAATTTGTTAGGAATGTCTTAGAGGTGAAAAAGATGTCAGATAGATCGATGAATCTGAAACTGGAAATTGATGGTGTCATGCTCAATGTTGTTCGTGGCTATATCCTGCAAGTGGGATGTGAATTTGAGGAGAAGTAGTTCTGGAATGAGTCAGATGAAGTGATGCAGAATATTCCCAGAGACGAGAGAGTGATAGTTGGTGCAGACTGCATTGGAAATGTTGGTGAAGGCAATAGCGGGGATAAAGAAGTGATGGGTAGATTTGGTATACAGGATCAGAACACAGAGGGACAGATGGTGGTAGACTTTGCAAAAAGGATGGAAATGGCTGTCGAGAATCCTTTTTTCCAGAAACACAGGTACATAGGGTAACTTATAAGAGCGAAGGTAAGAGCACGTAGGTAGATTACATCTTGTATAGACGAGATAACCTGAAAGAGATCAGTGACTGCAAAGTAGTTGTACGCGAGATTGTAGCCAGACAGCATAGGATGCTGATTTGTAGGATGACTCTGGTGACAAGGAAGATCAAGAGGACAAATGCAGCACAGAGGACAAAGTGGTGGACGCTGAAAAGGGAGGAGTGTTGTATGGTTTTCAGGGAGGAGTTGAGAAAGGCTCTGGGTGGTAAGGGAGAAATTCCAGAAGATTGGACATCAACAGCTAGTGTTATCAGGTGGGAGAGTAATTGGTGTCATCTGGAAAGAAAATAGATAAGGAAACTTGGTGGTGAAGTGAGGAAGTGCAGGAGTATTTACAGAGAAAGTGGTTAGCAAAGAAGAAGTGGGATACTGAGAGGACTGAAGAGAACAGACAGGAGTACAGGGAGATCCAACGTAAGGTAATGATAGAGGTAGCAAAAGGCAAAACAAAGGGAAATATGATGACCTGTATGCTTGGTCAACTATAGAGGGATAAGGAGTAGTTTCCACTTTTCTTTCCCATAACTTCATTGAATGGCTCATCAACTTTATCCCTCTAAAGTTGCCACAATTCTGTACATCCCCCTTATTCTTATAACTGAGCACCATTACACTTTTTCTCAATTGTTTAGGCATTTTCTCACTCTCTAAGATCCTGTTGAATAATCTAGTCAGAAACTCTACCGCTTCCTCACCCAGACAATTCCACACCCCCACTGGTATATCATCAGGACCAACTGCTTTTCCACTCTTCATCCTCTTCTATGCCTTCCTCACATCACTTTTACTAATCCGTGCAACTTTGTGGTTTACAATAGTCACCTCTTCTACCCTTGCCTCTCTTTCATTTTCCATATTCACCAGCTCTTCAAAGTATTCTTTCCATTGTCACATCACTCTCCAAGCATCTGTCAATACATTTTCCCTCTCTACCCTTTTCACTGCTACGTCTATCTTTACCGTTACATTGTATCTCCCTGTACTCCTGTCTGTTCTCTTCAGTTCTCTGAGTATCCCACTTCTTTCCTTACCGCTTTCTCTGTATATACTCCTGCACTTCTTCATTCCACCACCAAGTCTCCTTATCTACTTTCCGTCCAGATGACACTCAAAGTACTCTCCTACCTGTCTCCCTGATAACACTAGCTGTCGTTGTCCAATCGTCCGGAGAGCTCTCTCTGACCACCCAAGCCCTTTCTCAACTCCTCCCTGAAAACCATAAAGTACTCCTCCCTTTTCAGCTTCCACCACTTTGTTTTCTGCACTGCCTTTGTCTTCTTGATCTTTCTTGTCACCAAACTGTCATCCAAACTGGCTCTGGTATTGTATGAGGAAATCTGGAGTCATAGAGAAGTTTGTTAGACTGGTGCAGGACATGCAAGCTGTGAGACAGTGGCACGGAGTGCTGCAGGGGTAACAGAGAAGTTCAAGGTGGAGGTGGGACTCCATCAGGGATCAGCTCTGAGCCCCATCTTGATTGCAATGGTGATTGACAGGATGACAGATGAGGTTTGAAATGAATCTCCATGGACCATGATGTTTGCAGATGACATTGAGATCTGTAGTGTGAGCAGAGAACAGGTAGAGGAAAATCTATAGAGGAGGAGGTATCTGCTGGAAAGAAGAGGATTGAAAGTTAGCCGCAGCAAGATAGAGTATGTGTGAGAATGAGAGGAACTCAGGTGGAATCGTGAAGCTATAAGGAGTGGAGATCAAAGTGTAGGAGGATTTCAGGCACTTGGACTCAAAAGTCCAGAGCACATATTTACATTATCGTTATTAATAGCCCGTCGCTGATAGCAGATCCCATAATGCAACGCTTCAGCTGCCTTGCTGCGCTTTTCCCACATCAATCAAGTCTAGCTCCTGTTGCTTTAAGTTATTACAAAGATAGCCCCTGAAGATGCCGAAGAGACAAGTTGATTCTGAAAACAGAGGAAATAATCGACATTAAATCGATGCACAGGACAACAACTAGAAAAGACATTCTCGAAAACATATGTCAACACAAACCACAAACCGTGTATGTAACGCAAACGGTAAACTTTATCCAAGGTAGAGGGTTAAATCACCAGCAGTTACAGTCTTTTATGCAAAAGATAGATTCAGAGTTTGCTGGTATTCCTTATCATACAGAGGTGTGTTGGCTAAGTTGGGGAAAAATTCTCAACAGGGTTTTTGAGCTCAGAAATTAAATCTGTCAGTTCATGGACAGTAAAGAAAAAGACTCAAACATTTTGAGGGATGAAAAGTGGAAGTGCGAGTTGGCGTTTCTGGCAGACATAACAGCTCATCTTAACGCCTTAAATCTGCAGCTCCAGGGACATGACCGCATGATCACTGACATGTATGACACAGTGAAGGCATTTCAAGTGAAGCTCCTTTCGTGGGAGACACAAATGCAACAGTGCGACTTGCCTCTCTTTCACTGAAAAAACGCATTTTATCGATAAACTGAGTGCATTATGCCCGAAGATCACACAGGGCTTTTCTGACTTTGAAGCACACATAAAGAGTTTTGAGTTGCTTCGCAACCTGTTTGCCGTCAATGTGGAAACTGCATCTGTGCAGTTTCAGATGGAACCGATTGAGCTGCAGTGTAATGGGATACTGAAGGCAGAGTACGACACTGCGGGGCCCGCACTGTTCATTCACTCCATCCCCACAGCCATGACCCAGCTACATCTACATGCGGCTCGAACCTTGTTCATGTTTGGTAGCACATATTTCTGTGAGAAGCTCTTCTCAATGATAAAGATTACAAAACAGCACACAGGAGTCATCTCACTGATGAGAACCTGCAGTCCATCCTGAGAATCTCCACAGCAAAGGACCTTGCACCAATAATAACCCAACTTGTTTCCAAAAAAATGCAAAGTTTTCAGCAGCGATCAGATAACATAAAAGAAAGAAAACTGAATGATTTGATTTGTTATTGCTGAAAAGCACACATTTTATGTATATTTCCAGGTTTTGTAGCATGTTCATATTTCTAACTTGTATAATTTTGACATGAGATATTTTTATAGAGAACAAAATCTTTTTGGATATCTAAAAAGTTTATTTTTTATATACATTGACATTGAAGCTAAGGAATTTTAATGCTATTTTGATGTTTAGTTGTTCATATTTCTAACTTGTATAATTTAACAAGATATATTTATATGTTGAGTAAAATATTAAATATAAGTTATTTAAGTTTAAGTTTATCCCAGAATAATATTTCTGTCTGTTTTTATTCAAATTTACATTCCAAAATCATTCAGGTTTTGTCTTTTCAATAAATGTTTATTGTGTTCAGCCCGCGACCTAAAGTGTGTTTTGAATTTTGGCCCCTGTGCAATTGAGTTTGACACCCCTGGTCCAGAGCAACAGAGAGTGTGGAAAAGAGTTGAAGAGACAGGTTCAAGCAGGCTTGAATGGGTGGAGAAAAGTGTCAATATTACTATGCGATGGAAGACAATCAGCCAGAATGAAAGGCAAGGTGTGCAAGAAAGTGGTGAGACCAGCGATGCTGTATGGCCTAGAAACACTTTCAATGACAAAGAGACGGGAGGCAGAGCAAGAGGTCACAGAGATGAAGATGCTAAGGGTCTCTTTGGGAGTGACCGGGATGGATAGTATCAGGAATGAGTGCATCATAGACAGCATGTGTTACATGTTTTGGAGAGAAGGTCACAGAAGCCAGACTGAGATGGTTCAGTCATGTATAGAGGATGCGGTGACGTGTAGTGAGGTTCATGGCTGGTGAGGCACTGACGTCATCACCGTCAGATTTACAAACATACATACCCTACAGAGTGACTTATTCACCATTTTATTGGCAGCAGTTGACGTGTTTTGTTTAAAATATCATATCAGCATTCTTTACATATACAAACTGTACCATATAAAAAAAGCACATGTAAAAAAATGTTATTGTCTCTTACCTTTACTTATAAATGAACTCCATGCGCAGTTCCTTCTGAAGCATCGATAGCTTGCTTGTAGAAGTCGTCCGTCTCTTTCTTCAGTTTTAAAAGTCTCTCCGTCTATATGGAAATCGCTACCAGTGAAAACAGTGGTCCTTGATCGGTCCCGTTCCGACTGTATGGTTTGAGTCTTTTCGGTGCCGAGAATGAGCGCTCCACCGATGCTGTCGTAGCCGGAACGGAGCAACTTTGTCGCATCAGGAACAGTTTGAATGAGATCCTTCTGGGACAAAAAGTTTAGAAGCTGCCAAGGAGATTTGCATTCATCCCTCACTGTTTGTGAGCTAAACAGCCCGATGAGATTGGCAAATAATAGCTGGATGGCTGCACTTGACTTGCTAACTGTTTACTGTAGCTTGCTATTGCTAATTCTATTATTCTATAGCCGAGTAGTAAGAAGAATCCCTGGAATCAGCGGTGCCCCCTGCCATGAGGCCCTGTCACTGCGTGCCTCAGTTAATGTCTCTTCGCAGTAATTTTATGATTACGAGAAACACGAGAAACGCGTTACAGTTGACGAAAAACATTCGACACATCAGCAAAACTATGGAAATTTAGTTCATATCTTAAAAGTGTGTCTTTTAATAGTGACATCCACAGAGACAGCAATACGGTCTCACTGCATAGCATGCCAGCACAGTTAGCAGAATCATTGCGCAATCCATAGTGGACTCAGCTGGTTGCTACGTCACCACATGTCTCTTCTTCATATTTGAACAGTAAATGTGAATTTTTTTAGCGATTTTGAAAAAAAAAAAAAACTAAAAATGGTGAAGCTATGTGGAAAATAACTTTTTTAATAAAAAAAATCACTGAATAAATATAACCATTTAATTTATTTTTTCATTTTGCATTTTTTTCTTTCCATGATGACAGGTGAGGCCCGGCCTCCCCTGCCTCTACTGACTGCACGTCACTGAAAGGAGGGATAGTGAATATAGACGGTAGACGGATGCTGGAATTGGAGCTGCCAGGGAGGAGATCTTGAGGAAGACCAAAGTGAAGATATTATGGATGTAGTGAGAGAGGATATGAGGGTAGTTGGTGTGAGAGAAGAGTATACAGAGAATGGGGTTAGATTTAGAGGGTTGATTCGCTGTGGCGACCCCTGAAGGGAAAAGCTGAAAGGAGAAGAGGGAGATTCTGAATATGTTTTCATAAACAGCTAAAATAAAACTTTTGTCACGGTCCAAATATTTCTGGGCTTAACTGTATAACAACTTCTATTTAATGTCTCCTTCTCTTTTACAATTTAGTCTCTTTCTCTCAATTTAGCTTGACTTGCTTGCTAATCAGGCAGGTTGTTGAAGCAGCCATTATGTCAAGAAATTCAATGAAACTTTCTCAAATATGAATGTTATTTTTGAATGATTAGCCCTACTTGAGAAATTGTTGTACACATGTACAACAATTATCCACATTTTGAACACCCACATGCCATCAACACATTTTTTTTTGTTTTTTGTGTGTTTATTTGCATCCACACAAACGGATAAACATGCAAATTGTGATCCTCGAGAAAAAAATCCACAAAAACTCCAAAGATACTACGTTGCAGGTATCATTTATTACAATTCACCATGATTTGAATTGATCCATCATTCCATATGTTTGGGTTGCTGTTTGTGCCCTGACCCTCAAATAACAGAGGGTTTATCATTATCACACCATAAGCACTCTCTCCATTTCTCCTTTCAAACTGAAATTCAAATGGCTTGGTGAGAACCTGTTTAGTATTTTTTAATAAGCATCTTCATTACTATTGAGTGGGTTCCTTTGTTCATATGGGAAGATTAATTATACTGTCAGTCGCTCTCAGGGGTTGCTTAACAAGGATTCTGTGATATAATGACCTGGTCCTGCGCTTGACAATCACTGCGAGAATATTTAAAATCCTCCCTTCCCCAAAGTATGCCTGTGCTTTTTCGTCACTGAGGAAGTAATATTGGCCTCATCCGGCAGCCTTTGCGAAAACAGTTCACTTCATACTTGTCCAAGATGATGCAGCCGCGTCATCAAGAGCATCATGGTTCAGATGGATGTTTTAGTTAGTGGCCTTTGAGAACAATGATAGATGATTACAGTTGTTTGCATATTCAAAAAGTAGCCAAACCGTGAGGACAATGATACTTAGACGGACGGGAGGGTGACAGGAGAGTTCCACTTGGACAGCTGTTTCTGGCACCTATATTTTCTAAACATATCCCAGATTCCACAATTAGTTAAATGCCATTATGTTCAATGTGCACACTTTAGATTTAAAGTATACCGAATCAAAAGGCTCAACTAAAGAGCTAGTTTGATATGGCAACATATGTGACTGTTCTAGTGAAATCACAGCCTTGGAAAGTGCCATTGAGGATTTCCTCATTAAATTCTACCGCTGAATCCACAAAAGGCAACTGCATCCTGACCTAAGCACAAACAAGTCCTGATGCACCTGTAATCATGATGAATGGAAGGCATTGGACATGTCACTATTTTCTCTCTCCGTGATAAATGGTGTAATACACTCTTATTTAGTAAAATAAAAAAACCTAATCATAGACCTCGGAATTGTGATATTCCATATTGCATGTACTTAAAGACCACCACCACCTTGACTCATTTTTCTTTTGCCTTCACTCCAAAGCAACCAATAGATATGAAGGCATCTTCAAGTGGCTTTGCTCTGTTGGGAATGCAATCTTCCATTTTCAATTTTACTTTTAGAGTTTTTCCAAACACAAGCCTTTCCCCCCCCCAACAGAAAATTAAGCAAAAATCAAAAAAAGGAGCACTGTTAGGAAGCTTTCACAGCAGTTAAGAGGTGCAGAATATGATCAGATATAATTCATTAAATAAATAAATAAATATAGATAGATAGATAGATAGATAGATAGATAGATAGATAGATAGATAGATAGATAGATAGATAGATAGATAGATAGATAGATAGATAAATAAATAAATAAATAAATAGATAGATAGATAAATAAATAAATACAAATAGTACTTTAGTAAAAAAAAGCCAAATGAAAGTGTTTGTCAACGCACAGTGTCAGGGTTCACAGCTGATCCCCGTTGTAATCTGCGCCAGCTGCAGTAGATGCCGCTAATCAAGATCCCTATAAAGGGCAGCGGCACTCTCTGCCTGGCACCGGGGGATTGTGGTCCTCACGGACTACTGTGGGGCCCTGCTACGACCCGGACCTCACCCCTGCTACGACCCGGACCTCACCCCTGCTACGACCGGACCTCACCCCTGCTACGACCGGACCTCAGGTGTGACTTCTGTTCCCTTCCCGAGTCACGGCCGGGCCCAGTTGGCCGGCGTGACCTCTGTTCTCTTCCCGAGTCACGGCCGGGCCCAGTTGGCCGGCGTGACCTCTGTTCCCTTCCCGAATCACGGCCGGGCCCAGTTGGCCGGCGTGACCTACTGTCAGGGTTCACAGCTGATCCCCGTTGTAATCTGCGCCAGCTGCAGCAGATGCCGCTAATCAAGGTCCCTATAAAGGGCAGCGGCACTCTCTGCCTGGCGCCGGGGGATTGTGGTCCTCACGGACTACTGTGGGGCCCTGCCACGACCCGGACCTCACCCCTGCCATGACCGGACCCCAGGCGTGACTTCTGTTCCCTTCCCGAGTCACGGCCGGGCCCAGACGGCCGGTGTGACCTCTATTCCCTCCCGCAACCCTCCCAGCCTCTGCCGTTCTGTCTGCAACTCGTCTTGTCTGCATCCCGTACTGTTCAGTCTGCCACCCTGCCTGGGGCCCGCCCCGTCTGCAATCCGTACTGTTGAGGCCCAGCCTCTGCCGTTCTGTCTGCATCTCGTACTGTCCAGTCTGCAACTCGTCCCATCTGTAACCCGTACTGGTGAGGCCCAGCCTCTGCAGTTCTGTCTGCAACCCGTCCAGTCCAGTCTGCAACCCGTCCAGTCTGCAACCCGTCCTGTTTGCATCCTGTTCTGCCACTTCAACCAAATAAAAGCGCTTTCCACCCATCTCTGCCCCGAAGTGTGGTTCCCTGCTCGAGTCTGCCCCAGCACATCGTGACACACAGGGGCACAAATTAAGATTATTAATTAAGAAATTAATTTAAATTCAATACTACAGCATCTACAAAGATTGAATTTAACAATTCTATAAGATAATCTAATAAAATGCAGCCTAAGGGCAGCGCTGGCCAGTGTCTCCCCATACCTGCCTTGGGGGTCACGGAGCAGTGTCTCCCTGTGCCGGTCCCAGGCCAGATAAATGCAGAGGGTTGCGTCAGGAAGGGTATCCGGCGTATAACTTTTGCCAAATCCAAACATGCAAGTCAACCATAACCATATCGTATCGGATTGGTCGTGGACCTGGTTAACAACGACCGCCATTGGTACTGATGACTTACAGGGTACCATTGTAAATTGGGCTACTGTGGGTCGAAGAATAAGAAGAAGAGAAGGAGGGTGTGTTCGGAAGCAGAGTGAGAGGAGGAAAGGAAAGAGCCTGGGACTGAGAGTAGGCACTTTGAATATCAGGACTATGACAGTAAAAGGTAGAGAGTTGGTCAACATGAAACAACATGAAAAGGAAGGTGGATATACTCTGTGTCCAGGAGACCAGGTGGAAAGGTAGTACAGCTAGAAGCTTAGAAGGAGGCTTTAAGCTGTACTATTATGATACTGACAAGAGGAGAAATGGAGTAGGAGTTATCTTGAAGGCGAAGTTTGTTTGGAACGTTCTAGAGGTGAAAAGAATGTCAGATAGACTTAAGAGTCTGAAACTGGAAATAGTAAAGCCAGACAGCAGAGCATGGTGGTTTGTCTGGTGACAAGGAAGACAAGGAAGATGAAGAGGACAAAGGCAGAATAGAGAACAAAGTGGTGGAAGCTAAAAAGGGAGGAGTGTTGTATTGTTTTCAGGGAGGAGTTGAGAAAGGGTGTGGGTGGTCAGGGTGAGCTTCCAGATGATTGGACAACAACTGCTAGTGTTATCAGGGAGACATGTAGAGGAGTACTTGGTGTGTCATCTGGAAGGAAAGAAGTTAAGGAGACTTGGTGGTGGGATGAGCAAGTGCAGGACTATATACAGAGGGAGCAGTTTGCAAAGAGGAAGTGGGATACTGAGGGGACTGAAGAGAAGAGACAGGATTACAGGGAGATACAAAGTAAGGTAAAGATAGAGGTAGTAAAGGCAAAACAAAGGGCGTACGATGACCTGTATGCTCAGTTGGATAGTAAGGAGGGTGAGAATGATCTATACAGGTTGGCGAAACAGAGAGATAAACACGGAAAGGATAATACAACAGGTCCGGGTGATTAAGGATAGAGAGGGACATGTATTGACAGATACTAGAAGAGTGATGGGAAGATAGAAAGAGTACTTTGAAAAACTGATAAATGTTGAATATGAAAGAGAAGCAAGGGTAGAGGAGGTGACTCTTGTAGACCACAAAGTAGCACAAATTAGTAAAAGTGAAGTGAGGAAGGCATTGAAAAAGATGAAGAGTGGAACAGCAGTTGCTCCTGGTGATATACCCGTGGAGGGTTGGAAGTGTCTGGGAGAGGCAGCGGTAGATTTTCTGACTAGATTATTCAACAGAATCTTAGAGAGGGAGAAGATGCCTTAAGAATGGAGACAAAGTGTGATGGTGCCTATTTTTAAGTATAAAGGGGATGTGCAGAATTGCGGCAACTAAAGAGGGATAAAGTTGATGAGCCATACAATGAAGTTATGGGAAAGAGTAATGGAAACTCAACTGAGAGCAGAAGTCAGCATTTGCGAATAGCAGTATGGCTTCATGCCTAGAAAGAGTACTACAGATGCAGTATTTGCGTTGAGAATGCAAATAGATGAGTACAGAGATGGCCAGAGGTAGCTGTATTGTGTTTTTGTAGACCTAGCAAAAGCATATGACAGGGTGCTAAGAAAGGAACTCTGGTATTGTATGAGGAAGTCCGGAGTGGCAGAGAAGTATGTTAAACTGGTGCAGGACATGTATGCTTGCTGTGAGACAGTGGTGCGGTGTGGTGTAGGGGTAACAGAGAAGTTCAAGGTGGAAGTGGGACTCGATCAGGCATCGGCTCTGAGCCCCCTCTTGTTCGCAATGGTGATGGACAGGGTGACAGATGAGGTTAGACAGGAATCCCCATAGACCATTATGTTTGCAGATGACATTGTGATCTGTAGTGAGAGCAGAAAACAGGTAGAGGAAAACTTAAAGAGTTGGAGGTATGCTCTGGAGAGGAGAGGAATGAAAGTTAATCGTAGCAAGACAGAATATATGTGTGTGAATGAGAAGAACTCGGGTGGAATGGTGAGGCTACAGGGAGTGGAGATCAATCCTCAAGCAGGGGGATTTGAGGTACCTGGGGTCAACAGTCCAGAGCAACAGAGAGTGTGGAAAAGAGTTGAAGAGACGGGTCCAAGCAGGTTGAAATCTGAGGAGAAAAGTGTTGGGGTACTATGTGATAGAAGACTATTGGCCAGAGTAAAAGGAAAGGTGTACAAGACAGTGGTGAGACCAGCGATGCTGTATGGCCTAAAAACAGTTACAATGACAAAAAGACAGGAGGCAGAACTAGAGGTTGCAGAGATGAAGATGGTGAGGTTCTCTTTGGGAGTGACCCGGATGGATAGGATCAGGAATGAGTCTATCAGAGGAACAGCCCATGTTAGATCTTTTGGAGAGAAGGTCAGAGAAGCCAGACTGAGATGGTTTGGTCATGTACAGAGGAGGGATAGAGAATATATTGGTAGACGGATGCTGGAATTGGAGCTGCCAGGCAAGAGGTCTCGAGGAAGACCAAAGAGAAGCTTTATGGATGTAGTGAGAGAGGGTATGAAGGTAGTTGGTGTGAGAGAGGAGGATATGGAAAATAGGGTTAGATGGAGCAAGTTGATTCGCTGTGGCGACCCCTGAAGGTAAAAACCCAAAGAAAAAGAAGATAAGTTAATCTAATAAATAATCATTTTAACATTTGTCATGATAACTGTTTAACAATCATTATTCTTTTAAACTTTATTATTATAATTTGTGTTTGGAATAATGCACAGCTAATAGTACCAATTTTATGTATGGCACAGCAAAATAACTTCCATTTAAATAGCAAAAATTTAAATACAAAATAGAATAATGTGCATGTCATGTTAAGGGAGGTATGACTGACCCAAACGCAGACACTCAGTAGGTGAGGTTTTATAAGGGGTTTGATGTAGAGGGTGACTAGAGAGCTGTGCTGGGGCCGGGTTGTCAGGAGAGTCCAAGGAACTAGGAGCTGGTGGGAGAGTGCAAGACAAAGAATACAGGGGGTAATGAACTAGCAAGGAACAACCAACAATCTAGCACTAAAGGCGCCAGATTCCCAATCGGGCCTCGTCAAGAGTTCAAGGGGTGGATTTCAGGGGGGATGTTACCAGATAAAAGCTGGATCGTTTGCCCAGTCTGGCTCCTGGCAGCAAGGGGACAGTTTTGCTCAGGGTGTGCTGCAGTGCAGCAGACCAGATGTACCTACACTGACGGATGTGGTGTCAGACCAAAGTAGCAGCGATCTCTCTCATCCGCTGGTAAGAGTGGTGGTTGGTGGCCCAGGGAGGCCTCGAAATGGGACAGACCAGTGGTGATGTGAGAACTGTGAACATATTCAACCCAGGGAGAAATCAATAACATTCAGAGGGGTTGGCTGACGTGAGGCATCTGAGGGTGGCCTTAAGTTCTTGATTCATCTGACTATTGGACTGGGAATGATAACCTGAGGTGAGAAAGGCCCTGACGTCAACTGCAACGCAAAACGTCCACACAGGGGGGGTGAACTGAGGTCCACTGTCAGATAAAATTTCTTAGATTTCCTAGAAGACTGGAAACATGCTTTACTAGAAGTTGAGCTGTCTGAAGGGAACAAAGTGACATGCCTTGGAGAATTGATCCGCGATGAGGAGGATGGTGGTCATCCTGGCGGCAATATTTGACCAGGATCTCTTCAGAATGGTCAAATGTTGAAAGAGTCCTGCGCGTTGTCCACAGGTGGACTTGTTAGATGCGCAGACCAGACACACGAGAACGTAGTCTTTGACATCCTTCAGGATGGATGTCCACCAGAAGCAACGGTTTTAGGTCAATGGTTCAGCTGATACCTGGCTGGGCAGAAAGCCTGGAAGCATGGTCCCAGTGGATTACAAGAGAACAGAGCGGGTTGGGGACGTATGTCTTGGCGGGTGGACCAGTGCTAGGTTTCCATTTGGAGCGCCTGGTTGACGCCATCTTCAATTGCCCATGAGAGCCCCAACTGTGCAGTTGGGCGGCAGGATGGAATTTGGGGTCGTTGGTGTCATCTGATGAATACTGATGGAAGCATCTGGATTCATGTTTTGGACACCCGAAAGATACAAGCTTGAGAACTGGGAAAATAAACCAGACCATAAGGGATTCATGAGTTAAGACACTTGGCTGACTGGGGGTGTCATGGGAGTCACAGGACATATGAGCTGGCAAAGAGGTTTGGGGGGGATCACAGGAACTTGGAGCTGGCAAGGAGAGGATTCCAGAGTCACAGGAACTCAGAGCAATGGAAGAGAAGAGAAGAGAAGAGAAGAGAAGAGAAGAGAAGAGAAGAGAAGAGAAGAGAAGAGAAGAGAAGAGAAGAGAAGAGAAGAGAACCAACAAGCTGGCACTGAAGGGTTGGCAGTAGGCTCCTCCTTTCCTCTGCATGATGAGGCCTGATCAGCCACAGGTGTGCCGGCCCCCTCAGTTGGAATCATTCACTTGCTTGATCAGGCTCACTGGTGGAGGGGGCTGCACCCAGAGCCCTAGCTCTGGATCCCAACAGTATAGTCATTTAAGTGCCGGTTATGGTTTTGTTGCTGTAATTCTGAATGAGTGTGGATTACCTTTGAAATAAAAAATAAAAAATAAAAATTTGAAGTATTATAACTGGCTGCTGCAGTGTCTTTCTTTACATTGAGTCCCATTCACCAGATTTTTTTATGAGCTTGCTGAGTGGTGACAATCACAACATGCTTCATGCATGTTACAACAGGAGCATGTGAATTTGCAAAAAATAGGACTTTAATGAATATGTAGTGATTCAAAAATTCAAGCCGAGGTGAAAATATAGTGAGAGCTTCCAGGTACTCCCAGCAACAAGTTTACACATTTCCAGAAAATAATCAGCACTGCTGCTATAATTTGATCCTGAAAAGTTGGGGGACATTGTTTAATGAGACCAAACCATTTGAATTATACATCAATAAAGTTGTGTTCCAGATTTAATGCCCTTTTGGGCCGTTTATATTGTGTGTGATTTTGAGGCGCACATGCTATTTCATGTTCTTCTCCATACAGACTGCATATCTCAGGAAAACAAGAATATTTGCACCGTCTCCATTCATGTGGGGGTAGTTTGGCAGTTTGGCAGTCTATTCCCATCATTTGAAGAAGAGGAAAAAAAACTGTTTTACTTCTTATTTCTTTTGTAGTTAATACTTTAATAGTTTTTTCACAGATCTATAGATAGTTTGATGGTTCAAAAAGTGATTAAAGTTATGGTCTGCATTTTTGGTTGTTCTGATTGCATCAGAAATGCTCATCCATGGGAAAACCATTATGACACCAAATCAGATTAAGAGCTAGTTTTATGACATGCCTCCGAAACAAAGAAATGGCACAACAATCTGGCAAAGACTCTGAGTGAAGTTTCTAAAAGTGGAAGAAACTGCTTGATGGAACAAAGATGTATTTAATGTCAGCTCCTACAGGTAAGTGTGTAAGAGAGATTGTTGTTTGGTTAATCTTGCAGAATGGAGAAGATGAGAAATTAAGACAGAAAATTAAGACACATAAACATCAGTAATTTTCTAAAATAAAGTAAAACATTATGTACATGTCATACCATCCCTTGTACAAGCCCTGATTTGAGCCCGCCTAGCTCAAATTTTGATTAATAATTAACAATATTGACCTGACTAGACTTGACTAATTTGAATTTAAGTTTACTAATTCATCGTTCCATCAGTGAATCGTTGATGATGTTTTACTAATCATACATTTTTAAATGCCAATACTTTGCTGCTTTTTTTCTTTTTGTGGTTAAGAAAAAGCATAACAACCATACCTGTTAGCAGGCTGATTTCTCTCCATGTCCATTAAAACGTTATTTCAAAGCCTTGCTGCAGCATCCATTGAACTGCACTTTTGATGCACTTTTTAATGATGCAAAATCAATCCAAGCATTTGATGTAAAACAAGGATTTACTTTTGTTGGAGGTTTAACATCAGCATTGTTTAAATTATTGTCAGATGTGTTGCAGCAAGATGCTAATGATTATTGCTCAGACCTTCCCTCCTTATTTTCACATTGTGTTCCCATATTTTCTCTACATTTTTATTCGCATCATCCTCCAAGTAAAAACAAAACTTTCTTTTTCATCTGCTATTTTTGTATTGTCTTCATTTTGTCATTTTCTACTTAGCATAGCATATCACTTAAGCTTTTCCATGTGATATAAATCACAGTACGACTAGAAAACTTTAAGTGGTCTGCCACCACTGTATGAAATAAATTGCTGCAGTGACAGATGATCACACGTGGTGCCAGCATTGAGGTCATTAAGTTGTGCATACACTGTAATGAGACACCAACACATGCGATTGGCTGCATATTATTTACCAGACCATGGAATTGGGCTTGTCCTTTTTGCCCAGGGGTCTTTCTTTCTTTTTTCCTTTCCTGCTTCGTGTACCTCTGGAATAGGAAAAAGGAGGAGGCAGTCAGGAAGTGGGAAGGAAGGCAGATTTCTGCTAGTAGATGTGACAATTTGAAAGACTCTGAAGATGTAAATCAAAAATAGTTTGGGCCTTAATGGACGTGCTTTAGCAGATCTTTTCCCCAGTAAGGTCCCCCCTCATCCCATGTCCCTGAGACCCACTCGCCTGTCTAGGGGATGATGTTTACAATAATGGGGAGAGGCAGTCCAATTTCACCCAACATGTCCAGCACACCATGCACCTTTCTCTGCAGCTCCTGCGCTACATTTGGAAAGAGATGAGATTGAAAACAACACTAACTTCATGTACCAGGTGATGTGGGGAGAGCAGAGCAGTGCCACAGAAGAGCATCAGACACAATGTCACCTTGGCCGGGCGACTTTCACTATCAAGACATATCATTTTTTATTCCCGAGTCTGTTCTTTCATTGTTGGTACTGTATTTCCAACAATTTGGGTTTCAATCACACATGCAAAAACATTCAATGGACCAAAAGATACGCATACACATGCAAGCGCTCTCTCTCTCTCTCTCTCTCTCTCTCTAACTTCATAGACATACACACATGCATTGACACACACGCTCGCAGAGCACACACATCAGAACCTACATGCAATTACATAAAATAAAGAGCAATTGTAATTTAACTTTACAAATGAACACTGTAACTGAAAAGTGGGAAGTTTTGAATTACTTTCTTCATATTTTCAGGTTGATCTTCAGAAATGGTGGTGAAGAGACTGGCTGTATGGAACCCCAGAATCCTTTGCGGCTACAGCAACCTTTGGGAGCTTCTCATGGTTCTGTATTAGAGAACTGCATTGTGTAAATAGTTGTACAATGTTGATGTGTTACACTAACCAGCACCATTAGCGCCTTCTGGGTGGTCTTCATTTGTGCATTTTATTGTGTATCATTCCGTGGGCACTGCATTGATTACTGTCAAGTACTGGGATAGTCAATGTCCTGGACCCAAGTAAAAAAAAAAAAAAAATAACATAGTCTTCAAGAGCTGGACACCACTGACCAATGCTTCTTAAGGATGTTTTCCAGGCTATTTCTTCTAAGACCAAGATCTACACATCAATGATTTTTTTGTCACAATTCAATAAGTTCTTTCTCAAACATGTAGAATTTGGATAAGGGAGTTTTTTTAAACAGAAGTAGCGCATGCTTAACCAGTATATGTTTTTTGAGCAGTTAAACTAGAGCAAATCCAGGGTCAGTGGTTGGGCTTTGGTCCCCTGCCGCAGCCTTGGACAATCCTCTTGTCCTCTAAGTGTCCCCAGATGTGGAGCTATACCCCTGACCCTGCCAGTCAAGTACATCCCCCTTCCCTCCTCTGTTCAAGGAACATGGCTTTTCTTGCTCCCCTTTCTCACAAATAAGGTCAGGTCAGACGAAGAGAAGATGTTGGGTTACAACATCACATCAGAAGAATAAAACCTAGTTATTTTTATGCACTATCACATATGAATCCTGAGTGTGTGGAAGGTAAGGCAAGCTTCATTGGGCTTCGATCTCCTGGGGAGGGAATCCAGAATGGAAGGAGATGGAGAAGAGTTGAATTTATTAAAAAAGAAGAAAAAAAGGGAGGGGCAAGGATTTTGCTGACAAGCAGTGAAGAGTGAAAAGGTCAATTGGGATATCAGCCATCTGTGAGTTTTTTGAGGGATTTATAATATGTCCTGGACTCACTTTCATTTTCTCTCATTTTGTTGGAAAGACTCATGATTTTAAATGCACAAGCAACCTATTTGAAATTGAAATATTAAAAATGCAAAAAACTGAAAAAATCTGCTGTTGCTTCATGTATATCACAGTAATTGTATATACAGACAGACAGAGACAAACAGACAGAAAGATAGATAAATAAACGAAAATATAAAAAAAACTTACAAACAAACCCACCCAAACTCACAGCACCAGAGGCACCTGAAAGCATGTGGATGTATTGTTTGTTTGTATATTTCTAATGTGATTTATCATTATTATTATATTTTATTTACTAATATTAAATTGTAATTTGTGGAGGACCTCTCAACATTTGGTTCAACACAAGCACTGAGATCGAAACCCTTGAAATCAGTAATAACCATCATAATGAAACAACACTGTGGAGTTGGAATTTGGTAAATAATGTAGTACTGGGGATTCATTGGCTTGGATTCAAGCAGACAACCTTTATGCATGATCTCTAGCTTAAATGCACATGTGTAGATAACTCTCAGTATCATCTAATAAAGGAGTCATGCCAAAAATAATGTTTTTATGGTGTTAAATGGTTGTTCATATGATCCTAACCGTTCAAGGTAGAGTTGAGCAGCTGACTGTAGCTGTTACTTAGCTGCTGCCTCCACTGTGTGCTGATTCTGACTGTCCTTTTCATCTCTTTGTTATTAACTCCAAACTAGTACTGTAGATCTCTGATTTGGTTTTGGGTTTGTAATAATCATCTTTAGGGACTACCAAGTAACTTTCTTTCAAACTAAATATATAAAATATAATATTTTATCAAAAATATATAATATAAATATATAAAATATAAAATATAATATAAATATACTAAATATAATATCAAACAACTTTAACAAAGTTATGCCGTGAGTTTGGTACATCTCGTAAATCTATTCATTTGATGGGATTTCCCGCTTTTTCGGTTACGTGTGAAACAGCCCCCCAACCCCCACTCCGTCCCCCCATAATTGAATGAACGAATGGGAAAATGCTTTTGAAATCAACAAACTGACTTCTATTTGTTCCAGTTCTTGTTCTTAAATCGATAAACTAAGATTGTCATCATGCCGTGACAGTGCCCTTGCATTTAAATTTAATGTGTCCATGCAAACAGAGCCTCCCATGTAACCTTGGTTCGCGCAGAAGTGTCTTGATGATGCTATCAGCATGATGCAATGCTCGTCTTATCAGCACTGAAATAAACCTAATCAATGAGGAGGGTACTTGTCGAGAAAAATGAATGAGGCTGAATTAACAAATGAAATTACAGGTGCACACGTTATTGCTTAAAAGCATGAACTTTAGGTGTAATATTGACTTTTAGAAGGACAGACAAGGTAAGAAAGTTCCGCTAAAGACAATTGACACTGCAGTTCCGTCAAAGAAAAATTGTCTATTTTTGCTTGAAATTAAGTCAGACTATCTTCACTAACAATTGTGTGATTTCTGGCGAGTCAACTTGCTACAGTTTTTTTAGTGTAATCTAAGCAACACAAGAAAAAAACGAAAGTCAAAGGTAAAATATGAAAAATTTGAAAATATGAATCTTTCAAAAATTGCTGCACCTCTAACCCTTTGACAGATCACAAAAGTACAGTCAATGTAGTATCAGCAATGAGCTTTCCCCTCATCACGTGTTTCTCTGTTAAGTGACGAAACAACACACCATTCAAGCAACTGAATGGTTGTAGATATGTTGGCAATGCATTCCCGGGAGCAGCCGAAATGTGTTCAAGTCATTCATTCGTGATGTGAAATGAATGTTTCATACCGGAATGGATAACTTTTAGAAGACCATTCAAATTATTAATTGCTTCAGTCATATGTGTCAAACTCAGGCCCACGGGCCTTATTAGGCCTACCGCGTAATTATAATTGGCCCGCAAGATCATTTTACACTTTCGTTATTAACGGCCCAACCGATAAAAAAAGCGCTGATAGCACAATACTACAGGCCCCATAATGCAACGCTTCAGCTGCTTTGCCGCGCTTCTTCCGCGTCAAACAAGTCTAGTTTCTATCGATGTAAGTTATTGTGAAGCGCGTCATGATGCAGAAGAGAAAAGTTGATTTTGAAAACAGAGGAAATAATGGGCGTTAATTCTATGCACGGGACAACAACTGGAAAAGACATTTTTGAAAACGTATGTCAAAGTGTAACCCACATGAAACTACCCTGGAACAAACTTATTGGACTTACAACTGATGGAGCACCGGCTATGTGCAGTGAAAATAGCGGACGAGAAGGAAGGATGCGAGTGAAGATGCAGGAGGAGAACTGTACTGGTGAGTTAACAGCATATCACTGCATCATACACCAGGAACCACTATGTGACAAAGTCCTGAAGATGGATCATGTAATGAGCACTGTAACGCAAACCATAAACTTTATCCGAGCAAGAGGGTTAAATCACCGGCAGTTTCGATCTTTTATGCGAAAGATAGAATAGGTGCGTTGGCTAAGTCGGGGAAAAGTTCTGAATAGAGATTTTGAGCTGAGAAACGAAATCTGTCAGTTCATGGACAGTAAAGGAAAATACTAAACCATTTTTGGGGTGAAAACTGGAAGTGGATGAAAACTGGATGATTTGATTTGTTATTGCTGAAAAGCACACATTTGATGCATATTTCCGGGTTTCGTAGCTTGTTCATATTTCTAACTTTTATCGAGAGCGAAATCTTTTGGGATATTTAAAAGTTTATTTTTTATATAAATCGACATAAAAGCAAAGGCATTTGAATGTTATTTTGATGTTTTGTGTTCATTTTTCTATCTAACTCAATATTTCTGTCTGTTTTTATTCAAATTTATATTACAAAAACATTTAGTTTTTGTGTTTTCAATAAATGTTTATCCTGTTTATCCGTCCCGTGACTTAAAGTGTGTTTTGAACTTTTGACCCAATTTTGTGCAATTGAGTTTGACATCCATGGCTGAGGTGATCCCTCTCTGGAGATCTGTGCATTTTCCCAGGGGAGCAAAGTTACAAACAAAGATTTAACCCATCATGGTTGGACAATGATGAGCCTCAGACAAGGTGGAGTGCAGGAATCAGACCAAGAATGTTCAGTTCTAATGAAGACCAGGTTAACCCCCTGAGCTGTGCCACCCCTGGCATTTATTGGTCCCTGAGAACAGCATCTCCTGTTGCACTGCACTGATACATGAGCAACCAAAAAACAAGTAAATGCACACACACTAATGTGCCTGCTTTTATTTCTTCCACTCTCTTATTCAGTTATGCACTCATTGTTGAGAGCAACTGCAAGTAGAAGCTCTACCCTGCCCTCCGGAGTGGCCTCTTGATTAGCAAACACTCATTTGTGTTCTCCTGCAAATCAGCAGCCATTCACATGCTGAAGAAAGCCATGGAAAAAATGAACAGCTGCCACAGTGTGATGTGTTAATTTCTTGACAGTCTTGACGCTGAAACCAATTACTGATTTAAGGGCAGGGAGAGAGGCCCGCCGCATATGCTCATTAGGCTCCTTCAAGACAAAGAGGATAAAAGCAAAACAAAGAGAGCAACAGAGGAAGAGAAAGCAAGAGATAGAGACTTTCATACTCTCACTGTCAGCTTAAGACCTTGTATTTACAAAATGCAATATTAAAAATGATTGTGAAAACACTTTACCTTCAAGAGTTTGGTGTCCTTTGAGAATGTTATCTGTGAAAGCAAAATGTATGGCAAGCAAAGTCTATGTAAATATTTAATTCCTCCCTCAGAATTTGAATAAACTGCTTGTATTTTTGGGTCAGTATGCCTCTGTTTTAGTACATATTTATGCACCTGTTGTAATGATTTTCCAATCTCAAATGGAACTATCTGACAGAATGGCTTATCATTATTTTGCAATAGATCAAACCATGACCACACCCTGCAGTACTCCGTTAAAGGGATTCTGTTGTAACCACTGTTAAATGCTATGTAATTAAAGAGAAGAGGTGTGAATAAAAATGAAGAAAATAGGGGTTTGTAAGATCTGTTTCAGTTTAAAAATAGATGATTTTTTTGTTCCAGGAGTATGGAGATCTCGCACCATAAATGACAGATTTAACAAGTTACACTTAATGCAAACTTCTTCACCTTTTGGCTTTTTCCTTCAGGGGTTGCCACAACAAATCAACCTTCTCCACCTAACCCTATTCTTTGTATCCTCCTCTCTCACACCAACTACCTTAATATCCTCTTTCACTACATCCATATATCTTCTCTTTTGTCTCCCTTGAGACCTCCTCTCTGACAGATCCAATTCCAGCATCCGTCTACCAATATATTCACTATCCGTCCTCGGAACATGACAGAACCATCTCAGTCTGGCTTCTCCGACTTTCTTTCCAAAAAATCTAACGTGCTGTTTCTCTGATAATATCATTAATATCTCTGATAGATACAGCATTGCTGATCTCACCACTGTCTTGTACATCTTTCCCTTCTGGCTGATAGTCTTCTATCGCAAAGTACCCCTGGCACATTTCTCACCCATTCCAACCTACTTGAACCCATCTCTTCACCTCTTTTCCAAACTCTCCTCTGCTCTGGACTGTTGACCTCAAGTACCTGAAATCCTCTAACTTCTTGATCTCCACTCCCTGTAGCCTCACCGTTTCAACCGGATTTCCTCTTATTCATACACATATACGCTGTCTTGCTGCCACCGTCATTCGAACCTTCATTCCTCTCCTTTCTAGCGTATACCTCCATCTCTAGATTTTCTTCAACCTGTTCTCTGCTCTCAATACAGATCACAATGTCATCTGCAAACATCATGGTCCATGGAGATTCCTTTTCAACCTCATCTGTCAACCTGTCCATCACCTCTGCAAACAAGAAGGGGCTCAGAGATGATCCCTTATGAGGCTCTACCTCCTTGAACTTCTCGGTTAGCCCTACAGCACACCGCACCTCTGTCTCACAGCTAGCATACTTGTCCTGCACCAGTCTAACAATAATTTTCTGTGACTCCGGATTTACAATCCGGATTTACAATACCAGAGTTCGTCTCTTGGCACCCTGTCATATGCCTTTACTAGGTTTACAAAAACACAATGTAGGTTCCTCTGTACTTCTCTAAGAGCATTCTCAACGCAAATACTGCATCTGTAGTACTCTTTCTAGGCATGAAGCCATACTGCTGTTCACAAATGCTGACTTCTGCTCTCAGTCGAGTTTCCATTACTCTTTCCCATAACTTCATTGTATGGCTCATCAACTTTATCCCTCTATAGTTGCCGCAATTGTGCACATCCCCCTTATTCTTAAAAATGGACACCATCACACTTCTTCTCCATTCCTCAGGCATCTTCTTAATCTCTAAGATCATGTAGAATAATCTAGTCAGAAACTCTACCCTTTCCTTTCCTAGACACTTCCACACCTCCACAGTTATATCATTAGGACCCAGTGTCTTTCCACTCTTCAATGCCGTCCTCACTTCACTTTTACTAATCTGTGCTACTTTGTGGTCTACAATACTCACCTCTTCTACCCTTGTCTCTCTTTCATTTTCCTTATTCATCAGCTCTTCAAAGTACTCTTTCATTCTTCCCATCTGTCAATACATTTCCCTCTGTCCTTAATCACCCGGACCTGTTGTACATCCTTTCCATCTTTATCTCTCTGTTTCGCCAACATGTATAGATCATTCTCTCCCTCCTTACTGTCCAGCCGAGCATACAAGTCATCATACGCCCTTTGTTTTGCCTTTGCTACCTCTGTCTTTACCTCATGTTCTATCTCCTTGTACTTGTGTTGGTTCTCTTCAGTCACCATCAGTGTCCTTCTTCTTTGTCAATTGCTTTCTCTGAAAATACTCCTGCACTTCCTCATTCCACCACCAAGTCTTCTTATCTACTTTCCTTCCAGAGTCTACATCAAGTACTGTCCTATCTGTCTCCCTAATAACAGTAGCTGTTGTTGCCAAATGATCTGGAATTTCTCCCTTATCACCCAGACCCTTTATCAACTCTTCCCTGAAAATCATACAACACTCCTCCCTTTTCAGCTTCCACCACCACTTTGTCCTCTGTTCTGCCTTTATCCTCTTGATCTTCCATGTCACCAGAGTCATCCTACAAACCACCATCTTATGCTATCTGACTATGCTCTCACCTAAAACTACATTGCAGTCCCTGATCTCTTTCAGTTTACCTCATCTATACAAGATGTAGTCTACCTGAGTGCTCCTACCTCCGCTCATATAAGTTACCCTGTGTTCCTGTGTTTTCTGGAAAAAGTGTTCAGTACAGCCATTTCCATCCTTTTTGCAAATTCTATCACTATTTGTCCCTCTGCATTCCTATCGTGTATACCAAATCTGCCCATCACTTCTTCACCCCCTCTATTGCCTGCACCAACATGTCCATTGAAGTCTGTACCAACTAGCCATCTGTAGGGATATTCTGCATCACTGCAAGTAACTCATTCCAGAAATTCTCCTTCTCCTCAAACTCACATCCCACTTTCAGGACATAGCCATTTACAACATTGAGCATCACAAGATAAGTGCCCTCTTTGAATACCCCCCAGTTCGTGTGTTCAAAACAGTCCTGTAGGGCCATGGAGGCTTCCTCAGCACAGACCTGGATCGTTTTGATTATGGGTTTGGACCTGCAGATGAGAGGTTTATCGGTAGGGATCAGTTCTATAGAGATGTGATCTGACATTCCGAGGTGGGGTGATGCTGAAGCTTTGTATTCACCTGGAATGTTGCAGTATACCTGATCCAGTATGTTATTGTCCCTTGTTGGAAACTTTATGTATTTATGAAATGACCTATCTGTTTACCTTTATCCCCATAATCGAACACAGTCATTTGGCAGACGCTTTTATCCAAAAGTGGTGCTTAGAGTGCCAGGGATTGAACCCAGGCCCTCATACATGCAAAGCATGCTCTCTACCACTGAGCTACACATCCAGAAAAGATGCAGTTAGAGCACCGAGTGAACACCCAATGAAGGCTGTAAACAGAGCAACAACCAGAAGACATTTGCACCTTTCTGGACCTCTGCATATAGACCACACACTTAAAATACCGAAGGCAGAAATCTGGTCTCCAAGATATTAGGAAAGTCCTCAAATCCTATGGCTATTAAAACTGGGTCTTTCCCAAATCTGAAACCAGATCCAAGAGCACAGTAGCAAACATGAGGACATAGTCAAACTGTATGTTTCTGGCATTTCGGAAAAACTCAGAAGGGTTGTCAACAAACACAAATACACTTCAAACCTCACAATACTCTGAGGCAAAACCTCTCAGACACCCCAAGGACAACACCCAAGCAGATTGAAACACCCAAGATTGAAAATGTTGTCACCTGCACCGAGAATTGTAATGAAATCTACATTGGAGAGAAATGTCTGCACAAAGGGATGGCTCAACACAGGAGAGTCACCCCTTCAGGACAAGGAGCACTCCTTTGAAGACGGCAATGCCTGCATTCTGGCCAGAGAAGACAGATCGTTTGAAATAGGAGTCAAAGCTGCCACCTTTGATCAGAACAGTCTCTGAATGGAGGAGGGCGCCTTCGGCACAACCTTTCACCTACATACAATACTGTATTGGGATTGGAGTGTTAGGCTTGTCACCAGAGGTGATGCTATAAGTTTGAGCAGGCTTTGCTCATTTGCTTGAGTACATATTGGGTATGTGGGACATGTGGCGATGACATGGCCCCCACAGTATAGACACAGCCTTAAAGCTACACAGCAGTGGCTCTCCTCAGCCATGCGCTTCATGGGGTTCACTTGCATGGGCTCCTTCGGTCTGGTCCACAGCATGAGCTACTATTGATGAGGAGTAGCACTCTGTTAAAAACCACAATGGCTAACTGGATGAATTTTTCCACGCTAAGATGAACTTCATAGGTTGGGAATTGCAGCAGAACAGTTAGATCCAGACCTTGCCATATGTGGTTAGGAGGCTGCATTCATCCCAATCAGTAGCGGAGACAGGAGTATGGAACTTGATGGAACAATCTGTGATGCTAGACGTCCCCTGGTGGATATGATATTGTTAATTTAGAGTGTAGTCGTCGTCGACAGGCAAACCAAAGACTTGTTTGAAAGAAACAAGAATCAACCAAAGAAATGCTTGATGAAATTGTCCACCAATCCCAGGATGGGGCACTCATGTTGCCAAATGCTTTCTGCCCCTTAAGATACCCTCCCTGTGAGTGATGTACACCACAAACTCAGGCCCGCGTGCCAAATGATGCTGGCGGACACTTCCACACTTCCACACTTCCACAGGTATATCATCAGGAGTCACTACCTTTCCGCTCTTCAGCTTCTTCAATGAAGAACCAAAGAAAAGGTAGAGTTGGTCGATGTGATGCAGAAAAGGAAAGTGGATATACTTTGTGTCCAGGAGACCAGGTGGAGAGGTAGTAGGGCGAGAAGCTTAGGAGCAGGCTTTAAGTTGTCCTATCATGGTACTGACAGGAAGAGAAATGGAGTAGGAGTTATCGTGAAGGAGGAATTTGTTAGGAATGTCTTAGAGGTGAAAAAGATGTCAGATAGAACGATGAATCTGAAACTGAAAATTGATGGTGTCATGCTCAATGTTGTTCATGGCTAAATCCTGCAAGTGAGATGTGAATTTTAGGAGAAGAAGTTCTGGAATGAGTTAGATGAAGTGATGCAGAATATTCCCAGAGATGAGAGAGTGATAGTTTGTGCAGACTGCAACATAGAAAATAGACAAGGAAACTTGGTGGTGAAGTGAGGAAGTGCAGGAGTATTTACAGAGAAAGTGGTTAGCAAAGAAGAAGTGGGATACTGAGAGGACTGAAGAGAACAGACAGGAGTACAGGGAGATCCAACGTAAGGTAATGATAGAGGTAGCAAAAGGCAAAACAAAGGGAAATATGATGACCTGTATGCTTGGTCAACTATAGAGGTATAATGAGTAGTTTCCACAACTCTTTCCCATAACTTCATTGAATGGCTCATAGACTTTATCCCTCTAAAGTTGCCACAATTCTGTACACCCCCCTTATTCTTATAACTGAGCGCCATCACACTTTTTCTCAATTCTTTAGGTATTTTCTCACTCTCTAAGATCCTGTTGAATAATCTAGTCAGAAACTCTACCGCTTCCTCACCTAGACACTTCCACACCCCCACTGGTATATCATCAGGACCAACTGCTTTTCCACTCTTCATCCTCTTCAATGCCTTCCTCACATCACTTTTACTAATCTGTGCGACTTTGTGGTCTACAATAGTCACCTCTTCTACCCTTGCCTCTCTTTCATTTTCCATATTCACCAGCTCTTCAAAGTATTATTTCCATTGTCACATCACTCTCCAAGCATCTGTCAATACATTTTCCCTCTCTACCCTTTTCACTGCTACATCTATCTTTACCGTTACATTGTATCTCCCTGTACTCCTGTCTGTTCTCTTCAGTTCTCTGAGTATCCCACTTCTTTCCTTACCGCTTTCTCTGTATATACTCTTGCACTTCTTCATTCCACCACCAAGTCTCCTTATCTACTTTCCGTCCAGATGACACTCAAAGTACTCTCCTACGTGTCTCCCTTATAACACTAGCTGTCGTTGTCCAATCATCTGGATTTTCTACCTTACAACCTAGAGCCTTTTTCAACCCCTCCTTGAAAACCACTCCTCCCTTTTAAGCTTCCACCACTTTGTCCTCTTCGTTGCCTTTGTCTTCTTGATCTTCCTTGTCACCAAAGTCATCCTACAAACCAGGTGCTCTGGTATTGTATGAGGAAATCTGGAATGGCAGAGAAGTCTGTTAGACTGGTGCAAGACATGCTGGCTGTGAGACAGTGGGGTTACGTGCTGCAGGGGTAACAGAGAAATTCAAGGTGGAGGTGGGACTCCATCAGGGATCAGCTCTGAGCCCCATCTTGATTGTAATGGTGATGGACAGGCTAACATATGAGATTCGAAATGAATCTCCATGGACCATGATGTTTGCAGATGACATTGTGATCTGTAGTGAGAGCAGAGAACAGGTGGAGGAAAATCTAAAGAGGAGGAGGTATCTGCTGGAAAGGAGAGGATTGAAAGTTAGCCGCAGCAAGACAGTGTATGTGTGTGAATGAGAGGAACTCAGGTGGAACAGTGAAGCTGCAGGGAGTGGAGATCAAGAAGTTGGAGTATTTCGGGTACTTGTACTCAACAGTCCAGAGCACCTTAGTCAAACTCAGGCCTGCTGGCATATTTTGGCCCGCAGTCAATGGCCCCTTGATATGAAGCGCTGATCACGCTATATTACAGATCCCATTATGCAACGCTTTTGCTGCTTTGCCGCGCTCTTGCGTCAATCAAGTCTGTCTTCTGTTGATACAAGTTATTGTGAAGGTAGCCCCCCACGATGCCAAAGAGAAAAGTTGATTTTGTAAACAGAGGAAATAATGGGCGTTAATTCTATTCATGGGACAACAACCGGAAAAGACATTTTTGAAAACGTATGTCAAAGTGTAACCCACATGATACTACCCTGGAACAAACTTATTGGACTTACAACTGATGGAGCACCGGCTTTGTGCAGTGGAAAAAAGTGGACGAGAGGGAAGGATGCGAGTGAAGATGCAGGAGGAGAACTGTAGTGGTGAGTTAACATATCACTGCATCATACACCAGGAAGCACTATGTAGCAAAGTCCTGAAGATGGATCATGTAATGAGCACTGTAACACAAACCATAAGCTTTATCCGAGCAAGAGGGTGAAATCACCGGCAGTTTCGGTCTTTCATGCAACGGAGAGATTCAGAGTTTGCCGGCATTCCATATCATACAGAGGTGCGTTGGCTAAGTCGGAGAAAAGTTCTCAATAGAGATTTTGAGCTGAGAGATGAAATCTGTCAGTTCATGGACAGTAAAGGAAAGTACTCAATCATTTGAGGGATGAAAAGTGTAAGTTGAAGAAAACTGGACGATTTGATTTGTTATTGCTGAAAAGCACACATTTGATGCATATTTCCAGGTTTTGTAGCACGTTCATATTTCTAACTTGTATAATTCTGACATAAGATCATTTTATCGAGAGCAAAATCTTTTGGGAAATTCAAAAGTTTTTATATACATTGACATAGAAGCAAAGGAATTTGAATGTTATTTTGATATTTAGTTGTTCATATTTCTAACTTGTACAATTTAACAAGGTATATTTTTTATGGAGCGTAAAATATTAAATAGAAGTTATTTAAGTTTAAGTTTATTCTAGAGTAATATTTCTGTCTGTTTTTATTCATATTTATATTCCTAAAACATTTAGTTTTTGTGTTTTTAATAAATGCTTATCTTGTTATTGTGCTGTGTTGACTGAAGGAGTGACTCATCATCAGCTTCCTCTGTGATTGTACCTGTGCCATGTCTGTCTTCATCAAATACTTCTTCTGCAGAAGTGACATTGTTGCAGGAGAACATCTTGTGTCACCTTACTGTGGCGTTTCTTCGAACGGGCTTTACTTTTTTCCCTAGGAACTTTTGTATGCATGTGAAAGAAAACTGTTGGTGAGGATTTCCATGTGAAATGTCAGAGATTTGATCCTTGTCAAAACTGTCTTATTGTGGCAACTGGACTTGAATTTTTTCACTTGAAAATATTTCACCCCTCATCTTGATATCTTTGAAGCCGACTTCATCACCTCAGTCAGTGTTCAGGATCCTGTGCTGATAATGATACCTGGAATAATGTGAAATTCTATTTCATGACCTGTGAGCTTTATATTGGTGCTGACTGCTTTGTATCTAAAGCTCCTTGCAAATCACACACAGACACAAGCACATTCACACATACGCACAAATGCAGTTACACAGTTACAAACAAAAACAAACACACAGTGACACTAAGGCATATGAGTTACACACTCAAACAGATCGCAATGACAAAATCACCTTGTCTGTGCAGTACGCTTTCATGTAGATGTGTGTGTATGTGTGCCTAAGTCACTGCATTTCTTCTGCCTATGTGTCTTCAGAGTGATAAACCATGAGACTCAAACAAAGCAGCTAATGGACTACCACTTCAGAGAACTTGTCAAACAAACATTTTTGTTGTTACAGCAGTTTATCAAAAATAAAACAATAACACATACTCATACAGTCCTTTGGCCTATGCTCTATGAGTGCGCACACATACTGTACATACAGACACACACACAAGCACATGTCCAAAAGCAGCCATTTGTATGATAGACCTTGATTGACCTCCACTGAGACTGACTCACTGACTCACCAAACCTATAGGGTTTGATCGAAGCCAGGTTCAGAACCGCTGCTGTATTGTATATTGAAAAAAAACAAAACCTTTTAATCTTTGTCAAGTTCTAGATTTTTATATATGTGGAGAACAGTAGCGTTGCCAACTTACTTAATTTTGAGAGTGCATGGGTATCAAAATTTCTGGATAGAAGACTATTTCAGCTAATGTGTTGGTGGTGGTGATAGGAGGTGTATTTTTATATATTCAAGGTGCTATACCCCAAACAGGTAAGCGAGCTCTTGGAGGCAAACTGTTTGTGAATCAATATACTTGTTGATATCTGTTACAATGCAACATATGGTAATGAATGAAATTAATCCAAATCCAATCCAATTAATCCAGTTATAAGATTTCCAAAACAGCTTTCTCGTGACGGGCTTGCTCGCACCTCCATTTTCCATCTATTCCATCCCCTCAGTGTCTTGTTGTTTCTCTTTCTCTCATTCTATCTCTCTCGCTCTGTCTCTTCCTTTGATTCTTTCACTGACTCACTGACTCTTTCACTGACTCTCTCCCTCTCACACGATTATGCATGACAGGACTAATTGGGTATCTTAATAAACAAATTAATCATGGCCATCCAGCAAAGACGGACAGGCCTAGAGAGGTGATGTTCATCAAATTCTGCCTCCCCCCACTTTGTTTCCTTAATCCCCCACTTGCAGTTTATTTTGCTGAATGTGCTGTTTCCTACACACACACATATATATATATATATATATATATATATATATATATATATATACAAACCTTGCACAAGCACACTTACACCCTTCCTCTTGCCATGGCCAAGGTTACACCCGTACATACACTCATTCACTATTTATGATTTTGCATAGAGGATAAGTGCCCCCTCTCTTCCCTCCTTCTCCTCAAAATCCTGTTGTTTTTCCTCTCAGACTGAGTATCTGGGTACATTAATCAAAAATAATGAATAAAATGATCAGGCCAACAATACGATGAAACCTCCTTGGGTTTCAGGAGAATAACTAGCCAACTTTATTAATCAACATATCCTGATTAATTGTTACAAAGCGTCATCCATAAATTTCCCTTCTTTTTAATAGTACTGTGGCTAGCACTAACAATATCCCTCGCGACCACAGATTTATTGAGGCCTTGGCCGATTTGAGGCAGAGGGGAGACTGATAGGGAGGAGAGGAGGAGGCAAGGAAAACAACATCCCCTTTTAACAATGCTCTGGATGTAACGGTACCTAGATTTGCAGCTCCTGAACACTTACTCTTCAGAATTGGCCTAATGGCAGTTTGGTAGCTACATCTCTCTCTCTCTGTCTCTCTCCCTCGGTCTCTCTCCCTCTCACTCACTCTATCTGTCTTTCTTTCTTTCTTTCTTTCTTTCTTTCTTTCTTTCTTTCTTTCTTTCTCTCTCTTTGTCTTTGTCTTGCTCTTTCTTGCTCTCTCTCTCTCTTTCTCTACTTCTTGCATTGATAAGGTGAGGCAGTGGAGTAAACCATTATGGGTGACAGTTTCACTTTTCTCCCCCTAATTACTTGTTCCTGCCCATGTGGCATTTCTTAGAAAAATTTGTTGAATAATGACCAGCATTAAAATGGAGGCTCTCAAGAATTTATATGCACCGGCTTAATTCATCATGTACTTTCTTTATCTGCTGTGTAGATTTATATCCTGGTGTGTCACAGAGCCTTCTTCCTGATGACAGGGGCCGTCATTTCCTTAAGGGCATGCAATGTATATCAGCGACCCACTCACCACTACTGCTCTCCATCACCAGTGCTCCCCAGGCAGTCAGGCTGAAACAACACACTGGGGCAATGGATTTTAAAATATTAGAGTCTTCATCTTGAGGCCAAATCATTTTGCAAAGAAGTCAGTCTTTACTCCTCAAAACACAAGAGGGCACCATAGGTTTCGGACCAGTTTCCAATATCTGGCCTTTCAAAAGTTAGTATGAAGCTTTAGTGGATTAAAGGTAAATGATAACGACTCGATTATCTGAAAGATTGTATACATTTACTGAGACCTTTAGAAGAAAGTAGACCAACAGATGTTGAAAGTTTAAAAAAATCTAAAGTTTGTACAGCCATGTGGAAATTAGAAGACTTGAAAGAAATCTGCCTGAATTTATGAAGAATTTGCCTGAATACTAAGTAAACACTGTGGAAAACAAAGCAAACAAACAAAAAAAAAAACAAAAACAAAAACAAAACTTTGGTCACAAAACCCATTTCAACAAGAATAATAATGCACTAAAATAGTAATCAGTTTAAGTTGTTTCTGAATTCAAATTATTGAGTGTATGGAAGCACACAACTCATTACAGCCTGCTAGACAGGCAGCCAAATATGAAAAAAATCACAGTTGAGACTTTGCCTTATGCTGTGCTGGGAAATTGACATGTTGCATTTAAAACAAACTCCTTCTTCTCTTTAAGATGCTGCTTGTTCAATGATCTGGATTATCTTTAGAAAAGGGAGAATGACTGCACAGCAAAATAGACCAATGTACTTTCAATATTGCATAAAATAGTTATTTCACATTCTCTGGACATTGTTTATAGGTATTATGTCAATCATTATAAATGTATCTTTCTTATTTTTTAATTCTGTGTTTTTCAGGGCCCCAATTTCTGTTTTAAGCGTCATGTTATGTTCTTGTTTGAGTCCCATTCAGCTGTTTCTGTGACTTTCATTTGTCATTTTACCTGTCTCTTTAAAAACAAATGAGCTGAATATCTTCTAAGGAAAGTGTAGCTGGCATTTTGCCAAACCTCCTTGTCGTTTCATTTCAGCTCTTTGTTCTTTGTTCCTGAGAACTTGAGGAAATATGTCTTTGATTTACATCTCCAGTCAAAATTCCTGTTATAAAAACATACACAGGCTAGGACCAGTATGTTTTCCCATTCACCAGCAGATAATAAAAGATTACAAAAGGCCACAAGTCATGCAAATGGATTTGTACAATATCAAGTGAAAGTCCGAACCAAATCACATCATCAGCCATGGAGCTAATAAACAAAGAGATAAAAATTATTTGTATAATCAATAAATAGCAGAAGAATCAGCAAAGCCCAAGCTTCAATGAACTGATAATTGTGAGGACGATGTCCATATAGGATTACATTAATGAGCTTTCAGCACAATTAGAACATCTACTTCCACATTTGTCTGTTACCAAATATCATTATCCAAATGTCTTCTTCTTCATAGTTGGGGTGTAACAGAAAACAATTGAGAAGCATATATATTCTTCTTCTTCTCCTTTCGGCTTTCCCCTTCAGGGGTCGCCACAGTGAATCAACCTTCTCCATCTAACCCTATTCCCTGTATCCTCCTCTCTCTCACCAACTACTGCCATCACACCAAGTTAATTCATGTACTCTTTCATTACGTCCATAAATCTTCTATTTAAATCAAGCAAATGTGAAATTGTGAAAAAAATAGTCTTCCTCCTATTGCTAATGGAAGTGGTACGTTTTCGGTTTCTTTTTTGATTAGGCTTCCACGCTCATGTTTTTCCTTTTTTTAGAAGAAATAATTTGAAAGGCTTTGAAAGACTTACTTGCTGGTACTTGCTGGTTAGCTCATTAGAACTTGAAGTTGCTTGCAGGGGTGGTGACTCAAGTGTCAGAAAAAAACAAAACAAAAAAAAAAAAACATATCTCAGACTAGATGTCCTGTGTTTCAATCAACTGGCAAGTGATGCAGGGAGGATGGACGACAGACTTTGACTGGCATGCAATCGACCCACATTACCTTCAATGATTATTGGGTACTGGTAAATAAAGTCAAGGAAAAGAAGGAAAAACAATCAAAGACAAATTGTCAAATTTTAATGTTTAGATATGAAAACAAAACAAATAAAAACAACAAAAAAAAGAAAAATTGAAAATTTACATAAAAAGTAAATTTCAGATTCTCTAGTGCTTTGATGAGGTTGTCCTCTGACACAGCCTTTACATTTTATGTATTTGAATAAAAGAGAGAACACTTGCATGTTTGTAGATTGTAGATATAAACGAGATGAATCACACACTCAATCTCATCTGTGTGATTTTTAATTGAATAAGACAATAAGTAAACATTACTTGCCATTGAGTATCATTCTGTCTTTCATGTCGTCTGTGACAGGATGATGTTTTAGACACGTGTGTTAGTGTTTATAGTGTTAGTGTGTGTGCTCGTGTGTAATACCTTAACCAACTATTCCCCATTAGAGTGTTTTAAGCAGGACTTTAGGATGATTTATATCCAGCATTCTAAAAGGCAGTCATTGCCTTGACCTTATTGCTGGTGTTGTTCTTCATTTTTAATTTCCTTCTATTTATTTATTCATTTATTTATTTATTTATTCCCTATTTGTAATTTACTGCAGTCTCTCTCAAACTTTCCTACTCGCGACACCTATCAGGGCATTATTGTGGGCATCACACATGAAGGGTCTGGGTGACCTGTCTACACCTTTAGTATGCTCCACTTGGACCACATGCTCGGCTCTAAGATTTCTATCTGTAAGGGCATATATAAAATGTTGGGACCCCTGAATTACTCAAACTCTGAGGAGGTAATCATTGTAATCATTCACAATGTTGACCTGTGATAGAGTGGTGCCCCCACCCTTTCATTTTACAGCTCCACCTGTTGGAAAAACGCATATTTTGAGGCTCATCCAAACTTGGATCATTCCTAATTCTATATGTAATATTTTCAAGCTGCAACATCATCATTCCTATATTTCATACCATTTTGGTACCTTTTCATCAAATTTGCATTGATATATACATAGATATTTTGTCATTTTGGAGAAGTTTATTATAAATGATAATGATTATATTATTATATATGATACTAATGTGTATTGTGGTTATTATCATAATTTTGTTATTATTAATATTACAAGTAGTAGTAATAATAGTAGTAGTAGTAGTAGTAGTGGTAGTAGTAGTAGTACTAGTAGTAGTAGCAATTGCAACTAGAATGGTAGAATTGCTCCCCAGTTTACATTAAGTACAATGTGTCTGCTCCAGTGAAAGAATCCATCAGTGAATATCTCACTGATTTTAGCCTGGCTGACCCCAGAACCTGTGGGCTCCTTTATTTTAATTTCATGGAAATTGCAAAACGGCTGACACACTTTCCAGAAAGATATAGCTGACGTTATCGCAGCACACTACATCTTCACTCTATTCGACAAGGTTTTCTTTGTTTTTCTTTTATTCAAATTCTGAGGTTTGGCTGAAATGAAATTGAATCAGATTTGTCCTTTTGAGGACAGATATGTAAATTAATGATCAACTCAAAGTCACAGTTTTAAACTTTGGAACAGATGACAAGAAAAAAAGAATAAAGAGTCAAGTTGTTGCCAACATACTTCTGGAAGAGCTGGAAAGAAGGTGGATTGTATCCTAGCAGTTATAATAAGCACTTTGGAATATTAAACAATTAAGTCTTAAACTCAACTTACTTGTAAGTATGTATTAAAATGTTGATAAGTAATGAGAAAGGATGGCCTTTCTGCATGGAATTCAAATGTTATTCTATGTATAACGGAGAATATTCTATCCACTGTATCCTCTTCTATCACACCAACTAAGTGGAAAATTCTAAATTGTCTATACCTTTGGATGCCTCTTTATGTGGCTTTTTTATTGACTGGTGACTAGTCCCAGTAAAATGACAGCCAATTGGCCCACCCAAGCCCCTATGTTTAGTGGTATAGAAATAGAATCATTAGAACAAAGTTAAATTTAAGTTGTCTGTCATCAACATAAGAAAATAATTTCTCAATTCTATAAATGTATGAACTGAGTCAGACTCAAGACAGTATTAACAGAGCACTTCACTTTTACAAACATGAACATAATCATACAATGCAAAAACCTAATAAAGGATGGGGCTTAAGGTATTGTTGCCTACAGATATGTTGACAAAACCATATGACTTGAATGTAAAATCTACAAAGGGATGACAATCAATCAATAATAGCTATCAAGAAGTACCTGCTTCCTGATTTGATTTCAGTGAATCGAGAAAATCCTTGTAAACACCAGTACTAATTTATTTTTTGGTCGTCTACAACTGCCACAATTAAAAAGAGATATTTAAAGATGACCGATTCACGCGCTAAGGTGCAAAAACAAATAGCAGGGTTGCTTGTATCAATCAGATGAGGCAAAGTTGAAGTGTGAGGCAATGACATGAAAACTGTTTTCGGCCAGGAGGGTTGCCTTTCTAATGACAGCGAGTCCTCTGTAGCCAATAAATGCAGGCACACACACACGCACACACACACACGCACACACACATACACATAGACACAGAGACAGGCAAGAATGCCAGCCTTTGCCTCAGTTTCTCTTTGATAGCTATCATTGTCAAGGGGGAGAGCTCAATGTATGACAATTTGTTCATTATAATAGTGAATAGATTTTCACAGGCTCCCCTGCCGCTCTGCCACTGGCACATAGATGAATATGAAACAGGCCTCTCTTTTGTCCTGTCTTTTGTCCTGGGGGCCAAATTTAGGAAACACCCACCCCCTCTTTCTGTACAACAGGTCACACATCAAGTCTGTTGCAATGTTTCAGGGAAGAAAACGGTGAAATAGACGAGATTAGAGAATAACACTCCTGCAGGGTTCCAATGGTTATAAAATTCCCAGGAATGAAATGGCCGTCTTGGCCTGTTTGGAATTGACAGTATATCCTGAATATAGGTTGTTATTGTTAATAATGTCTCAATAAAAGTCCCAAGATACAGGTAAACCAAGACCAACACAATATTGTTGGACCAAAAAAAAGAAAATAAATCAGTCAGAAATTTCCCTACAGGAAGCTTCCAGATAAGGAAAGTAATTAATGAAAAGGAGTCACATTGAATTGATATATTTGTGTGGTGTATCTGAAGTTATTCTCTATCCTAAAAAATGCCATGTTAAAGTATCATTACACATTAAATCAAGGAATTTGGGACTGAATGCTACTCCCACAACTCTGTCTTGTCATGCACTAATAATAATAATAAATAATAATAATTAATAGGGTATATATATATATATATTATTTTGTTTTTCACTGAAGGTACACCTACAAAGATTCACACATGCAAACCTAATGAATGTGATTATAGAAACATCTGGATGTGAACACATGCATCCAGGCGATAACTTGACTCCCACCTGTGTTTCTTCTTTCCTCTTATTTAATTTTCTTTGCGCTCTAATCTTGACAGTTTTGCTTTATTCCTGTCTTGCTCTATTTCCCCTCTGAATTGTACATATATGACTGCTGCTTTTTAAAGCCTGTTATAAGAGGTATCGTAATAATCCTTTTATACCTGCAAAGTTTTTTGTCTGCAGATAATTTATGAAAATGACTTTTCCTCATTTTGTTTAATGTATGCACTTTAACAATTAATAACCCACGCGCAGGGAGATTTTTAACTAAAGGCCATTAATTTGTATAAATCTGCCAGGCGCTGACAGCAAGAAATTTTTTAAACTGATCTGAGGGAAAGTGAAATTATTCTCTAGCCTCGGGTTAAATATTACTTTTCTGCAGGACCTGTGTGGGTCTGCAGCTCCTCAGCAGTCTCTGACCTTGTCATTGATCTCCCTATCCTTTTTTCTCAGCATGTTATCTTTTTGCATTATTTGTTGCGCATTACGTCGGTTATCAGGGAGAGACTGTTTTGTTTGTGTGTGGACTCAAGGCCTCTGGAAAGTGCTCCTACTCTGAATCAAAAACGGGCCAAAGAGCAATGAGAAGTCCTTGACTGAAAAAAAAAAGGGAACTGTATTTTCTTCTGCTAACCTTCTGGTCGAGTTGATTTCAGCCAACTGAAACTTTGGAACATATATCATTTGCACTTCAAGCTCATTGCTGGAACATGTTTTTGAAAATGGTTTCAAATTGCTGTTTTCTTAAATCATTATCAATCAAAATGTTATTTTCTGTCAAGGAGAAAAAGTGCAGAAAAGTGTGATTTGATGCTAGATAATGAAAATACATTCAGACACAAAACTGCTAAATCAATTGAAAAAAGACAACGGATGCTTAAATAAAGGTAATTGAGATAATGATAATCCAATCATAAGAAGATAATACAAGCAATAATATGAACTAAGAATAAGGTGCAGAGCGATGAAAATGTAGATTATATGTGTGTATACATATTTAATATTGACAATCTTAATATTTTCATGATTTATTTCATATTGAATGCCTACCAGGTTTTTTATAAACGATAAAATTAGATCCAGCATCTTACAAAGGCTTGTTTTTTTATGATCACCCCACTAATCCTTTCTCATCTCCTTTCTTGTTACCGCTGTTTCTAATCTTATAGATATTCTCTCTATCACATAAAGTGCATTTGAAAGAGTATTTGAATAGCACATTTCGCTCAGTGTGGCAAAAGTGCTTCCGCACTACTTCTTTACTGGACTCACCAGGTTAGAGTGCTTTGGACAGGGTGGTGTTTGTCTCATTATGTCAACTGGAACAGGTGTGGGTAAAAGACAATCCTGACTGAATCAAACCCAAAGCTGATCCTTCTTGTTTCGTTGTAACCCATTGTAAATGTATTATAACTTTTGGCTTTTACATCATGCCTAGAATACATTCCGCCTTTGTTTTCTTTAGTCAAATATTTGTGTAATGCTTATTTAGACTACTACACTGAAAAGGCTCTTTGTGATATTTTTTTCCCTCTAGATTACTTTTCTTGCCATTAACCAGATGTTATTACAACAAGCAAAAAATATTAAAATGCAAACACAAATATTTTATTTGTTAAAACAGATGCAGGGATATTGCAGGAAGCGGCAATAACAGAATCTACTTCTAACTCCCTCCATAAAATCTTCTAATATTCTTCATAGGCTTCTTTGGGGCTTAAAATTTGGATTGTGTTACCTTAAGCTAAGATGACCATCTAATATCAAAGGAACGATTTGTCATGCCAGAGAAATTATAAACAATGTATCTTAAAAGCAATTGTTGTTGACAAATCAAATCATAATGATAGTATCAGGTGAAATCTATATGTTTAATCCTCTTCTACAGTTTCATATCTGTTTACTTTTAATGGAAGCCAATTATGCTGATAAAATTGAATCTCTTACACAGAATAGATCTTGTACTTCCTTCCAGCACATCAACACATTTGTTTTATTCACTTTCCCTTCAATTTCTGTCCATCTCATCCTCTATTCTCCCTCTCTTCCTCGCCTTTCTTCTACCCATAGTAGTTTTTTAAGTTCATACTCTCAGAGCATGTCTTCATTAGCAGCATTAACATTCACAGGCTGTTGTAAATTCTGACAGTGAAAAGGTCCCTGTAACCTTTAGTTGTGCGGAAATTTACTTCCTCAGAAAATTACAGCTGGCACTGTCTTAATTAATGCCCGCTTTCTTCTCTTGAAAACCCAAAGCCTGTCAGCTGTAGGAGACCAGAAAGAAGAAGAAAAAATTGTTATAAGTAGGACAAAAAATAATTGCAGAGATTTTGATACAGGAAGAATCTGAATCAACTGAAAGATTTTGCTTACAGACACAGGGGTGGCGGGGTAAAGTGAGATGGTGGATTGGAATGAAAAAAAGCAAATGCCCATTGCATTTCACAACGTTGCTGTTATGTTTCAGTGTTTATGTGCATTTGTTGTTTTGTTGTCTCACAAATGCTGGCTATTCCCCTGGTAAGTAGATTCAGTAGATTCAAATCTATACAATCTTCTACACAACTTCCATCTCCCCTATTTCTCATTCCCTGCTTTTTGTTCAACCAAAGAGAGGGAGGCAATGGAGGGAAGCTTTAAGGAAAACTAATACATATTTTATCCAGGGCTATCTCCTGGGTGCAGATGCTGCTTTGTTCCGGGTCCTTGGATACAGCGAATGGCAAAAGAACCAGATATCTGCCTTCCCACCCCAATGTGGGAATGCTATACTTATTTGGATGCAAAAGTATCAAGATCCGTTAACATGGTGCTCCGTGTGCGTGCGTGCGTGCGTGTGTGTGCGCATAGAGCATAGGCCAAAGGGCTGATTTATCTTGAGAAGAGAGAAGGATCACACCCAGGGATGGCTAATCACGCTACTTGTCCAAGCAAGTCACTCTCAGGGCTTGATCATCTTTCTCCCACTATGTCGTTGCACCTATCCCTTCTGCACTCGCTCCATCACTTCTAATTAGACCCTAATTAGAGAAGTGAGTCAGGTTGATAGGCAAATATCAGCAAGAATCTTCGGTTGCTGGGTAATTACCCAAATCAAAGCTGTCTGCATAGCAAAGATGGTGAGGAGACAAGACATTGTACACTCTGAGGGGCATCTGTCTTCCCATCTTCTCTTAGCAAATTGTCCGGGTAATTGCCAAATGTAAAATGTAGGCTGAGAGCAGATATTACTCTGGGGAGATGTTGTGGTGCTTGGTGAGAAAATGATAACGGAGGCATGGACGAGTTCAAATTTTATTTAACAAGCACCGACAATTTGACAATTATATCCCTAGCTTAAACCATGCCCCCCAGCCCCTAGTCCCATTGGGTGAAAGGCCAGGCCCCTTAGTGGTCTTTAGTGTAGCATCCAACAACAAAAAGTGATCTTGAGTTCATGTTTCCCAGACAGCAAACTTAATCTGGATTGATCCTCAGTTATTTGTCTGCTGCACCTATAATTTCACAGCTTTGCACTCATTCCTCAAGAAATGCAGCCTCTGGGCAGCACGGGCAGTGTCTCACTGAGCCAGCCCGAAGGCGGCATGGGCCAGTGTCTCCCTGAGCCGGTCCCAAACCTGGATAAATGCAGAGGGTTGCGTGAGGAAGGGCATCTGGCATAACACTTTTTCCAAAACCAAACATGTGAATCAAACCTAATAATCTCATACCGGATCTTAATAAATGACCACCATTTGTACCTACGACCTGCTGGGTACCAGTGGATATAGGGCTGCTGTGGTTCAAAGAAGGAGAAGAGGATGGTGTGTTCAGAAGCAGAGAGAGAGAAGAGGAAAGGCAAGAGTCTGGGACTGAGAGTAGGGACTTTGAATTTTGGGACAGAAAAGGTAGAGTTGGTCGACATGTTGCAGAGAAGGAAGTTGGATATACTGTGTGTCTAGGAGACCAGGTGGAAAAGTAGTAGGGTTAGAAGCTGAGGAGCAGGCTTTAAGTTGTACTATCATGGTAGTGACAAAAATAGAAATTTGGGATTTATCTTGAAGTTTGTAAGGAATGTTCCTGAGGTGAAAAGAATGTCAAATAGATTAAGGATAGAGAGCAAAATGTACTGACATATGCTAAAAGAGTAATGTGAAGATGGAAAGAGCACTTTGAGAGTTGATTAATGAGGAAAATTAAAGATAGGCAAGGGTAGAAGAGATGACTATTGTAGACCACAATGTAGCAGAGATTAGTAAAAGTAAAGTGAGAAAGGCCTTGAAGAGGACCAAGAGTGGAGAGGCAGTTGGTCCTGAAGATATACCTGTGGAGGTATATAAATGTCTGGAGATGCCCCTGGAATGGTCACTCATGGCAAAAAGGTCCCAGGTGAGGGACCAGACGAAGCATGGCTCGGAGGACCACCCATGATGAGTGAAGACTTTGGACCCAGTTTTCCCTTGCCCAGATACGGGTCACCAGCCCCCCCCCCCCCCCCCCCCCCCCCCCCCCCCCGGAGCCAGGCCCAGGGTTGGGGCTCGATGGTGCAGCTGTATGACCAGCTTGGTGTGCATTTCTGGTTGTTAGTCTGATTCATTTCCGCTCAGAGTTGTAGTCTGTGCCAGGGCTGCCCTTGGTCACTGATTATGTTCATAAATTTTATTTCTAGCCAGACAGAATTTCTAGGCACAGCTAGGGCATCAAGGATATGTGGCTTGGTGGCCACAGGGTCAAGTCTCAGCTTTTTGCTGATGATGTGGCTCTGTTGGCTTCATCCGTCCATGATCTCCAGCTCTCACTGCAACGGTTCAGAGCCGAATGTGAAGCGGCGGGGATGAGGATGAGCACCTCCAAATCCGAGACCATAGTACTCAACTGGAAACAGGTGGAGTGCTCACTCAGAGTTTGGGAAGCGGTCCTGCCCCAAGTGGAGGAGTTACAGTATCTCGGGGTCTTGTTCATGAGTGAGGGAAGGATGGAGCAGGAGATCGACAGACAGATCAGTGCAGTGTCTGGAGTGATGTTGACTCTGTGCCAGTCTGTCATGGTGAATAGGGAGCTGAGCCCGAAGGCTAGACTTCCAATTTACTGATCTATTTACTGTGACCGGAGTTGGTCACAAGCTGTGGCTGAAAGAAGAGACTGTGAATACAAGCTGCCGAAATGGGCTGTCTCCGCAGGGCGGCCCGACTCTCCCTTAGAGATAGGGGAGAAGCTCGACCATCTTGGAGGAGCTCAGAGTAGAGTTGCTGCTCCTCCCTATAGAGAGGAGTCAGGTGAGGTGGCTCAGTATCTGGTCAGGATTCCTCCTGGATGCCCTCCGGGGGAGGTATTCCAGGCATGTCCATCTGGGAGGAGGGAAGATCCAGGACAAGCTGGAGAGACTATATCTCTAGCGTGGCCTGGCAACGCCTTGGGGCTCCCCCCAGAATATCTGCACAATATGGCTGGGGAGAGGGAAGTCTGGGCCTCACTGCTCTAGCTGCTGCTCCCATGACCCGATTTCAGATAAGCAGTGGAAGATGGATGGATGGATGGATGGATGGATGGATGGATGGATGGATGGATGGATGGATGGATGGATGGATGGGTCCTGTAGAGCCAGGCTAGATTCTGTGATCTCAAGGATGAGTTGTATAGATAACAGATGGATTGATAATTTCTGTATTCATCTCTTGGTGGCAGATATATATATTTCCAATGTTTCATCGTTGTTACAGGGATGAGTTTTAGGCATTTCAGCCAATACCCTTCCTTCCATATACCCTCTTTCCCTCGTATTTCTACTGAAAGGCCCTGAGATCCATGAAAATAAATTTTATTTTTATTTATAATATATAATTATATTTGAAATGACCAGGGTGACCATGAACTCTCCAGACCACAGGTCATTGCTTTGCAGCATGATATTTTGACACTGAGCACATGAAGTCCTCAAAGATTTTTTTTTTTTTTTTAACAAATGACACCAGGCTTTATTAAAGGATGTTCTCCTTATGATTTTTTCAATCTTTTTCAGAACATTCTGAACTTTGTTTCTTTGATTAAATGCAACTTGCATGTGGCAAGTGGATAGGCCAATTTAACCACTAAACAAACAATTTACTTTTTGATTAGTAGAAACTTGAATCTGAAAAGAAGGATACCAAATGACTAATTTTTAGAGAATTCCTGTTGTGCTTTGTAAGTTAGAAACTGCTGTATGGGGTGAAAAGTATTGTAAAACCTTTACAGTTATTGTTTAATACATGTAAACCCCATCTTACCATTGCCAATTTGATTCAAACCATCAGAAAATATTCTTAATATTTAATATTCAGTTCTTAAGTTAATAGCAACAACATGCATCCAACTTTAATACAAACAAAACAAAGGCTTCCTTCTATTAACATTAACTTACTACAACTTGCCGTCAGCCCACAGCTCACCCCACAAAGCACTCCAGGATATTTGTATGTAGCCTGCATTCTGGATGTCATAAGCAACAATGGAGCAGCATTAGAGTACTACCTCATCTCACAGCCTGCACAAGGATGGAGATCAAAACCAGACAGCATCTGTAGCTTATAATGCGCATAAATCAGTCTCTCCTTTTTCCTTATCCTTTTCAAAATGTTCTCAGTCATCATCATACAGTAATCTGTCTTTGTAGCTAATTTTCAAATACTTATAGTAACTACTCTAAATACAAGGATTGATTTACATGGTTTATTTATTAATTTAATATCTGTATGGTATTGTATATAGCTTTAAAGGCCCTGTCTTTTTTTTTTTTTTTTTTATTTGGTTAAGGAAGAATTTGAATGGCAAGAGAGGGGAATATTAATTCTGTCTGATGCTGCATGGTCTACTCTGAAAAACAAAACATCAGTGCTCAGTCTACAGTACCCTTCAAAGACTCAACTTGTACTTCTATTTGGCACTCTGATGTGTCCATAAAAACATAAAATGTCAATGCAAATAAATAACACACTGACATTTGGAACCTCAAATGGCTGACTTACATTCCTTAAAGATTCTCTTAAAGAGAATAATGTACCTACATTTGAAGTTACTGCTTAACACACACATTCACATGCTAATTGTGGCTCTAAATACAATATATACAAGGACACACACACAGCCATACACACATTTTCTCACCCTGCGCCTTACCTGTGATGATAAACGGCTCCAGATTTTAAGATTCCCATTTCTAATTTTCTAAGTGGAGAGGCAGGACAGAGGCGATTGATCACATTGGGCAGCAGGTTAACCTTCCACCACCACCCCTAACATTCACATGTGATGCACATAGGCCCACACTCTCACACAAACACTCTCCCCCATACACACACAAAAACACACACTTGTGTTTCCTTTCTCTCTTTTCCTTCCAATATCCTTCCCCTCCTTTCTTTTCAGACACCTTCGTGAATTATTAAATTGGATTCATTATTGGTCACTGTGAACCCATCCATTAATAACTACACAAGTGATGGGAAATCATGCATTTTCACCCAGCGGGAATAAAGAATATATATATGTGTGTGTGTGTGTGTGTGTGTGTGTGTGTGTGTGTCCGTGAGAAACAGTATGCTGGATGGATGTAAATCAAAGATTTGATTGGTATCAGTTTATTCTGCTGATATTTTCCCACACAAACAGCAGACTTAGATTAGTCATAGAAGACTAATATTGATTACATCCACAGAGCTACAAAAGACTATAACACGAAAAAAAGAAATAAAAGTCTTATTGTTGGCGTTGATTCTGGATAAACAAAGACTTTAATATACAGTTTCCCTGCTTGATCTTTCATCTGGCTGAGGTGTCGTTTCAACTTTACAGGTCAATCAAATAGAAATCTTTAAGATGCCTTTTTACTGTATTTATATACAATTTGCCAAAATGCATTTCAGCATCCCTGTGAGGCATCCTCAGGGTTTAGAAAAAATACAAGTGTTGATCTGAACAAAGGTAGGATTTCTTGGTTTGACTCGAGAGTTTAAGAAAACCGTGCAGTAATTCAGACATGAAATTGCAGTGGCAGTCCTTTTTGCTGCATAAATTACAATGTCCCTTTGTGAATAGTTGATTTCCAGATAATTAAATATGAATATGTGTATCATAAATAAATAGATAAATAAATAAATAAATCCATTAGAAAGTAAAAAATGAATTCATAATTAAACAGTCACACTAGAAAGACCGCAACTGTTGTTTTCAAATCTCCTTAGGAAACAAAAACTCAGGCAATAACAGGGTTGACAATCCATTGGCTGGGTGTGGTAAAACGTATGAAAAGCAATTGTTAAATGTCAATGATTTACATGGCAAATGTAAAAAATTATCAAACAGCCCTAACAGACAATTTTATCACTTTTTTGTTACTTTGCTAGCAATAGAATTTAACAGAAGAAAGGTATGGTTTAAAGACAAAGCAACAAATGATTGCTAACTACTTGGGATTGGGACTGAAGCCAGAGTCCCCGGAGAGATGCTCCTTCGATTGGAATTATTTTGGGAGGATAAAGTGGCGGTTGCTAAAGAAGCCAGGAGTTGGAATCAATATGGAGCTTGGACCATTGATTTGACATGCTATCGACAATCCAGAGTTGATTAGCAATGCAAGGGAAGGAGTCAAAATAGTTTTTTAGAAAATCCTTCTTAACGGGTTGTGGTTTGAACACAGAAAACAGATTTTCATACAGAACTGAGTTACAGTAGGAGATTCTGAACTTCTCAACTTCAGATTCCTTATTTGTAGAGTTCTCCTCTTTTTTTACCACTAACCGCTAAACCAGCTACCAACAACACTAGCCGTAGAAGTTTAATCATTCAAATGCTCACTAAAATTCAGAACACAAGTTAAAAGTTCACAACTGAATTTCTTAATTTCTGGGATATCTCATCTTAATTCGTTTGTTTTAATTTATTAAGTCAACATTGGAGAAAGTAATAGGCAGGTACATGTTTGTGTGCATGTACAATGATGACTACTGTGACATAAAAATATAATCCTGTTGATGTTTTGCCACCTCTACTTTGCCAACTCATGCCTTTAAAATGTAGTGCTAATATGCATGCTTTTTCCCTTGTAAGTTCTTGATGCTTTTGTTCTTGAAAAGTCTTGGAAACAAAAAAAAAGAAAAAGAAAAAAAGAGAAGAGCAAAGGAATGTCTGCATATTTTGAGGCAGAGTTCGATGCAGGAAGAAGAGCAAAAGATACAGAAAGAGCGATTCAAATCACTCAAATGAGGGCCTCTCATTATTGGACCAGGCGTTGTTTGTCCAGGCAGCCTTTCCTGGCACCTTGTTAGAGATGTCCGCCGCCGGTAATTGGATCCGTCTTGCCGTTAGAGTGGAGCCCTGGCTGACAGATGCTTTGAGTGCACAGATGCTTAAATGACAAATGTTCCCACTCCTTCTAAAACCTGAGTGTAAAGCTGTGACGTCTCGTTATCGTCTCTCAGACGGGATTTGAGGGTTCTGGCAATCAAGCAGCTGCTTAAATCTACTTGGCTGCTATGGCGGGGGCATGAGGGGCTGTCCAGGGAGTTGTAAGTGCAAATGGAGAGATTCTCTTGTGAGTTTATGTTTGCTTCGTTTATTTATTTATTCATTTATTGTATTCATTTGATGTTTAAGATTGGGTACATTGGCAAAACCTGCTATGATTTGACAATCGCTTCCCATGTAAGGTTATCTCTTGTTTTCATTTTTTTAATTGAACTTTTAGAAAAAAATATGTTTTTATATTTTATTCTTGTTTTATATTTTTTTCTTGACATATTCTTTTAGACTTTTAGAAAAGAGCTTGTGCATTTTTTGATAGTTACTCAAAACTAGAATTTATTCATTCTTCTTCTATTTATTTATTTATTTTTAATCTTTTTGTATTCATTGATTTTTTTTTTATTTTTTTATTTTTTTATTTCAGTAACTTCTCATTAATTCCTCAGGTAATGTCTAGCTTATCTTGATTTAGCCTTTTGATGATTTTCAGGCCAAAATATTTGCATTTTAATATTTTTTACCTAGAAATTACCTGGAAATTTTCAGTTACATTTTTGGGTGATATTCATTTTTATTTTTTATTTTTTAGTAGGTCCTTTCTTCGTTATTGTCTTTGTAATCGCTGAATTTTATGGTGATGAATGGAAAGCTTGAAATGAAACCTTGGAATCTTCAAATCATTTCCCTGTTGCCCTCTCGCTTGCCTCTTCCTATTTCAAGGGTCCTTCCCTTCCATTGGTGGATGCACCTTATCGCTGAGCAATCCGATTTAGAACAGGTTTTTATTCTCAACTTACTGTATTGCAGATGGCACTCATCTGGTCCTCATTGTCCTGCTGATGTATGTATCCCCTTATACGTACTGGATTGTCATGTTTCAGTTTGTACAGGACCTAAATGCAACACCAGACAAGTTCCAAGAAGAAGTTTATTTATGGCAGCAAAAGTAACCATTACTCAAGACAGATGAGGGAAGTGACAGGAGGTTAGTAGGGTGCCTTGGGCACCCAGAAGCGGGTGGACAGCTCATCACTTCTCCTCCACCTCAAGGGGCCGCTTCAGAGTGGGAGTCAGGTGCTTGACATACAGTATCTGGCCAGTTTAGATTCTGGTCTTCGGTTATCAATCTCTCGTCTCATCAAGCTCCGGTCTCTGGTCTCCGGTCTCCTGTCTCTGGTCTTTGGTCTCTGGTCTCTGGTCTCTAGTCTCTGGTCTCCAGTCTCTGATCTCCAGTCTCCCAACTGGTTGAAGGGTGTGGCGGCATCTCACATGCAACCTGCAACCTCCAACCTGTTCTTCAGTTACTGCCCCCACTGTCAGTGGTCTCTGGATGCACAGAGACAAATGAGGATACTTAGGGACCAAACCTTACTGGGGTTTGCACTCCAGTTCCTGGTCTGTGGTCTCCAGATGTGTAGGGAAATAAACAATGACATGTAGGGACTAAGCCTGATGGGGGTTCACACTCCAGTCACTGGTCAGTGGTCTCTGAATGCATAGGAAACAGGTGGGTCTACTTTGGGACTAAATCTTGAAGGGGTTCGTAATCCTGTCTCTGGTTTCCAGTCTCGGGTGTCTGGTCTCCAGATTTGTAGGGGCATGTCATAGCATGTATGGGAGCCATAATGATTGAGTGAACAATGACCCAGCAACCAGTGAGACTGCAGCTCTCGCTTTTGAGTCCCCACTGAATACTGGTGATTTGTGGCAGTTGTGCATCCTCCTGTGCATCTGCTGCCGTCAGACAAACCCTAACATTGGATCCTTGCTTTAAATGTCATGGCCAGAAACTGAAGCACTGTGATCAAGTGTGTGATACAAGCAGGTGGAACTTGATATGGCATCAGTGAGAGTCTTTATTAATATACAATGAAATCTAAAGGTTTTTATATTCCCTGAGTTCCATGGACTGACATGGAGGTATTTCTGGTGAGCTTGAATTAATAATAATCTCGATTTCATAGATTTACTGGAAAGCATATCAATCTTTTTCAGTATCAAGACCCAATACTAGTTTAGAAGTCATGTAAGAGTCATATAAGCTTTTACTTCATGCTTCAGACACCTGTCGTTGCTCACCTGAAGCGTATAACACATGAATCATGTATAATTTTCTTTGTACTTCACAATTGTATGCCACTTTGAGCTGGTCTTTCACATAGAATTCCAATAAAATATATTTATGTTTGTGGTCATGACATGTCAAAATCGGGATGAGTTCAAAGTGCATTAATACTTTTGCAAACCACTGTATACTTGGAGAAAGATAATAGACATTTTATTACACATGTGATAATGGATTGGTCAAAAATGTTAATGTTTGAGTCACATTTAACCAAGTAATAATCCTAGTATTTTTTGATCTGTGTACAGTCTTTAAATCCATTGACATTTGCTGCTGACCATGAACCCACAGCACAAAAACATAAAAGCTGAAATTGCAAGTTTGTGATTTTTGTTCATCCTGCTGTAGCACAAAACAGATCCTCAAACAAAATGTGTTTAATTAATCTGACCAAACATGACAAGAACACAGGTAGAAGTATCCTAATTGGTAAGCAAAGGGCAAGAGTCTGAAATCCAGAAACACAAGGAAAACATAATACAGCAAAAACACTAGAACAATAATAAATGGTTTGACGACAATGTGGTTATAAGATCGGTATGAGGCTGGGTCCTTAATGCACGCTCTGATGCCCATGCTGGTGATCAGCTCCAAGTATGTGTACATACTGTTGGTTATTGTGGAGGACAGAGCAGCAGAAAAGTAGAGTCCTAGTTAGACTGTGACAGAAATTTGTTGTTGGAGGACCTCGGTTATTCTAGACGTCATTACATAATATCTCAGAGAAATAAAGATGCACTACAAAACATTTCCACTGAGAATCTTATATCTCCAGACTGGAGGACCATGTTAATGAGATTGTTTTTGCTGGTAGTCTGCTTCTATAAGTTTACTCAACTTAAAAAAGCTCTATCCTCTGTCCTACAATCCATTTTGTGGCAAGTCACACTCAGTTAACCTCCTACAAAGGACTTGACATGAGATTTTAAACAGCTCTGATCCACATTGTGCTCATCATGTCAGGTGAAAAAAAAAAAAAATCCTTGAAGCTCTTGGCAGGGAACTTGCAGCCACTGACATTATTATAATATACATTAATTTTTCGGATTTTGCTCTTGATCAGTGAGTTGGACTCACATGGGAAACACGGGTTAAGAAATATTGCTTCTTAACACTGAATCCATCTTAAAACATGTAGGTTGTCTAAAAAAAAATTGTGCTTCCACATATGAGGAATCGACTTGCTTCGTTTGAATAATCATACCTGTATCATCTTTAAATATATTAAAGAAAGCATAAACTGAAAAAGCCTACACACACAAACACACACATACCCTCACACACACACATAACCATAATATTGTGGCGGACACAAAGGACTAACGGTCGGCACGCGTGGTTAAGCTGGGTATATTTAGTTGATCCCGGATGCTCAAGTTCCAGTTGTATTTTGTTGGTGTTTCAAATTAAAGAACCAAACTCCTCTACGCCTCCGCCATTATTTCATCATTGAAACACCACATTGGTGACCCCGAACTGAGCATGTCTGAATCAGGTGAAGTTTGCGATTCAACGTCATCTACGGCGCCCCATCCAGCTCAGCCGGACCAGACCGTCACAACCGTCCGGTTGCCGGAATTTTGGCAGAGCGCCCCGGCCGCTTGGTTCCAACACGTGGAGGCGATTTTCCAACTGCGGGGAGTTTTGTCAGAGGATGCCAGGTATTTTTTGGTTGTCGCGGCGCTGGACCAACAGATCACAAAACGGGCCATGGAGCTGTTGCGCGACCCAGGTATGCCGCGTTAAAGGACTTCCTACTCCGGAGGTACAAGCTGTCCGCTATGGCGTGGGCGGACAGGCTACTTTCCATGTCCAGCTTGGGAGACGGGTCTGCCATGGATCTGATGGAGAACATGTTGTCGCTGCTGGGATCCGACGACGGCGGGTTCCTTTTTCTACATGTTCTTCCGCATCAACTGCCAGCTCCTGCGCGCGCGATCCTGTTGAACTCCCGATGTTTAGCTGCCAGCGCTTGGCGTTGGAGGCTGACTGCATCTTGCTAGCTTCCAGAACATTTGTTGTCCAGAGTGCGACTCCGAAGCCCTCACGGACAGCGCGTGAAGACGAGGACGCAACCGTCGTACCCGAAGTATCTGCGCGGACTTCGGGCTTCTGTTTTTTCCACCAGCCATTCGGCAGCAGAGCACGGCGGTGTGTCCCGCCCTCCTCGTTGGCGAAGCCGGGAAATGGCGGAGCCGGCGCTCAGTAGCAGCTGTGGGCGCCAGCAGTCACACAAAGCTGTTGTTTGCAAGGACTCCAGGTCCGGGCTCAGGTTCCTGGTTGACTCTGGATCGCAGAAGAGCCTGATTGCACCGACAAGGGAGGACTTGCAGGCCAGAGGCAGGGGACCGCTGTTGAGTGCTGCGAACGGGTCCGCCATAGACACCTTCGGTTCACGTTCGTCGTCAGTTTGCTTTGATTGCCGCCATTTTGACTGGGAGTTTGTGATCGCTGCGAACACGACCCCCATTATTGGCACGGACTTTCTGTGCGCCAATGGCCTGTTAGTGGACGTTGCAAACCACCATCTTATTGACGCATTGTCTTTTGCCACCTGTCCCTGCGAGAAAGAGCGGTCTGGGCCACGTGCACATACCAATTTATGGTTTCAGGGGATGTTTATCATCGGTTGTTGGCAGATTTTCCGTGGCTGACGACGCCCACATTTTCCACCGGTTCATTATGACACAAAGTGGAGCATTTTATCCCCACTGCGGCGCCATCGGGTTTTGCGAGGTCTAGTCGCCTGGACGCTGTCAAACAAGCAACTGCTCAGGAGGGGTTCGCTACCATGGAGCTTTTGGGGATCGTGAGGCAGTCTACCAGTCCGTGGGCCTCCCCACTTCACATGGTGCTCAAGGCTGACAAGTCTTGGCGTCCGTGTGTCGACAATCGCAGGTTGAACAACGTGACCATGGCGACAGTTACCCCATTCCCATCATCCAGGATTTCACCGTGCGGTTGTCGGGCGCCACCATCTTTTCCAAGGTTGACCTGGTGCACGGTTATCACCAGGTACCAGTACATGCGGAGGATGTGTCCAAGACTGCATTGTTCACCCCGTTTGCTCTGTTCGAATTTCTTCGAATGCCCTTCGGGTTGAAGGGAGGCGCCCAGACCTTTCAACGGCTCATGGACTCGGTGCTGCGTGATCTCCCATTCGTTTTCGTTTACCTGACAACATTCTGGTATCCAGCCCGTCAGCAAATGTGCACCTGGAGCACCTAACTCGGGGTTTCCGCCGCCTAGCAGAGCATGGCCTAATTATGAACTCGGCTAAGTGTCAGTTTGGTCTTTCGTCGATTTATTTCTTTGGGCACTGCATTTCACCGCAGGGCGTAGTTCCGTTGCCATCAAAGGTGCAGGCGGTAACTGATTTCCCGCGTTCGGCGGCAGTCAAAGCACTGCAGGAGTTCTTAGGCATGGTCAATTTTTACAACCGTTTCCTCCCTCGTGCCGCTCACCTCCTTTGGCCACTGTATGAAGCTTTGCATTCCTGATGTGCAAAAGACAAGGTTGACTGGACTCTGGAACTCCACGGCTGCTGCGGATGTGTCTCGAGCATTTCTGTCTTCTTGGGTTGCCCGTTTTAGTACCCCATCAGATATTACTTCGGACAGGGGTCCACAGTTCGTGTCATCGCTCTGGTCAGCGCTGGCTGGGTCTTTGGGGACGACAGTGCACCGTATGACCGCATACCACCCTCAGGCTAACGGCTTGTGCGAGCGGTTTCACCAGTCCCTGTAGGTGGCGTTGCGTGCTGTGCTCTCAGGCGACAATTGGGTGGACTGTTTGCCGTGGGTCTTGCTAGGGTTATGCTCAGCTCCTAAGGATGACCTCGATGCCTCCCCTGCTGAGCTGGTTCTCAATCAGCCATTAGGTGTGCCAGGAGAGGTTTTGCCTGAGAGGTCTGCTCCATTTTCCCGGCCATTTGCACCCTTAGGTTCGCTTTTCCTGGGCCTTGCCCAACACTGTTTCCTGCGGTCTTTCGTACCAGCAGAGCTCATGTCGGCTCATTTCGTGTTCGTTAGGCATGACGCTCACCGCTCGCCACTGCAACCCGCATATGATTGGCCGGGTGGGGGGTGGTCTCTCACTCAACGGGACTAACGGTCGGCGCGTGTGGTTAAGCCGGGGTTTAGTTGATCCCGGATGTTCAAGTTCCAGTTGTATTTTGTTGGTGTTTCAAATTAAAGAGCCAAACTCCTCTACGCCTCCGCAATTATTTCATCGTTGAAACACCACAATATCATATTATGCAGTCTCTTAATAAACCAAAGTTAAAAAAAAAAATCTCCATAGGAAATCCTACATCAGGCTTCTTACATAACTTTTTAAATATGGTACTAATCGAAGGAATTGTGTTGTTTCATAATAAAATATTCTTGACTCTCTTCTGATCCATTGTGTACATTTGCAGATTAAAGCAAGGTCCGAGGCCCAAAGTCCTTCCAAACGTACATGCTTTTCGTGTAAAGGACAGGGAGAGAGGCCATTCCAAGAAGCAGGTGTCCGACAAGTCTTCTTCCTGTTGACTGACTATTGTTATTGTCTGCTCAGGCCAGCTATACTTTGGATTAGCACGACTGATAGGCTTGTTTACATCCTGCATAATCAAAGTTGGTGCCATAAGCCATGAGTCATGGCTCCATCTGCACCATGTCATCAGTTGAGACTAACATGCCTGTGTTGCAAGGGAGGGCAAGGAAAGAGGACTCTTGGTCAGAGCAATGTGTTCAATATCTGAATTTTAAACTCAACATTAAAAGGAAAAAAGAAATACAAGAATAAGTCCTCCTCTCTCACCTGATTCAATACGCAGGCTAGAAATTACAGGAAAAGTGAATCCATCTGGAGTTGATTTGATAAGCTTGTTTTATTCTACTTTTGATATCAGGGGATCATGATCCACCAGTTATCTGCACAGATACAATATAAGTATGACTTTATTTTCCAGATTTTCAGCAGAAATTTAAAATTTCACAAAAAAGAACAGTAGCAGAAAATTGTAAAAAGATTCCAAAAAGAAGATGGATAAACAAAAGAAAGATTAATTTTAGATGATTAATCTATTACTCCAGTGATGTATGCCTTGAAGAAGTGAGATATTATCCTAAAGATTATAAACATAAATACTTGCATGCATGCATATTAGATATGAATTGTCAACATCGCCAACATTAAAAAGATTAAATAAAAACAAAACAGTAAATAACCTAGAGCATTTTTTTGTCCCCAATACTAAGTTTGTGTTTTTTTTTCCACAGATACACTTGACATATTTAGAATATTTAGACCTGCTTAAAAATAAAAATAAAAATGCACCAAGGCAAAGGAAGATGATCTGTATTACAACAATGTGCATGGTGAAGTATCAACCATGTTGAGTTTTCATCTGCCCCAAAAAAACAAAACAACAGCCACCCCAACAGACCTGGCGAATCCTTGAAGCCCCTGAGCAGTGGCAGAATTGTAGAATTGTAACAAGTTCACTGGTTACAATTTTTAGTATTTAGTACAAATACAAGCTCAGAAATCTGTCAAAAGTGTGAAATCATTAACTTATGAGAGTGTGCTTTGGGGAGGTTGTGCATGGGGAGGGGTGGCAAAAGATGGAGGAGTAAAAAGGAGTATTTTTCAGACTTTAGTATTTTTCAGGACTCCATTGCAAACTTCTCCATCTCACCTATTCTGCTGGTTGCAGTGCCAGCCTATTCACTTCCCTCCTCCCACACCCACTCTCTTCATTTTCTTCATCTCCTCTCTGGATAACCCCCACCAAACATCTTTGAACCCCCCACCACCATATCATCTTCCCTCCAGCTCTGCATTGCAAACTCCAACATTAAATTGTGATAGATGAAGAGCGGAGGGCATTCATACAAATCAATGACTTTAGTGTATGTGTCATTAGCCCACACTGCGCAGCCAGCGGTCAGCGTCATAAATCACACCATGATCGGCTGTCAGCCATCCGGCGTTTCATCTGTGCAAACTGCATCCATTAGGCCACGATGGTGGGCTGACCCCAGCGTCTCACTGTAGAACAAGTAATAAGGGACAGGGGGCAGGGGGATAGGCAAAGGAGCCCCACTTTATGCAAGAATGGAGACTTTAGTGACTCTGGCCTGATGACTCAGCACCACCCTTAATATGGCCACAAGAGGTCACAAAGAAAGCTTAGGTGTGACAGGAGAAAGTAAACAACACAAAGCACATGAGTTGATGCATTATCCATCTCAGCTCAACTGAAAACCCTTTGGGGATGTATGGACAAACATCATGAACGGCCTTTAGCTACTGCTTGATATAAAATACCTCAGGTTGTATTTGAGAAAGACAAATGAACAGGTTTCACTTAACTTTTGGACGTATAGATGGTGGATCTCTTAAATAAATCAATTAAAAAAAAAAAATCTTTCTTCAATGTTTTTTTAAAATGATATATTATACAAATATTATAACTCTGAAAATCCAACTGTCTAAATCTCTGTCATTGACATATAAACAATATAATCAATTACATGTTGGTGCTGACTAGTAAAAATCTAACCAAAAGGTCCTTTCCCGTGGCCCATTGTGTTAGAGGTCTTAATATATAGGTCATAAATCTCATTTGCAGACCAACCTCCCAAAATTTGATGTAAGCAATCCAAAATAAAGTTCAGACTCTACTGTTGCAAGGCCTCCAGAACCTGTTACAGTGCTATCACCGTTACTTTGACCATATTGATTTTAGTGAAATTACTACAATTTTTCAGACTCTTGTTCATATCTACTTTTGCTTGTTTTATATTCTCTGATATCTTCCTTCTGGCAAATACATAAAACATTTTAATAGCTCTGAGAGGAAATTTTGCTAGTCATCTTTGACAAAATAACAAAAATACCACCATAGTAGGTGAAATGTGATGTTGTATTACAAGAATGAAACACAGTTAAGGTTGAAAGGAACACAAACCATCCCTCTCATAAAATAAGTAAAACTCAAAGGATTTTAAATGTGTGATGTCACCTTCTCTTTGGACTCCCTCTCTTTTAGCAAAACTTTCTGAACATTTACTGCAGGAAGATGGGACATTAATCAAGGCTGGTCCTCAATTAATCAAAAGAGGAGAGTGTCCAAGTCTTGTGATCCTGCCATCCAAAGCTGAACCTGAGTGTCAATACTGGCCTCAGGGAAGCAGTGAGGCGGGACCATTGCTCCGGTCACCGGTTCCAGTCAATAGGGAAGCCTGGGGATCAAGCCATACTCCCACACAACCATCCAGGGGTAGCAGGTTCTGTCGATGGCCGGGGGAGGGGATAACCAGAGAATCCAGAGATGTGTTTACACATAACACAAAATTAGCTACTGTCTCAACCTCTTCTGTTTTCTGATAAAGCAATGGACAAGACGTTTGACATAAGAGAAAAAAAACATGTCATAGTCTACGAAAAGATATATGTCATTGCTGTAGCCCCTGAACCAATTTTTTAACACTGACAGTGAGGGAAGTCTTCCGAGGAAGTAGTCCTGTCTTTCCTTTTCTGCCTGTGGTGTCCAAGAAGCATCAAGGCAAAAACTTGGGAATGCAAGTAGTTTGGTGAGGTTATGGAAAGCAACATTAAGAAGGTTTAGAGCACATACAGTATGTCAAAGTCAAGGCCTGCGGGTCGGATCCTGGCCACGAACAAATTATCTCTGGCCCCTGGGATGAAATTGATTATTATTAGAACCGGCCCTCAGGCTGCAGCCGCCTGCTGGTTTTTTGAACGCATCAATGCTACATTCCCCACAATGCAACGATAGCCCGCGAACTCAATGCAGCGCAGTAAGCGGGCTTTGGCTTCATTCTTCATCAGCAGTCAGAGCACATGTCAAATTTTAGCTACCTCCTCCCCAAAAATGCCTAAATGAAAGGTGGACGCTGAGAACAGGTCGGAGACAGAGTCCATGTATGCGGAGGTAAAAGGAAAACCTGTGTGTCTTTTATGTGGAGAAAGTTTGAGCCACTTTCCCAGCTGCCAGACCATGAAAGAGAAGCTCTCCACCGCTGTGTTCCCAAGTGCACAGTTTGCTGATAAACTCAACATACTTGCCTGTGACTTCCGATGCCAATTTGCTGACTTTGAAGCCCAAAAAAGCAGGTTTGCACTGCACAACAATCCTTTTGCAGTTGATGTGGAAAACGCACCACCAAACCTACGGATGGAGTTGATGGAGCTCCCGTGCAATGACACACTTAAGAAAAAATATGAGAGAGTGGGTGCTGCTGGTTTTTGTTTGTTTCATCCCTGACACAATGCCCCAGCTGTGCATCCAAGCTACTCAGACGCTCTCTATGTTTGGCAGCACACACATGTGTGAACAACTGTTCTCTTTGATGAAGCTAAGCAAAACATCACACAGGAGCCATCTTAGTGATAAGCACCTTCACTCAATCATGAGGATTTCCTCAGCTCAGAGCCTGACCCCAAACATTGATGAACTTATACAAAAAGTGACACCACCAAGTATCAGGCTCAGCCTCAGACAAATGAGTATCACAGAACATGAACATATTTTTAGTTATTAATTCTGTAAAATGTTTACATTTGTTTCTACAAGACATGTGATTTTTCTTTGAAGAAAGTATTGTTTTGTCTGTGTGCCATAGAGTTTTGTATTTTATTTTATTTTATTGTTTTTTATTTATTTATATTTATTTTTCAGTTAATGGACTCAGGGAAAATTGCAAATAGGAGCCATTTGATTTGATTTATTTATTTTTATTTTCTCATTTTAATATTTGAAAGCAGTAATTGATATGATCATAGAGCAGCACGATATTGCATTTTCAGTTTATAATGCATGCAATTTCATTTATGCAATTAGGTCTTGGTTCAATAGGCTATGTTCAGTCAGTTCAATATGTTTTAATAAACACTGAGCTAGTCCGGCCCTTGGCTCGTAACAAATTTGTTTTTTGTCTCTGTGTATTTGACTTTGACATCCCTGGTTCAGAGGATCCAATGGATCAGGAATGGAAAGCAATAAACTGTCAACACTTTCCAAAGTGGAGATGGGTACTGCTGACCTCCACTTGGTACATTATGGGAAGGCAGAGAATACTTTGAAGACCTCCTGAATCCCACTGACATGCCTTCCAATGAGTCTAGGGGCATGGGGATGCCTCTGGGGCTGAGGACGGTGAGGTGATTAAAAAAACTCCTCACCATCAGTCTGTCGTAGTAAATAGAGATCGATCTACCTCTAGATCTGCATTTACACCCTGAACCATGGTCACAAGCTTTCATATATATATATATGTGTGTGTGTGTGTGTGTGTGTATATATACACTCACCGGCCACTTTATTAGGTATACCTGTCCAAGTGCTGGTTAACACTTAATTTCTAATCAGCCAATCAAATGGCGGCAACTCAGTGCATTTAGGCATGTAGACATGGTCAAGACAATCTCCTGCAGCTCAAACCGAGCATCAGTATGGGGAAGAAAGGTGATTTGAGTGACTTTGAACGTGGCATGGTTGTTGGTGCCAGAAGGGCCGGTCTGAGTATTTCAGAAACTGCTGATCTACTGGGATTTTCACGCACAACCATCTCTAGGGTTTACAGAGAATGGTCCGAAAAAGAAAAAATATCCAGTGAGCGGCAGTTCTGTGGGCGGAAATGCCTTGTTGATGCCAGAGGTCAGAGGAGAATGGCCAGACTGGTTCAAGCTGATAGAAAGGCAACAGTGACTCAAATAACCACTTGTTACAACCAAGGTAGGCAGAAGAAAATCTCTGAACGCACAGTACGTCGAACTTTGAGGCAGATGGGCTACAGCAGCAGAAGACCACGCCAGGTGCCACTCCTTTCAGCTAAGAACAGGAAACTGAGGCTACAGTTAGCCAAGCTTATCGAAATTGGACAATAGAGGTTTGGAAAAACGTTGCCTGGTCTGATGAGTCTCGATTTCTGCTGCGACATTCCGGTTGACCCTCAGTAGCCCAATTTCCACTGGTACCCTGAAGGTCATCAGTATCAATGGCGGTCGTTGTTAACACGATCCTCGACCGATCCGGTATGATATGGTTATGGTTGACTCGCATGTTTGGTTTTGGCAAAAGTTTCACGCCGGATGCCCTTCCTGACGCAACCCTGTGCATTTATCCGGGCTTGGGACCGGCTCAGGGAGACACTGCTCCGTGCCCCCCCAAGGTAGGCTTGGGGAGACACGGGCCAGTGCCGCCCTGAGGCTGCATTGCTATTGTCACTGTCATTTTGTCATTTAGTTGTGTATTTTTCACCCTCACTGTTCCATTATGTTGTCCATTGCTCTCCCTGTTGATGTTGCTGTTGTTGTTTTCCCTACTGTCTATTTATTCCTGGATGTCTTGCTAGCTACTGTCTTCTAATGTCTCTCTATCTATGTTTTTATTCATATTCATATTCATATTAATTTTATTTTTTTCTCATTTTTGACATAGCTGTTACGCTGCTGTGACAAAAGAATTTTCCCTATGGGGATTAATAAAATTTATCTTATCTTAAATTTCCCAATTAAAATTAATTGAACCACTTTTAATCTTTTCCAGACCCTGTTTCTTGTTACATATAATATTTAAATAAGAAAAATGTACTTGACAAATAACAAGTAACCCATAAAAATTATAATACATTATAAAAGGGAATGTAAAGATATGACCTGGTTGTACTAAGTAAATTCACCTTGAGATTTGACAAAGATGCTGGTGTGGCAAAGGAGGTTGGCAGTGGTGGTTGGGGGAGTTTACATTTTGTACACAAATCACTTAACTTACTCACTACACACTTAATACTACAATTTATTGCTAAATTTAACTTGCACATTATACCATATTTAATGGCGAAACTTGATTTTGCCATTGAGTGAATGTATGGCCCTCCCTTTAAAATAATCAAACCATTCCCTGTTGGCTTTGAATAACTCTTCCCACCATCTACTGCACCAAATCCCTGTAAATGTATTGCCTCTTCTAACACACGTTGCTCTCATTTATGCTATCTCAGCAACAACATTTTTCCATCTTTTCATGAACCTAGAGGCTGTAGGTGCATCTAACAGGAAAAAGAAGTGATTTAGTTCGTCACAATTCAATTTTATTACCTGCCTAGCCTGTGTTTATTAGGAGGAATCCATTTTTACACTTCAAACAGATGCATATTTGTCTTTATGGAAAATAAATGTGCTTGCTGTGAACCAATACTGGAAAATAAAATACACAAGCGGCGTGGAATAACTAGCCAAGCACATCTCAAGGGAGCCACTTTGCATTTCATCTAACAGAAATTAAAAAATAATCATCTATTTATGAACAAAGAACAGACTTGTTCTCCTTTGAGTTTGCTTCATAATCTGTCTCGTAAGAAAGTCAAGGATGTTTTTTACTTCCCCCCTTCTTCCTTTCTTTGTGAAATAAAGTGAAAGTCATTGGTTTATTTAATATCAAGACATAATTTGATCTCTAAAGACTTAGGGAAGGCAGCTGATGAGAATGTCTTGTTTTAGCTGTCGACTTCAAGGTGATTCAAACAAAAGTTTCAGCTCCATCAAGACCTCAATAATATCAGACTTTGTTTAGAGGCAATTGGTGATTGCTGCTACATGACGAATAGCCTTGTTAGGGACATGAACAGTTGATTTAAGGACAAGCATTCCTGGCTTTCAAGCTAAGAGGAATGTGGTTTTTGTTTTTGCATCATCTCTGTGTATTTCTTAGCATGAATATGGCTGAAGAGTTGTAAAGATGTAAAAAAGATTAATTGCAATTGTAATTGGAAACTTAATTCAATAGTTTTAACACAGTTTTTAATATATATATTTTTGAAAATTACTGGAAATCTAGATTTTAACAAGAATAGCTGTTTTATTTTATTTTATTTTTCTGTCATATCCATTACCTGTAAGCTGTATTTTGGGGGAATATTATTAACTGTGTCCGGAGGCATGTGTTAGAATCTATTGCCAGCTATCTCCTCCTTTCTCTCTCAGCTCCCTATCTCATCCTGAGGTGATAAATGGCCATTGACCCCATTAGACAAAGGTATTATTAGAGGATTAGGTTGAGCGAGCATGCATGGGGACATCTACCTGAACCCATGTTTCTTGAGATGCTGGGGTCCCTTCATTGGAATAACCCAGCCTCCTGCTCAACACCGTACCAATTACAACTGCATTACACCCTGCACACATAGCAGGTCACAGAGGAGAGAGAATAAATATTCCCACATTATCTATGTTAGTGGATTGGAGCAGAGAGAAGGCTCACAGTGGACATGGCGGCTCCTGGAGGTCTTTGGCCAGGCAGACTTAGTGAACAGAGTTCTGTGTTGAAATTAAGATTGTTGAACGTAAAGACATCAGGCATTCGGTGTCCATAGGCACAATGGGAAATCTCAAGTCAAATGGTAAATATAAGACATACAGTAGAAACTCTGTTCAAGGATTGTGACACCACCACTTATACCAACAAGAAAACCATGTTAGACTATGTTTTCAGAAGAGAAAAATTGCCGAAATATAATTATTTTCCACTGACGGCGTGGTATTTTTTTCAACTGTTGTACAATCTTGTTTTTGCTCAGATAAATAAAATACATACGCAAAATTGTGATGGCAGATATTTACTGTATGTGATTTAGGCTGTGTTACTTTAATGTTACACGTTTTTCGGCTAAATCTTATTTGGAACATATTGCTATCATTAGAATGTTATTAAAGCTAAATTTTCTTTAATATTATGGATGACAATGGATGAGAGGGTAATGTTGTTTCTGCGTCATGGCTGATTGGATGGAAATAGCCTCCAAAACTGACCCCTGTCTGAGTTCTTCAAAGCAGCCTAAATTGCCAGCTATATCAGCATACCTTTCTTTTTTAATTGTTGTTCATTTCCACCATTGTTAGTTTGATAATTGCTACAGCTATATACTGTATGTTTGGTTTTTACTTTTTTCATCTAATTCTTATCAACATCTTTTACTTTTGGCAGCTGGACTTGATTTTCTATTTGAGAGTCTTCTTCAGGTCTATTGGACTGTGGGGAGGTTATATACGGTATAACCACCAGGTTTGGGGACTCGTCTAAGATGCAGTGGGTTTATATGCAAATTTGAAGGTTGTTTTGCAGAAACTAGGTTAAAGGGGGGTGTTGTGTTAATAGCAGTGCCTTTTCTATTCTGACAAAGACAGGTTATTTGACTCCTCTCAAACCATCTGTCTTCTTTGGCCAGAATATGGACATTGCTGTCTCCAAAGGAGAGGGCCTTGTCCTTTAGGTGTAGATAGACTGCAGGTTCCTGTGCTGAAGTGATGGCTGTCCTGTGTTAGACCATCCATTTGCGTACAGCCTGTTTCGTCTCCCAAATGTTGACGTCATCACAATCCATAGTGCAGGTTACAGCACACACCACATTTTCGATTTGGTGCCTGGGTGTTTTGTCCTTAGTGTGCACCAGTCTTTGGCTCAGGGTATTGTGGGGTTTGAAGTGAAGTCCAAAGTTTTTCCAAGATACCAGGAACATAAGGTATAACTATATGCCTCTGTTTGTTAAATTTCTCCTGTTCTGTGGCATCTGGTTGTTTCAGTTTTGGAAAAAGGCCCAATCAGAGTAGCCACTGGTTTGCCTCTGAAGGAGGGAAGGACCTTGCTCTAGCGCCTACGTACCCGTCCCTGACTAGGCTTGACCCTGCCTGTTCCTGCCCAGTGTCCTCCTCCCTGTTCCTGCCCCACATACCCCTGCCTGGTCTGCCCCTCCCTGTTGGTGTACCTATTCTCCCTTCCAAGTAAACTTGTTTTCAGCTATTTGTTTGGTGCAGAGTCCTGAGTCTATGTGGGGTTCCGAGTGTCATTCTCCCTTCAGAAAGCTGTCAAATGAGGCGTGGTGCAGGAGGTAGAGCAATAATCTTTGGAACCGAACATTTCTGGTCTGATTCCCAGCTACTCTTAGTGTGTTGAAGTCTTGTTGAGCAAGGCACTGAACCCCTACCTGCTCCCCTAGCGCTGGTCAACAGCACCCTACTGCTAATGGTTTATCCGTGAGGGATTAATTGCAGAGAATGGGGGATTAATAAAGGATAAATTATTATTATGTCCCACCAGGAGGATATACGCAGGCTCATTGATATAATAATTTATCCCTTAATTTTGTGCCTCTATCAATGTGAAGATGTTTAAGTATTTCATTTTGTGGGGATAACCTCCTCCCCTATTGTCTTAATTTGCTTACTGTAGAGAGGTGACCGAGACTATATGACAAAGGCTTTGTTTCCTGTTATCCTACTGTTATCCCTGGTGTTGTAATTCTAAAAAATAGTATGTTAAATTGCATTTATTTTTTCATTCATAAATTTCATATCAATTATCTAAGAACTTTTCAACAGTTAATTCAGTTCTACGTAACTCCCATATGAAAACAAATTAATGGTCATGAAGTCCTTAATTTAACTCTACATTTGACTTTTTGGTAGATATATTTTGAAATTTTCTCTTAATATTTGGTTTATTTATTAGGACATAATATGTTAAACTCCTTTAATGCTGAAAAAAACTCTGGTTTTCATAATTACTTCTCGGCCTCATCAAGCTCCAGCAGACTGACTGTGTCCACTTGCCAGCCACAGCCCAGCTCCCGGTCTCCACCTGATTAGGACTTGCTGCTAAACTGCCCACACCTGTCTCGTGTTTTGGCTTATCCATTTTACCTTCCTAACTGCTTTTAAAAGAACCCCTGTGACTAAGAATAAGTTGTCTGGCCTTGTTTCCAAATAGACTCCTTGAATAGCTGTTCCCTGTATTGAGTTACTGATAGCTATTTAATGCCTAAGGGACAGTTTTCGTTGAACATTCAATAAATACAAAGAAAGGAACTGTTCTGAGTGTCTGGAGGACTGTAACAGAAAACTCGACCGCAAATGGCAATGGAACCCCATCACTGAACTGGTGGCACAACTTAGTCAGAACCGGGTACAGGCTGCCCAATCAATGTGCCCCATAAATCATCCCCCTCCATATGGTTCCCCTTCCTCTTGTAATGTATTCCTCCCACAAAGTTATCTGGAGATGAAGCTTGCAGAGTTCCCAACAAAGTAAACTAAGATAGTGTACATCAAGGATGTCAAATTCAATTGCACAGGGGGCCAAAATTCAAAACACACTTAAGGTCTCACCCCTTCCACTTTTCCTCCCTCAAAATGATTGAGTCTTTTCCTTTACTGTCCACAAACTGACAGATTTTGTTTCTGAGCTCAAAAAACTCTATTGAGAACTCTTCCCCGACTTAACCAATGCACCTCTGTATGATAAGGAATACTGGCAAACACTGAGTCTATCTCCTGCATAAAAGACAGAATCTGACGATTATTTAACCCTCTAGCTCGGATAAAGTTTACGGTTTTCATTTCAGTGTTCATTAAATGATCCATCGTCAGGACCTTGCCACATGATGCTTCCTGGTATATGATGCAGTGATATTCTGTTAACTCACCAGTACAGTTCTCCTCCTGCATCTTCATTCACATTTTTCCCAATTATCCACTTTTTCCACTGAAAAAAAGGTGCTCCATCAGTTGTAAGTCCAATAAGTTTGTTCCAGGGTAGTGTCATGTCGTTACGCTTTGACATATGTTTTCAAAAATGTCTTTTCCAGCCATTGTCCCGTGCATCGATTTAATGTCCATTATTCCACCAGTGCATGTGCATGTCATGGGTAGAGAGCCACACTTGTTGGCCCACAGTGTAGGTAGGGGGTACATATTGCTGGCTTCTATTAAGCTATTGTGGACTTGGTCACAGAGACGCTTACTGCATTACTGAATCAGTGGCCTACGGATGGAACCCCTGATTCCCCACCTGACCAGGGGAATAGTGATGGTTGGTTGCTCAATACACACTAGAACCGCATCAGGTCGGTGATGCTTTGGGTAGAGTATTCTGCCCAGGGAAGTGGTTGGGCCCATTTATGTTGTTTGCCATGGCAGAAGGTGCACAGGAAGGTGGACCTGAGGTATTCTGGGTTCTTCAGATCCGTGAGGATCCGTGAGGATGAAGGGATGCGTGGCCCCTTCAGGCAAGTAGCGCCAATCCTCCAGGATTGGCGCCACTCAATCGGCTCAATCTTGCGGTGATCCATGCCGACTCCTTTAGTACCTGACCAGTGACTAAAAATTTCACGTTAGTGAGATAGAATTGGCACTTCTCTGACTAGAGGAGTAGATTGTTCTGTTGAAAGATGGAGAGCACTTGGTGAACATAATAATGGTGGTCAAATCTATTCTTTGAGAAAATTAAGATATTGTCAGTGTAGATGATTACAGATCTATTCAATAACAGTGAGAGACCTCATGCAGTGAGGTTCATGGGTGGTCAGGCACTGACATTTGAGTCAGATTTATAAAGAGAGGGGTGTATTTGCCATTTGACAGTAAAGCTAGTAAAAATATTATATCAGCACACAATCTTTTCACACACAATATTTGGCCATAAAGAGCAATACATTTTGGCTATTAAGAGAAAGCGTATTAGCCATTGCATTTTCTTACGGTGTCTTACGATTATTTCTTACGACTACCATGAAAAACATGCCGCCCTCCGTGGCTGACGTGTTTGCTCACCCCGCAGCTGCCAACTCCTCCATCCTAAGGACATATTTTTCGACAGCACGCAAATGCCTCCACTATTCTACAGCAGGCAGACACTTCTGGAGATCACCAACAACCAAACACAGCCAAAATTTACAGGATTAATACCACTTAATACCACCAATACAGATCATTGTATGCTCCCGTGACCACCACCACCACACCCAGGATGTCCTTAAAGCACCAAGCCAGAGTGAACAGACAGGCCCAAGGACAGCGTCTCAGAGACCGCTACACAATTGTGGCAAGCGGGGTGCACTGCACGTTAGGCTAAAAGCATGAGTGTGATCTTCAGGAATGAGGGCACTTCTCCACACCAATGCGTGGTGTGGAGACGTGCGGATTGTAAGCAAGCACTATTCACCAGACATGGAATTTTTGCTGCTTAAATGCCGTCCCTATTATCTACTGAGGGAATTCACGGCTGTGTTTTTAGCCATTGTTTACATCCCACCGTGGGTTAACTCCACGGCAGCACTGGGCAAGCTCCATGACGTCATCAGCTGACCTGAGCCGGCTGGCTGGCTAGCTAGCCGGCGACCTGAGCGGCTGAGCTCGGCAGGCAGGCAGGCAGGCAGGCAGGCAGGCAGGCAGGCAGGCAGGCAGGCAGGCAGGCAGGCAGGCAGGCAGGCAGGCAGGCAGGCAGGCAGGCAGGCAGGCAGGCAGGCAGGCAGGCAGGCTGGCTAGCCGGCCAGCCTCTCGAAACTCCAGATCCCGATGGCGCCTAGCAAGACGGCATTTCCATCGGCCGAAATCTTCTTGCTCCTCCTGCTCCACCATCTCTCCCTCCACCAAAAATCCATCTCCGACATCCAGCTCCAGCACTTGCCTCCTCACAGCAGTGCGACACTCAGCTGCACACCGGCGAAGCCCCTCCAGCTTGTCCCTGGACTGGCGCTCATCGCCACACTCTCCAATTTGGACTTCTTCCCAATAATTCTGTGTATGTTCTTTTCCCTCTGTTTTTTTTTTTACTTGTGAAGCGTCTTTGAGTGTCATGAAAAGCGCTATAAAAATCCCATGTATTATTATTATTATTATTATCAGCACTAGTGGTGACAACATCGCGCTCACCATACGAGTGAGGGAGTTCCCCAACCAGAAGCCTTGGCTGAACAGTCAGGTATGCCACATGCTGTGTGCCCGCTCTCATGCATTTAGGTCCAGCAATGAAATGGTGTACAAAGCTGCTAAGTACGAGCTGAAGAAGGCCATCAGAACAGCCAAGAGGCAGTACAGAGAGAAGCTAGATGGCTTCAATTCTACTGCTGACCCTGGGGAGATGTGGCAAGGCCTGCAGTACAACACAAACTACAAGTCCACCACCAGCATCAACATTTCAAGACATTTCAACACTTCAAGAACCCCAGTCACAACACAGAGGTGAGTCACACACACAATAGGACCTCCGACCCCCCCCCCCCCACTCCTCCTCTCTCCCAACAGTATCATCAGACCAGGTTCACCAAGAAGGATCAACCCCCACAAGGCAGCCGCACGGGACAACATCCAGGGGCGGGCCCTCAGAGCTTGTGCCAATGAGCTGGCTGATGTTCTTACCTCTACTCCCTGTCCAACCACGACTGTATTGCCACCCATGAGGACAACATCATCCTGAAGTTCACGAACGACACTACAGTGATAGAACCCATCACTGGTCAAGATGAAATGGCCTACAGGATGAAGGGGAATAGTCTGGTGAAGTGACCAAAACCAAGAAGATGATAGTTGACATGAAGAAGGAGAGAAGACATCATTTGTCACTGTCCCTCCAAGGTCTTTGAGGTTGAGACGGTGAAGCAGCTTTAAATACCTGGGTGTCCACATTAGTGAGGACCTCACCTGGTCCCTCAACACCATGCAGACGGTCAGGTGGGCTCAACAGGGGCTATACTTCCTGAGGAGGCTGAGGAGGTTTGGCATGTTGCCAAGATCCTCAGCAACTTCTGCAGCTGCATTGTTGACCAGCTGCATCACTGTGTGCTACGGCAGCACCACTGCTCAGGACCACAGACACCTGCAGCGAGTAGTGAAGACTGCAGAGAGGATCACCAGGATCCCTCTGCCTTCTCTGCAAAGCATCTACCACTGCAGAGTCCACAGGAGAGCTGCAGCCATTGCCAAGGACCATGCCCACCCTCAACATGGACTGTTCACACTCCTACCCTCCGGCCAGAGTAACAGGAGTTCGAAATGTAGAACGACACGATTAAAGAACTTGTTCCACCTGACTACCGTCAGACACTTAGACAGCGGACACTCATTCTTCTTCCTGCTCATCTAAAGTCTACTGCCACTTAATTTGCTCTCATCCTTGCACCTGCGCTTTGTGTATTGCACACTCAGCTGCACTCAAACATCTTATTGCACTGTACTCTACTCACTTTTCTATTGCAATGATCACATTCATATCTATAGTCATATTTATAACAATGTTTACACTGTTCTACAAACACATATCCAAATGTACTGTGGACAGCAAAGTAGGAGTTTCACTGGACAAGGAAACTCGTTTCTACACTTTACATGTGACAATAAATGCTTTGAACCTTGAATCTTTGAATCTTTACGTCATTCCTGTACCAAAGATGTAAGGATTACAGACCTGTGGCACTGACTTTGCTCATCATGGAGAACCCGGAGAGACTTGTCTTGAGGTAGCTCCTGCCCTTGGTCAAACCCCATTTAGTCCCTCTACAGTTCATCTATTAGCCAAACTGGGAGTTGAGGATGCCATCATCTACCTGCTCAACTGCGTTGCCACACACCTAGACAAGATGGCAAGCATTGTGAGAGTCATGCTTTTGACTTTTCCAGTGTTTTCAACACCCTCAGTCCAGTTCCACTGGGTGAGAAGATGACGGCGCAATATGTGGACTCCCCCCTTGTGTCCTAGATTGTAGACTACCTGACTGGCAGATGACAGTATGTGTCCTGCAACACTGTGTGTCAGACAGACTGGTCAGTAACACTGGGGGCACACTGGGGACATTACTCTCTCCCTCTCTCTTCCGCCTTTATACCACAGACTTCGGCTTCTGGACATAGACTCTCCAGAAATTTTCAGATGACTCGGTAGTGGTTGGGTGTATCAGCAAGGGTTACAAGACTGAGTACAAGGAGGCTTTGGGCACCTTTGTCACATAGTGCTATCTACAGCTCACTGTGGAAAGGACAAAGGAACTGGTGGTGTACAGTCTGAATCAAGTCCTATTTGTCGAGGAGTTTTGCATTAATTCCCCCAGGTTATCATCTTTCATGTTTGTTTCTCATTGGAGCAAACTTACTGCAGTCTTGATTTTTGAGCTAGCTATGGCTCTGCAGATGGAGGGCAGCAATGTGAAGTTGTGTGTCCTAGTACAATTCCTTCTGTGAGGGAGAGAACTATCTTGCTCACCTCATGCTTTTTTCTGCTGTTTTTGATTTGCAAAACTAAATGTATAACACACAAATATCAAATACATTAGCCCTGTGGAAAATTGAATACATTATACTATGGAAATTAGAAGGCATCTGAAAACATTATGTTGTGTGCATAAAGAGAGATAAAAACAGGCAATTACGAGTCTCAACCCAGTTAGAAAGGAATTGTGCATTCAGACATGAGACTGCCGTATTTCATGTCTCTCTTATGTATTTGAACAGTAAATGATTAAATTGAGCAATTCTGGCTATGAAAGTTTGGACTTCATTGGATTCAAAAAGAAAATCTGTAAAGCACAGACCAGGGAACCAAAATTCAGAAGAATTTTATTGAATCATCATTTTTTTATTTTTCTATTCTTTGTATGACAGAATTGACAGCCACAATAGGCACCTCCAACCAGAGGGGAGAAGGGAGAACAGTTTGTGTCCTCGGTGTGACAGGTCAGGAGTGATGTTTTCTGCTCATTTCCTGACTAAGAATATAGGTCCTGAATAGAAGGCAGTTTGGTACCTATTATTCTCTCTGATTGCCTGTTCTTGTCTTTTTTTGGCAGCTGAACAAAACAATATGAACACAATGGAACAGAGAACAGACTGGAGTGCAGTGTACTGGATCAGAAGACCCTGAAGCACGTTGAACTTCCTGAGCTGGTGCAAAGTACATTATCTTTTTGCCCTTTTTGGTGACCATCGATGTTAAGTGACAACTTAAGGTCCTGGGAAAAGATGTTACACAGAAAACTTTTTTGCAGTCACCACAGTACTGTTTAGTATTGAAGTCCACTGTCATCTCTGCGGTGTTTAGGAGGTTTGGCTCCAGGTTGTTCCGACCACAACAAAGAACCAACTGTTCAGCCTTCCACCTGAAAAACACTTACTCTGATGATACCGATGACTGTGATTTCAGCGGTTTTGTACTTTGATTTCAAGGGGCAGATGGGTCCCTTCAAATGCAGTCATTGGTGTAGAGCAGGGGGGTCAAAGTCAATTGCCCAGCTGTCCAAAATTCAAACACACTTAAGGTCGCACGCGGAACAGGATAAACATTTATTGAAAACACAAAAAGTAAATATTTTTGGAATGTATATGTGCATAAAAACAGACAGAAATATTATTCTGGAATAAGCTTAAACTTAAATAACTTGTATTTAATATTTTACTCTCCACAAAAATAAATCTTGGTAAACAAGTTAGAAATATTAACAACTTAACAAAACAATAATATTCAAATCCCTTTTGCTTCGATGTCAATGTATATAAAAAATAAACTTTTAAATATCCAAAAAGATTTTGCTCTCGATAAAGATATCTCATGTCAAAATTATACAAGTTAGAAATATGAACATGCCACAAAACCTGGAAATATACATAAACTGTGTGCTTTTCAGAAATAAATCCAATCATTCAGTTTTCTTTGCTATTATGTCACCTGGATACCTGGCATCTTTTTTTGGAAACAAGTTGGCCTATGTTTGGTGTGAGGTCCTGTGTTGTGGAGATTCTCAGGATGGACTGCAGGTTCTCATCAGTGACATGACTCTTGTGTGCTGTTTTGTTAATCTTGATCACTGAGAAGAGCTTCTCACACAAGGTTCGAGCCGCATGCAGAGGGGGAGCGGCGATGGAGTGAATGAACTGTGCGGGCCCCGCAGTGTTGTACTTTGCCTTCAATGTCCCATTACACTGCAGCTCAATCAGTTCCATCTGAATCTGCACAGGTGCAGTTTCCACATCAACGGCAAATGGGTTGTGAAGCAAACTCAAACCCCTTTTTTTTGCTTCAAAGTCACTAAAGCGCCGTGCGAACTCAGCACATAGTGCGGTCAGTTTATTGGCAAAGAACGTTTTTGGGAACACCGTTGTACTGACTTGGTTCAACATTACTTGGCAACAGGGAAAGTGAGGCAAGTTGCACTGTTGCATTTGTGTCTCTCACACAAGCAGCTTCACTTGAAATGCCTTCTGTGCGTCATACATGTCAGTGGTCATGTGGTCATGTCCCTGGAGCTGCAGATTTAAAGCGTTAAGATAAGCTGTTATGTCAGCCGGAAACGCCAACTCGCTCTTCCACTTTTCATCCCTCAAAATGGTTGAGTCTTTTCTGTTACTGTCCATGAACTGACGGATTTCGTGTCTGTGCTCAAAGTTTTCTGTTGAGAACTTTTCTCCCAACTTTTCCCTGGCCAAATTTGGCCTGCGGGCCTGAGTTTGACACATGTGGTGTAGAGGGTGAAGTGCAGTGGGGAGGGCAAACATGCCCTGCCCCCTTAAACATTCATCATAAACTCCATATGTTGTTGTTTTATTTAATTTTTTCCCCTTCAGTCGTTCGAGGGACCCAGAGCTGACAAACAAACCATGATGTGAAACAGTGGACCGGAAGGGGCTTTTAGTCCCTGACAGATGAGGAAATAGAGTGTGGAAGGCTTTGGGGGGAGCTGAGAAGGTGTAAGCAAGTTTTAACAGACAATAAGAGTGGGAGTTTGTTTTTCAGAAAGAGGTAGAAAGATACTGACAGATGAAAGAAGAGAAGGCAGACCAGGAGCCGCAGATGCAGTGAATTTACTTCCAACTCAAATGTTTTGACTTTCTGTCAAGAGCGGCTGGTCTATGTTCATTCCATGTCTTTTGTGTCGTCATTGAAGGTCAAGAATGTCAAAATAAGAGCAACATAAACTAAATGAATAATATAGGATATATGAAGGCAAAGTTAGAGTCAAGAGCAACGAACCAAGATATACAATAAGGTTTGTTTTAATTCATTGAAAACACATAGTGACAATTAGCGATTAAGCCTCCGCTAACTTTAGTAACTTCCCTATCTTAAAGGACAGCAGTGGCCAATGTTAGTGTCAAACTGTCGTCGTGCTGGCTCATACTCAGATCACAATTTGAATCAAAGCAAAAAATCTGCTGAGCGATGGGTCATATCTCAAAATATGCATACAATAATGCAAAAGTAACTCAAGGTTCCACTGTACTTAATGAAAGCACCTGATTAGGCATCACAGACTACAGGATTTGTTTAACGAACTGTAAGCAATCCTTCAAATAGTCACATGCATAGGGCCCTTATATAAATATATAGACATTATGAGCTTGAGCCCTCAGAACTCTGTTGTCACGACTCATCGGGTCCCCGGGCAAGCGGCACAGCAATCACGGCAATTATCCTCCGCCCCTGGTGACCACTCCTCACCAGGGAACAATCAGCTAATCAAGCGAGGAGTATTTAAGGCGGACCCAAAGTTCCAGTTCTTGTCCAGTCTCGTTCATGAAGCCTTGAAACACGGAAGGGGCATTGGCTAGGCCATATGGCATGACCTTGTAGTCCCAGTGACCAGAGGGGGTTATGAAGGCCGTAATCTATCGGTCCCTTCAGGATCTCCCACCAGATCAATCAGGTTACTTTTCGCCTACGACTCCCACCTGAATTTAAAATTCACCCAGTATTTCATGTGTCTCTGCTAAAACCGTGCTATTCATCTGACTCTTCCTCCGCCTTCACCCAGGTGCTGGGCCAGCTCCCGAAGCCCCCCCCCAGCAGCAGTTGTATCGCCTCTCCTCCTGGACAAGGGCCCCATCTACACAGTCCGCCAGATCCCTTGGTCAGCCTGCTCCGCGTCCCCGTGACCATCCCCACGGTTGCCCCCCTCGTCCATGGAGGAGGCGGCTGGAGGGGGGGGTACTGTCACGATTCCACAGGTCCCTGGACCAGCGGCACAGTGATCACTGCGGTGATCCTCCATACCTGGAGGCCACGCCGCACCTGAGGGGGATTAGGTTAGCCTGAGTATTTAAGGCCGACCCATGGTTTCAGTCACCGTCTGGTACTGTAGGGCGTACTCCGCGATGGACCCTTTCCCCTGGCGGAGGTTGAAAAGTTGGGCCTGAAGGGAGGAATCGCCATCGGGAAGGTTGAAGACTTCTAGGAAGTGCTCCATGAAGCTCTGCGCCATTGCCCGACAAGAGGGAGATGATGTAGGCAATCTTGGACTTCTCAGTGGGGAACCGAGTGGGCTGCATCTCAAACATCAGAGAGCATTGCAACAGAAAGCCCTTACAACTTTCTGGGGAGCCGGAGTAGGTGGCCGGTCTAGCCATCGGGGCAGCATGGATGACCTGATGAGGTGTGGAAGAGCTTGTGGGCTCTATACCAGGTCCAGTCTTCTGTTACGCTTGGCTCTCAGGAGGACAGACACCGGTACGTTGACTTGCAGGTTTGTTTATTCAAGCATTCAAAACAAGACCGGACGCCGACTGAAACCATGGGTAGGCCTTAAATACGCTCAGGCTGATAAGCTAATTCCCCTCAGGTGCGGAGGATCACCGCAGTGATCACTGTGCTGCTGGTCCAGGGACCCGTGGAATCGTGACACCTGTAAACCAGCAGCTGATGCCCAAGGGAAAGAATGAAAGCAACTGATATTACTCATATAATAGATGAATGTATTTTGCTTAATTTTGTTGAAACCATAATAATGCTACACCTGCTGTGGATGTGTAGATGATGTGAATGCCCTAACTATTCTCAAGTTTAGATTATAAAAATGTATATGCTTCAGATTTGTATACGTTTCATACATTTCCATTGGATGAAAATTGCCTTGACATACATTTATACTAAAGAAATTCCCACTTTTTGGAACATGTCTTCTGGTGTAAAGAACTGTTATACACTCATACTTTTTTTTTGACCTATTTAATAGTTACCCATATATGTTAACTTACATGTCTGATAAAGATCTTTCATATGATTTATTGCCACAAGTTAACTTAGTTTTATGATACACCCATCATGTATCTGCTCTGACTTCCATGTTTTACACACATGTTACAAACAAATGATAAAAAGTCCGAGTCCATCTGTATATTTTCCATATGAACTGCATTGTGAAATCATGCAAGCAGAAAATACGTGCCCCTAAAGCTGCTGCTGCTGAGAATGACAACAGAAAGATGATGCGGGTAGTAGGCAATAACAAACATTCATCAAAAACTCCGAACAGGATGAGGCTATTCATTCTGGAGGCAGGGAAAAGAAATATCATCAATATTTGACATTGTTTTATGGAGAAGCCACTTGATTTTGTCCCGGGTCCTGTGCGGGTGACCAACAGCGATCAATTACCATTGACAAGATTTGTGTACACAGACAGCCATCACACTTTGTTTCACTTGGCCCTGCCTCTGTGAAGTCTCCTCCTCTGAGATCACAAGCCTAGTCCTCAGCGAATCCTCCATCTTCCCTGACTGCTCGGCAGTGTGACTCCCTGCCTGCCAGAAGAGCCAATATTGGACTAATTACGTAGTGTGGTGGCAACAGGCTGCCTACGGTCTAGGTTTCAGCTGTGACATTGAACAGATTGATTGGAACGTCTACACATTTCTGACCCTTAAATTTCCCCCATGCATGGAACAACAGCGCCCCACAAATGATACATTTTAACATAGAATTTGACTGACATCAATGTTATATTTCCAGTAGTTTTCAAGCACAACATATAAAACAGATGCCATGAGCTAAATTTGACTGCATTATAGAATCCTTAAGGTGCCAGATTTATAATTTTCCTGCAAAGTTATCAATCAATGAAAACAAATGCTACGAATATTGAAAAATAGAGAGACATGTAATTTACGGAGAAAAAATGTGACTGATTCTTTTGCATTTTTGAGTTAAGTTGCATTGTCATCAATGCATCAGCCTACATCACACCTACATCAAGGATTTGGAAAAGACTAGAGGAGGGCTGTATTATTTAAGGAATGAAGAAAAATGGGAGTAGAGTTGAAATGTGAATCTTCTCCTTTTGGCTTTTCCCGTCAGGGGTTGCCACAGTGAATCAACCTTCTCCATCTAACCCTATTCTCTGTTTCCCCCTCTCTCACACCAACTACCTTCATATCTGCTCTCACTATGTCCATAAATCTTCTCTTTGGTCTTCCTCGAGACCCCCTGCCTGGCAGCTCCAATTCCAGCATCTGTCAACGAATATATTCACTGTCCCTCCTTTGTACATGGCCTAACCATCTCAATCTGGCTTCTTTGACCTTCTCTCCAAAACATCTAACATGTGTTATACCTCTGATAGACTCATTCCTGATCACAGTCACTCCGAAAGAGAACCTTAGCATCTTCATCTCTGCAACCTCTGGCTCTGCCTCCTGTCTTTTCGTCACTGTATCTGTTTCTAGTCCATACAGCATCGCTGGTCTCACTACTGTCTTGTACACCTTTCCTTTCATTCTGGCTGATAGTCTTCTTTCACTTGGTACCCCTGACACTTTTCTCCACCTATTCCGGCCTGCTTGAACCTGTCTCATCACCTCTTTTCCACACTCTCCATTGCTCTGGACTGTTGACCAAGTACCTGAAATCCTCCAACTTCTCGATCTCTACTCCCTATAGCCTCACTGTTCCACCTTGGTTCCTCTCATTCACACACATATACTCTGTCTTGCTGAAACTATCTTTCATTCCTCTCCTTTCCAGCGTATACCTCCAATTCTCTAGGTTTTCCTCTACCTGTTCTCTGCTCTCACTACATATCACAATGCCATCCACAAACATCATAGTCCATGGAGATTCCCGTCTAACCCCACCTGTCAGCCTGTCCATCACCACTGCAAACAAGGAGGGGCCCATCCCTGATTGAGTCCCAACTCCACTTTGAACTTCTCTGTTACCCCTACACCACACCGCACCGCTGTCTCACAGCTAGCATACATGCCCTGCACCAGTCTAACACACTTCTCTGCCACTCCAGATTTCCTCATACAATGCCAGAGCTCTTCTCTTGGCACCCTGTCATATGCTTGTTCTAGGTCTACAAAATCACAATGCAGCCGCCACTGGCCTTCTCTATTAGCATTCTCAAAGCAAATACTGCATCTGTAGTAGTCTTTCTAGGCATGAAGCCATGCTCACAAACACTGACTTCTGCTCTCAGTCTAGTTTCCACTATTCTTTCCCATAACTTCATTGTATGGCTCATCAACTTTATCCCTCTATAGTAGCCGCAATTCTGCACATCCCCTTTATTCTTAAAGATGGGCACCATCGCACTTTGTCTCCATTCTTCTGGCATCTTCTCACTCTCTAAGATCCTGTTGAATAATCTAGACAGAAACTCTACCCCTGCCTCTCCTAAACAGTTCCACAACTCCACAGGTAAATCATCAGGATCCAGTGTCTTTCCACTCTTCATCCTTTCAATGCTTTCCTCACCTCACTTTTACTAATCTGTTCGACTTTGTGGTCTATAATAGTCACCTCCTCTACCCTTGCCTCTCAATCATTTTCCTCATTCATCAGCTCTTCAGAGTACTCTTTCCATCTTTCCATCAGTCTTCTAGCATCTTTCAATACATTGCCCGGTCTATCCTTAATCACCTAGACTTATTGTACATCCTTTCCATCTTTATCTCTGTGTTGCTAACCTGTATAGATCATTCTCTCCTTCCTTACTGTTCAACTGGGCAAACAGGTCATCATACGTCCTTGGTTTTGGCTTTGCTACCTCTATCTTTACCTTATTTTGTATCTCCCTGTACTCCTGCCTGTTCTCTTCAGTCCTCTCAGTATCCGTCTTTATCTTTGCTAACCGCTTTCTCTGTATATACTCCTGCACTTCTTCATTCCACCACCAAGTCTCCTTATCTACTTTCCTTCCAGATGACACACCAAGCAGTCTCCTACCTGTCTCCCTGATTACTCCAGCTGTTGCTGTCCAGTCATCTGGAAGCTCTCCCTGACCACCCAAAGCCTTTCTCAACTCCTCCCTAAAAACCATACACCACTCCTCCCTTTTCAGCTTCCACCACTTTGTCCTTTGTGCTAACTTTGTTCTCTTGATCTTCCTTGTAACCAGAGTCATCCTACAAACCACCATCATATGCTGCCTGGCTACATTCTCATATACAACTACTTTGCAGTCACTGATCTTTTTCAGGTTACCCCATCTGTACAGGATGTAGCATTCCTTCATTCCCCTACCACCGCGCTTGTAAATTACCCTATGTTCGTGTCTTTCCTGGAAACAATTGTTCACTACAGCCATTTCCACCCTTTTGCAAAACCTACCACCATCTGCACCATCTGCATTCCTATGGTGTATACCAAATCTGCCCATCACTTCTTCATCCACTATTGTCAAAACCATCACTTCATGTAGGTCATTACAGCACTTCTCCTTCTCCTCAAACTCCCATCCCACCTGCGGGGCATAGCCGCTAATGATATTGAGCATCACACCGTCAATTTCCAGTTTCAGACTCATAAGTCTATTTGACACTTTATCACCTTCAGAACATTCCTAACAAACTCCTCCTTCAGGATAACCCCTACTCCGTTTCTCTTCTTGTCAGTACCATGATAGTACATCTTAAAGCCTGCTCTGAAGCTTCCAGTCTTACTACCTTTCCACCTGGTACCCTGGACACAGAGTATGTCCACTTTCCTTCTCTGTATCATTTTGACCAACCCTGTGCCTTTTTCTTCCATCGTTCCAATTTTCGAAGTCCCTACTGTCAGTATAGAGTCCGGGGACTCTTGCTTTTCCTATTCTCTCTCTGCTTCTGAACGCGCCTTCTTCCTCTCCTTCTTTGACCTACAGTAGCCCAGTTTTCATTGGTTCCCTGTCATCGGCCCCGGTCATTGTTAGCCCGGGCCTCGACTGATCCGGTTTGATCTGGTTAATATGATTGATTGGCATGTTTTGTTTTGGCAAATGTTTTGGATGCCCTTCCTGACCCAACCCTCTGCATTTATCCGGGCTTTGGAATGGCTCAGGGAGACACTGGCCCATGCCCCCCCGAGGCTGGCCCGGTAAGACACCAGCCTGTGCCGCCCTGAGGCTGCATTAAAGATGTGTATGTATGAATGTTTATATATGACCTGACAGTATGGGCACCAAATTTAATTTTGTTTCAACTCTGATTTTGAAATGTGAATAAATAAACTGATATTTTGGTGTAAGGTCATAAATACACAGACACATACACAAATACATTAATTTTAAAATTAAGTCATTGTAAAGGAAATCTTTCATCTCTCTTAATGCAAATTATGAGACACCTAATGCAATTTAATGCAATATATCTGATTATTCTTCTTCTCCTTTAGGCTTTTCCTTTTAGGGGTTGCCACAGCAAATCAACCTACTCCATCTAACCCTATTGTCTGAATCTTCCTCTCTCACACCAACTACCTTCATATCCTCTCACTACGTCCATAAATCTTCTCTTCAGTCTTCCTCGAGACCTCCTGCCTGGCAGCTCCAATATATTCACTATCCCTCCTTTGTACATGATCGAGCCATCTAGGTCTGGCTTTTCTGACCTTCTCTCCAAAACATCTAGCATGTGTTGTTCCTCTGATAGACTCATTCCTGATCCTATCCATCCTGGTCACTGGACACTGGCCCGTCCCCCCCGAGGCTGGCTCAGGGAGACAAATATATATATATATATATATATATATATATATATATATAAATGTGTGTGTCTATGTGTGTAAAGGGGACCTAAACACCCTAGCCACTCTCACCATCCTATGCAAATGGAGTGATTAACTTTGACAGAAATTTGAGTGTATAATCCTTGCATCATTTTAAATAGCGCACACAGATGGATTTTAGCACCCAATAATCAGTGAAATAATGAATGACATGCTTTTTACACTCTAAAAGATTTGTTCGAAGTTTCTAGCTCCACATCCACTAATGCAACACCTTTGACCCACATCAGCTAATCAAAGCAAAGATTTTCACTTATAAGCTACACATGAAAGCTTAAGTGCTTGTTTTCAGTCAGCTTAAAAAAAAAAAAAACATCTATATGCATGAACCCCCTTTAGCAGAGCTTGGAGTGACCTTGGCAATTAGCCAGGAAACCATTGGTTTCCTGGTAAAAATAGTGAATTTATTAACTGGCCATCCACTCCAGAACAACTTTGTTTCATTTTGCATGTTCTAAATGAACATTTGCACTATGCTTGAGATTTAAAATGTCAGTGATTGAAGTGATGTGGATAAGGAGGAACGCCAAACAAAAAGGCTTGCAGTCTTTTTAGTGCCCATCGTTGCCACAAGAATTGTTGTGGCTTATTGTAACATCCATACAAAATACCATGGAGTAACAGATTTGGGTCCAACAGATTTTTATCTGTTACAATACAGATTTTTAATTGCATTTATTTTTTTCACATTGTTTTCAGGTAGTATAAATTACTATTTAGATAAGTAATAATAATAACAATAATAACAACAACAAAACCAATTATAATAATTTAACCAATTACATAATGGCGGAGGTGTGGAGGAGTTTGACTCTTTAATTTTGATATACCAACAAACAACTAGAACTTGGATATCCGGGATTGCTCATATTTACCCAGCTTAACTACACCCCCCAACTTTTAATCCCGCAGGTGAGAGGCCGAATCCTTTCATGTCCTTCCCACAGCTCCCACCACGAACACCCAGAAGGGACTCAGGAAACACAGCTAGTCCCACATGATGAACCTTGGTGCCCTGGCATGCCACACACGCGGCAGCCCACTCCCTTCATTCACTACGACCGCCAGGCCAGACAAACCTGGCGCACACAAGTTTCACTGACGCCCTGATCCCCGGCTGTGAGAGCGATTGCATGGAGTCAAAAACCTGACGCTGCCGAACCTTGGGAACCACTGGTCAGGGCTGGCCAGTAGAGACGTCACAGAGAAGAGCGGGGCAAACGTCCCGCATAGCCACATCTTCCATCACGAGACCCGTACCCGACGGCTGCTGGGCCGGGAACATTCATGGTCGGTGGCCATAGCAGCAAAATCAATCCCAACATGCACAGAACACATGAGAGCCTGCAACAGGCAATCTGCAACAGGGTTGAACTTCCCAGCTATATTCTTAATGTCTGTAGTGAACTCTGAAATGAGGTGTCTGCTGCTGGCAGGCAGACCACAGCTCAGCCAGTCTCGAACATGGTGAATATCAACGGCTTGCGATCCACATACGCGGTGAAAAAGCAGCCCTCCAGAAGACAACGGCAATGCCACATAGCCAGGTGAAGGACCAACAACTCCCTGTCGAAAACACTGTATTTGTGTTCTCTGTCCCTCAGTTTGCCGCCTAAGAACGCAAGCAACTGCCAGGCATCTGCCACCTACTGTTCAACCACAGACCCCATTGCCACGTCAGACGCATCAATCATCAATGCAATCGGAGCCGTGGGCGCAGGATGGGCAAGGAGGGCCGCATTCGCGCTTAGCCCTGTCAAAAGCCTGAACCTTTTCTGGAGTCCAGTCAACCCTGTCCTTCGCACGTCAGGAACGCAAAGCTTCGTACAGCGACCGAGGAAGGTGGGCAGCATGAGGGCGGAAAGGGTTGTAAAAATGGACCATGCCCATGAACTCCTGCAGCGCTTTGACTGACGCTAGGCGCGAGAAATCAGTCACTCCCTGCACCTTTGATGGCAACAGAACAGCGCCCTGTGATGAAATGTGGTGCCCAAAGAAATCAATCACCGACAGACTAAACTGAGACCCAGCTGGGTTGATAATGAGGCCATGTTCGGCTAGACAGTGGAAAACCTGAGTTAGGTGCCTTAGGTGGGCATTGGCTGACGAGCTGGCTACCAGAATGTTTTAAATGAAAACAAATGAGAGATTGCGCAGTACCGAGTCCATGAGCCGTTGAAAGGTCTGGGTGGCTCCCTTCAACCCAAAGGGCATACGCAGAAATTCGAACAGACCAAACAGGGTGATTAGCGCAGTCTTGGGCACATCCTCCTCGTGCATGGGTACCTGGTGATAACCACACACCAGGTTGACCTCAGAAAAGATGTCGGCGCCCAACAGCCGCATGCAGAAGTCCTGGATGTGGGGGAATGTGGGCGTCGTCAGTGATGGAAAATCTGCAAACAAGCAATGATAAACATCCTTTGAAACCAAAAGATTGGCGTGCGCACGTGGCCCAAACCTGCCGTCTTGCAGGGATAGGTGGCAAAAGACACTCAATAAGATGGTGGTTTGCAATGTCTACTAACAGGCCGTTGGGGCACAGCAAGTCTGTGCCAATAATGGAGGTCGTAATGGCGGCCATCACAAACTTCCACTCAAAATGGCGGCCATCAAAGCAAACCGACAACGACTGTGAACTGAAGGTGTCTATGGCGTACCCATTCGTAGAGCTCAACAGCAACAGCATTCTTGCCCGAATGTCTTCCCATGTCGGTGGAAGTAGACTCTTCTGCAACCCAGAGTCAGCCAGGAACCTTAGCCCGGACCTAGAGTCGCTGGTGAATAACAGCTGGGTGCAACTGCTGGCGCCCACAGCTGCTACTGAGTGATGGGTCCGCCGTTTCCTGGCCTCATGAATGAACAGGGGGAAGCACATCGCCGTGCTCTGCTGCCGAATCACTGGTGGAAAAAACAGATGCCCGTCCAAGCGCCGTCCGCGAGGTCTCCAGCACCACACTTTGGGCGACCAATGGCCTTGACGTTAGCAAGATTCGGTTGGTTTCCTCCGCCAAGCTGCAGTAGTCGCTGGCGCCCAAACATCGGGAGATTGCCAGGATCACGCATACAGGAGCCGGAAGCTGATGCAGAAAAACATGTTGAAAATGGAACCTGCTGTCTTCGGATCCCAGCTGCGACCACATCTCCTCCATTAGATTCACAGCAGACCCGTCTCCCAAGCCCAACATGGAAAGCCGCTCCATAGTGGCGCTGTGACGACCAAGAAGTATCTGGCATCCTCTGACAAAACTCCCTGCAGGTGGAAAATCGCCCCCGTAAGTTGGAACCAAGCGGCGTGGGCGCTCTGCCAAAGCTCCGGCAGCCGGACGCCTGTGTTGATTGGGTCTGTCTGAGCGGGATGGAGCACCATAGACGAAGAAGCGTTGTACACTTCATCTGAGTCAGATATGCTCAGTTTGAGGGCCACCAATGTGGTGTTTCAGTGATTAAATAATTGCGGAGGCGTAGAGCAGTTTGACTCTTTAATTTTGAAACACCAGGAAACAAATAGATCTTGAACATCTGGGATCGCCCATATATACCCGGCTTTACCACGGCCCCCAACCTTTAGTCCCATGGGGTGAGAGGCCACACCCTTTCATGTCCGCCACAATAATAATAATAAAAATTATAATTACAACAAGAAACAGGTGGACAGGTGTTGAAGTGAATTTAAGTTGATTAAAGACAGAAAGGCCTCAAAAATTAAAACAAAAAAACATCTTACTCCATCCTGGTGGTATTGTGTGCCATTCAAGCTCTGGCCCTCTACCAGGAGCCTGTGAGCTTGAGAGTTCTATGCAGGATCCTAGTTTCCAGGATTACACTCTTTTGAAAAGAGATCTCCAATGTTCTTCATGGAATCGGGAGGAGACATTCTCCCACCTAGGGGGTTTCTGCTTCATGTGACTGAATCTGTACTTGGACCACTTTTGCTTTCACAGCCAACATCTTCTCCAATTCCTCCTTGAATGGCTGTTCTTTTTCCAGACACCAATGCTCTTTCTTCCTGATGTTGATCATCTGCTGTCAATGGAAAGTAAGGTCCCACAGGATCTTGGCTCATTCATTGTGGATTGCCTTTACTTAGTTTGAATGTTCCAGTTATGACAGGATGTCATAATATGTATGTATGACTCCTCTGCCAGCATTTTGGAGCCTGCTATTGTGAGTTGGATAGTCTCAAGGGCATCTTTGCCCAGGCTGTACCTGGGGTGTTGTCTGGTGCATTAGACCCCTTGCAAATTGCATCTTGTATTCAAGGTTCGTACTTGTGTGGTTATGATCATTGTCTCCGTGAGTTCTTTTGTTCAGTCGTTTTCAGTCACTAGAAGGAGTGACACTACATCTGTCACTCCTTCAAGCTCCCAATAGTACTTGCCACGCAGGGTCTTATCAGTTCATGACCTGACTTCTGGCTCTTTCATACTTGGCTTCTGTTGCCTTAAGGTTTCACTCAGCAACCCATCTTAGTCTACCTGGCACTCTATAATAGAATAAATTGGAATAGAATACAATAGAATATGCCTTTAATTGTTCCACAGTGGTGAAATCTCAATGGTCTCAAGTCTGTGGCCTCCTATTTGACAGGTGTGATAATACACCCAACTCAAAGATCTGGATCAATGATGAGGTATCGATTGGAAGGTTAGGGAAGGAGTGTGGGTTGTGGTTGTGGTGTGGTTAAATGGAGTTCGAGTGGGTGCTTTTGATGTGCTCTTGAACCTACGATACTGTAGAACTTGTTCAGCTTGTCAGCCATGTGACAAATTTTAATTGAGAGGGTTGTGGTCTTCTGTAGTTGGGGATGCCTTCCAGACTTCTTCACATTAACACAGGATCATTGGCTGAGAACATGTTTTTCTTTTCATTGTAGCACATCTCTAATGCAGCCTCAGGGCAGTAGGGGCCAGTGTCGCCTTGAACCGGTCCCATGCTCAGATAAATGTAGAGGTTGCATCAGGAAGGGCATCTGGCATAAAACTTTTGCCAAAACCTAACAATGCAAATCAAACCTAATAATCTCATACTGGATCGGTCAAGGCCCAGGTTAACAACAACCGCCATTGGACCCATAGGGCACCAGTGGAAACAGGGCTACTATCGGTCAAAGAAGGAGAGGAGGAAAGCCTGGAGTTTGGCACTGAGAGTAGGGACTTTGAATATTGAGACTATGACAGAAAAAGGTAGAGTTGGTCGGCATGATGCATATCCCCAGACATGAGAGAGTGATAATTGCTGCAGACTTCAAACGGCATGTTGGTGCAGGCAATAGAGGGGATAAAGAAGTGATGGGTAGATTTGGTATCTAGGATCAGAACACAGAGGGACGGATGATGGTAGACTTTGCACAAAGAATGGAATTGGCTGCAATGAAACACTTTTTTCCAGAAAAGAGTGGAACATAGGGTAACTTATAAGAGCTGAGGTAGGAGCAAGCAAGTAGACTACATCTTGTATAGAAGAGCTAAACTGAGAGATCAGTGACTGCAAAGTAGTTGCAGGTCTGGCATCCTCTCACTTTCTAAGATCCTGTTGAATAATCGAGTCAGAAACTACTGTTGCCTCTCCTAGACATCCTCTTCAATGCTTTCCACACTTCACTTTTACTAATCTCTGCTACTTTGTGGTCTACAATAGACATCTCTTCTACCCTTGCCTCTCTTTCATTTTCCACATTCATCAGCTCTTCAAAGTACTCTTTCCATATTCCCATCACTCTTCTAGCATCTGTTAATACATTTCCCTCTCTATCTTTAATCACCCAGACCTGTATATCCTTTCCATCTTTATCCCTCTTTTTCGGCAATCTGTATAGATAATTTTCTCCCTCCCTATTGTCCAACCGAGCAGACAAGTCATTGTATGCCTTTGCCCTATCTTATACCTTACCCTGTATCCCCCTGTGCTCCTGTCTGTTCCCTTCAGTCCTCTCAGCGACCCACTTCTTCTTTGCTTACCTCTGTCTTCGTCCTTGTGATCTTCCTTGTCACCAGAGTTGTCCTACAATCCACCATCCTGTGCTGTCTGGTTACGCTCTCATCTACAACTACTTTGCAGTCACTGATCGCTTTCAGGTTAGCTTGTTTATACAAGATGTAGTCCACATGCTTGCTCCGACCTCTGCTCTTATAAGTTATCATACCTTCCTGTCTTTTCTTTAAAAAAAGTGTTCCATCCTTTTTGCAGGCTCTACCACCATCTGTCCCTCTGGGTTCCTATCCTGTATACCAAATCTGCCCATTACTTCCTCATCCCCTCTATTGCCTGCACCAACATGCCCATTGAAGTCTGCATTAATTACCACTCTATCATCTCTATGGATATTCTGCATCACTTCATCTAGCTCATTCCAGAACTTCTCCTTCTCCTTCTCCTTCTCCTTCTCCTTCTCCTTCTCCTTCTCCTTCTCCTTCTCCTTCTCCTTCTCCTTCTCCTTCTCCTTCTCCTTCTCCTTCTCCTTCTCCTTCTCCTTCTCCTTCTCCTTCTCCTTCTCCTCAACTTCACATCCCACCTGCGTGGCATAGCCACTAAAAACATTGTGCATCACACCTGCAATTTCTAGTTTCAGACTAATAAATCAATTTGACATTATCTTCACCTCCAGAACATTCCTAAGAAACTCCTCCCTCAAGATAACTTCTACTCCATTTCTCTTCTTGTCAGTACCATTATAGTACAACTTAAAGACTGGTCCTATCTTTTCACCTATCTTTTCTGCATCATGTTGACCAACTCTTTACCTTTTCCTATCATAGTCCCAATATTCAAAGTCCCGCCTCAGTCCCAGATTCTTCCCTTTCCTCTTCTCTCTCTGCTTCCTAACAAGTCTTCCTCCTCCTCTTCTTTGACCTATAGGAGCCCAGTTTCCATTGGCTCCCTGTAAATCATTGGTACCAATGGCAGTCGTTGTTAACCCGGGCCTTGACCGATCTGGTATGATTTGGTTAGTAGGTTTGATTTGCATGTTTGGTTTTGTCAAACATTTTACGCATGATGCCCTTCCTGACATTTCCTCTACATTTATCCTGGCTTGGGACAGGCTCGGGGAGATCAGTGACTGGAAAGTAGTAGTAGGTGAGAGTGTAGCCCAGACAGCAAAGGATGGTGGTTTGTAGGATGACTATGGTTAAAAGGAAGATCAAGAGAACAAAGTTAGCACAAAGGACAAAGTGGTGGAAGCTGAAAAGGGAGGAGTGATGTACGGTTTTCAGGAAGGAGTTGAAAAAGCTCTGGTGGTCATAGAGAGCTTCCAGATGACTGGACAGCAACAGCTAGTGGTATCAGGGAGACTGGGAGGAGAGTACTTGGTGTATCATCTGGAAGGAAAGTAAATAAGGATACTTGGTGGTGGAAAGAGGAAGTGCATACAGAGTATATACAGAGAAAGTGGTCAGTAAAGAAGAAGTGGGACACTAAGGGGACTGAACCCCCTAAGGGACTGTGAGGAACGCTGTTTGATTAGGTTGGGTTAGTTTGGTTGCTGTGTCATGACGGTCATAGGTTATCCGAACATTTGTAGGCTGGTGTACTCACAAGCCATCGATTACCAGCTCGCTCTACATTTGTCCCCGATTTCTCGTCTTTAATTGATACGCTGGCTTGGCATTTCTGCCCCGGAGATTCCATTCTCAAACTGCAGAGGTAATTTGTGACACTCTCACAAAAGGGTTGCTTGGGCAGACCCAGTGGATTTAATTTGTTTTAGTGCACATTTTTAAGTTAGGAACAAGGTAGAGGGCAGGGTGATTGTCATGGTAGGCGGGTGAGGGTAGTGTGTTGATGTGAACATATGTGTTGTCTTGCCACATTCAATACTGACTCCAGCCTGTAAGTATTTCATCTCTCTATGACTGACAAGTTGAGGATGAATCAGATTTCTAGGTTGTGACGGTTCACAGAAGTGGGGATTGCACTGCCAAGACTGAACGCCAGGTGTACTTGTGGAGGTTGCACCACAATGGGGGTAGGTGATTTCAAAATCTGCTCTACCAGGTATAAGGAAACCATGTAAGCTGGTATCTTACCATCACTCAGACTATTAACTTAGGAGCTAACTTCCCCGACAATGTCTTGCAACAGATATTTCACTACTCTCACATATGTTATGTGCTCCTTGACAACTTCAGACAGGGTCTCCAAGGCATGCAACGTGTTATTGATGAGGGCACAATGTACGTTTACAGTGACTATGGTGCCCTGGAGGGTTTGACCCAGTCCCTATAATTGTTTCGGCTGGATAAAGAGCCTCTGTTGGATTTCTGCCTTTTCCTCCTCAAGCCTGCCCAGGTTTCTTTGAAGCGACCCAATGCTAATGGAGTTTGCCACAGAGAGGTCCAGGCAAAACAAAGATTAAACCGCTGATATATCGCCGAGCAAACCTCCCAGGAACCGTTTGGTCATCTGCTGTTACTGAGGTCATCCCCAGTGACCAGAGACTCCTGTAAATGGTCAAGCACGTGGATTGTTGTTTGCTTGTTGTTCAATGGTATTGTTTTTTTGTTCACCACTTAGTCTATTTTTTGGGCTACACGAATGTGTTTCCAATATACAACCCAGGGATCCAACCGCACGTAGACTCTTTGGGTGTTTATGTGGCAATGGGTAAATAGGAGGCCCGGTACCTCTTGAAGAACAATACCAGTAGCTGGGCTGGATCGACCTCATCCAGGAGCATTGTGGCAGGCAGACTGAGGAGGATGCTAAGAGTCCAAAGGAATCCCATATGTCACGAAATTAGAGTTGGATTGCTACGGAACAGCGGGGGATGATGAGCTAGGAGTTGGTGCATGCGGGAGGTGAGTGGAGCATGCAGTTAATCCTACGACTAAGTTGTTGCATCTTCCCCTTCTCTGGTTGGAGCTGACTCCGCCCTTTCAGAGGGAAAATGCCTTAAATGGCTTTATTTGGTTCCCCTGAACCCATTTGTGGACGGGCATTTGCGTGGGCTTTGAGGTCCAGATCCAGTAGGCTACTGGTAGGAGTTTGCCGACAATCTCAAAGTGGCCATCCCACCAGGGCAGAAATTTCCTTGAAATTCCAAATGGTTCAGCAAACCAAAAAAGGAGCACTTTGTCGGCCACTTGGTGCTCACGTTGAGACTCTACTGGTCCCAGGTTTTCCTGGGCCCATGTGAAAGTGTCTTGGATGTGATTGCATAGGTCTGTCATATATTGATGTGCCGTATGTGCAGTTATGACAGTGCTGTCCTCTAGGCGGTTTAGAAGATGCAAGTGAAGAGTCATCTCTCAGTCATCATCTCAAGGGGAGTTACTTGAGTATTGCAGTGCGGGTTGGACTGGATGTGCCATCAGCACCAATGGTAGTTTAACATTCCAGTCTTTTCCACCCCCGCCAACATACTTCTTGAGCATGCTGATGATTGTGCGGTAGGCACGTTCAACCTGGCCCGATGACTTGGGGTAATGTGGGATGTGGAAGTTGGCTTCCAACCCCGAGCTCTCAAACATGGCGGTCATGATGCTTGAGGTGAAATAGGTCCCTTGATCAGAGTCCACTCAGAGGGGTAAGCCCCAACAGCTCAACACATGGTTCAGCAAGAGGACTGGAGTTGTTACGGCTGTATCATTCGGAGCTTGGAGACACTCGACCCACTTGGTAAAAGCGCACATGACTACGAGAAGGTAACTATTTCCTCTGGAGGATTTGGGGACTGGTCCAATCCAGTCAATTTAGAGACGCGACCAGGGGTACATGATTCCCCTGTGCTGGAGGGGGGGCACAGTTCAGAGATCAGGATGGCTGGAACTGGCAGCAGATTAGGCATCCTTTGACATACATCTATACATCATGAGTCATCGCTGGCCAGTAGGTCACCTGTTGAAGGATTGGGAGGGTGGCTTTGTAGCCACGGTGTCCGCCGATGGGGAAGTCATGGGCATGGCCTATCATGACCACCCTATGGTCAAATGGGATGGCCCAACGGGCCGCTCCATGACCGTCCTTGGCTTGGACGAGCAAACGTTTTTCCAGCCTGAAATGTGGCAACTCCTTATGGAGGGCACTTAGCTCCAGGGACTCTGCTACGGAGGTCCAATATGTGCCCTGAGCTGAGGGCCCTGCAATGAGGTGGCGGATGGCTTTTAAGTTTGGGTCCCGTTCATGCATGGTCACCAGGACTGCGTTGCCAGGTTTGAGACCCAGGTGCAGGGTCTGTGTGCAGGACTCGGGGTCTTCCCACCTCTCTCTCACCTGATGGTTTTTACCGCACAGGCTTTGGTTGTAGGAAGCCCCCAGGGTGTACCCTGTTCAGCACCTAGCTTGACTATGGGATCCCTTTCATCGTTTCCTCCCTTCTGGACCAGCGGTTTGAGAGTGACCCTTCACTTTCTTCCACTACACTGTCATACCCCAGTCCATGACCAAATGGTTGCAAGGCAGGAAGAGTTCAGAGGTCTTCACCTTCTTTTTCTGGGGTTTCTTATATTGTTCCTTCTCCACACTGGGAGATGAGAAATGAGGATGTTGCGAGCGTAGTTGGAGTCTGAGCAGATCCCCAGCTGCTCTATAGCAATCTTGGCGGCTTGGTGGAGTGCGATGTGGACTATTGACTCGACTCTGTGCCTAGTCGGTAGTTGTTTGGTTCATCCACGGTGCGGTTTGACCAAACAATACCGAATCCTGCACGGTCTGGCGTTCACACACACGCACAACCATCTACATAGATCTTCGGGAGGTCCAAGCAGTCATCTTCATGATAGTAGAGGTGTTGGGGAGGAGGTGGCGGAGAAATGACCAGAGAGGACTCGGGGTTTGGTTTCCCTCACAGTCACACTGTTGGCAGTCAGCCAGGCCTTGGCTTACAGCCATTTTGTTCCTCTTGCCATATTTGACCTCAACGTCATAGCCCCGTAATGCAATGATCCATGTGGCAATGCCACTGTTGGTTACCCATCCTTCTCCTAGCCGCTGGCTGTTCAGGAATGTGGCAGGTTGGTGACAAGTTTCTGAAATGACCTTCTAGCCTCCAGTGTCGCTGCGGAAGTATTCCACAGCCCACACGGTGGGCAGGAGGGCCTTTTCGCAGTCAGAGAATTTAATCTCCACGCTGCTTAGGAGTCAGCTTGCAAAGGCAACGATCCTCTTGTCAGTGTCACATTTCTGTGCCCGAGTGGCACAGAGGCAATGATTTTTGATGATTTTGGGGTGGCAACTTGAGCCCAGATGTGACTTTGGTGGCAGTCAATGAGTGGTGCTACCCAATCCAGAAGGTCCTAACCAATCAGAAGTGGTTCGGTATCCAATGTGCAGATGTGCAGGGGATGAACGAGGGTTATCTCCTGGAAGTTGAGGTCAACCCAGGCACGTTGGGTGATGGGTGACCAGTCCTGTGTGTAACTGGTTATGTTTACATCACAGTCCTCCATCTGTAACGGTTTGCCTTGGGCAAGCATTATCCCAGCTATCTCCTGAAAGGTGGGCCTACTTATCAGGCTGATTTCATAGCCTGAGGTGAGTAGAGCGAGGACATCGGTCCAATCACCAACCATCATGTACATGTAGATGCGGCGGGTGTTGCCCCTACGGACCAGATCTCCCAGGAAGGACAGGAAAGGAGGGTGCAGCATGTTGTGCATGACTGTCTCGGGAAGTTCCCTAGGTTCCTTTTTCCCTGTGCCCCACCTTACAAAGTAAACTTTGGTCATGGAGGTCACTGGTGTCTGGCCTAGTCACGTAGATGCAGGCATGTTGCTGGTTCCTGTCCTGAGGCCTGGTGGTTCATGGCCCTGGTAACTCAAATTCAGTGCTCTTGCCAAGAGCTTGATCACCTCCTCCACCTGTTGGGTTTGACCCATACCTTCCTGGGTTTGATTCTTGGGGGTCGTTATGTCTGTCCCCAGCCCCCTGGCTCTGTCAGCCATTTTCCCAGCTTCACCTACTACCCTGATGCGGAGTTGGTTGGTACTTCCCAGGCTTGACTGGGTTCGCACGGGCATCCTGGTGCCCTGTAGGGGCAAGTCACCACCCTCTGAGGCTTGGATTCCCAGACCCTGGTGCATTCCGCTTCATCCGCTCTATTGGGATGCATACACATTTCCCATGACCTCTGCGCAAACCTCTTAATTTGAGGCATCATTAGGTGACCTGATTTGCAGTACGTGCCACTGTCATAGTGAATCATTTCGTTCAGGTTGTAAATGAATAAGGACTAGCCCCGGGGTGCTATGACCCAGGAGACCCTGCAGTACTCCCCAGGAGACTCATGCTTCTTCTGCATTATGGCAAATGTATTAAGGGTGGCAGATGCTGAGTCAATGTAGAGTGAATACTCTTCCTGCAAAGGTCTTTGCAACGCCAGGTAGCCGTCTTAGATCCCTTGTGGCAGCGTTTCATTGAAGGTGTGAACGCTCCTTGCTATGGCTCTCCAGATCAACATGAGTTTCTCTCGAGATGTGGCATCATGCAGGTCCTTCAGACAGCTTTTAACCTCCCGTAGGTAGTCCTTAACATTTTAGCATGGATCGCTTTGATCGAAACGCTCAACGTCTTTGGCAACCTCCTCGAGCTGCTTATTGCGAATGTCGCCAAGTTGGTTTGACCGCCAGTAATCTAGATTGGACCCAGAGTTTCTCAGGTTGCCATAGCAATGAGCGTGAGTTCTTCCCAATTGTCAAGGAGGAGCTTGAGCAGCTGGTGGGCATGAGCCTCTTGTGCATATGACACAGATTCTTCCATGCCTCTGTGGGTGTGGGGATGGTACCCTGAGTCCTCCACGCCCCTTCTGGTGTGGGGATAGTACACCTCTTTTGGACATGTGTCTCGCGATGCATGTCCCTTCCGCGTTTAGGGAAGCCCTGCGTCCCCCACACCCAAAGGGGTGTAGTACCCTCCCCCTTGCATTGAAGGGAGTGTGACTGAGGGTTGTGGGGGGCAGAGCCCTACGTCATGGGGCTCAGTCGTCCCCAGACAACGGGGTCCTCAACTGGCGGGCAGTTGTTGTCTTATCTGATAGGCATGTCCTGGTGTCCTCTCCAACTCAGGCATATCACCATTGGCGGTTCCGTCTTCCTCCGCCGACAACTCAAGTGTCACTTACCTGGCTGGGTCGGACTTCTTGGCACATCCCTTTTTCTCTGTTTAGTACGGGATGTGCTTCGACACTCAGGCAAATCTGCGTGTCACAACGCTCAGCCTGGCTCTTCTGGCTTCTTCTTTTTAGGCTGGCTTTCTCTAACTACAGTCTGGCGAATTCTGCCTAATGCTCATGGAGATGGCCCTGCTGGTCAGCGTTATGAGCTACCAGCACGGCATTACAGCTGTCCTGCTTCTTGGCATGCAAACCAGAATGTTGCTGGTACACCAGGAATATTTGGCATACCAGGTCACTAATGGTGAGTGGTGGCCGGCCAGCGGGGTTGTTGGTATGGTAGGCTAAGTCTAATAATGTTGAGTGGCAAGTGATCAGACTCTAGCCGTCAAACCTTTTCTTTTCGCCCCCATTGAGATGGAGGAGGCCAACAACCGTTGCTCTCAGCAATGCATTGAAGCATTGCTGAGAGCAATGCTGAAGCTCCATGGGGGGCACTGTCAGGGGATTATCCTACCGGTTATAGGGTGCTTACCAGGTGAGAAACAGTTTTATGACCAATTTAATGGACAGGTGAGGCTTCCAGTGACTTACAAGCTGCAAAACTACTCCAACTATGACCTATCTTTCTGATGTTGGTTATGGTGGGGTTCCTCACCACCTATGTAAATAATTACAGCATTGCAAGCTTACTGCTAATCTACTTTCTAAAGTTCCTCAATTACCAACACAATGAATGCAAAACCACAAATCACACTGCGTATCTGCTTGGCGAGTAGCTGAAGAAATAACAAACAGGGAGGAATAGCAAAAAACTATTTTCATAATTGAAATTGGAAAAAAAATAAAAAATAAAATAAATAAAATGAGTCAATGAATCAATTAATTTATGGTATTATGCGTAAATATTGTGACAGAGTTTTATTCAGGGCTTCACACAGGGCACCATTCATTTTGCGCTGTTCTACTGTAGCCTCACTCGAGGCACCATTTGTGGCATGGTGAGTGGAACGAGAATTAGTTATTAATAATAACTAACAATTAGTAGTGATGATTATTAGTTATAAATTAAAGTTCCTGGAATACCAGCAACTCAAGAATGATACCAACCTTCATTCAGGGCACCACCAGCAAAGCTGAAAAATTGTAACTAATGAGTGGAACTCAGTCAGTCTCAAGAAAGAAGTATTTTTCACAAAATGTCAATATTTAACAATGATGATATTTTAGATTAATAATGCATGAGTCTGAGCACTGACCCTGTTTCAAAGTCTTGTCACAATATCCGCACAAGAAATGCCAAGAAACTCCCCTTTTGAGATATAATAAAGTTTATTTGACGATCCAAGATGCAGTCTCTAGGGAAATCTAAAGAGCTGGAGGTATGCTCTAGAAAGTAGAGGAATGACAGTTAGTTGCAGCAACACAGAGTATGTATGTGTCAATGAGGGAACCCGATTGGAACGGTGAGGCTACAGGAAGTGGAGATCAAGAAGGTGGAGGATTTCAGGTACTTGGGGTACTCTGAGCCCCTTCTTGTTTGCAGCAGTGATGGACGGGCTGACAGATGAGGTTAGACAAGAATATCCATGGACCATGATGTTTGCAGATGACATTGTGATCCGTAGTGAAAGCAGGGAACAGGTTGAGGAAAATCTAGAGGTAGAGGTATGCTCAAGAAAGGAGCAGAATGAAGGTTAGTCACAGCAAGACAGAGCATATATGTGTGATAGAGAGGAACCTAGGTGGAACGCTGAAGCCACAGGGAGTGTAGATCAAGAAGGTGGAGGATTTCAAGTACTTGGGGTCAACAGTCCAGAGCAATGGAGAGTGTGGAAAAAAGGTGAAGAGACGGGTTCAAGCAGGTTGGAATTGCTGGAGAAAAGTGCCAGGGGTATTATGCGACAAAAGACTATCAGCCAGAATGAAAGGAAAGATGTACAAGACAGTGGTGAGACCAGTGATACTGTATGACCTAGGAACAGCAACAATGACAAAAAGTCAGGGGGCAAAGCTAGAGGTCACAGAGATGAAGTTGCAGAGATGAAGAGGTTCTCTTTGGGAGTGACGAGAATGGATAGGATCAGTAATGATTCTGTCAGAGGAACAGCACATGTTATATGTTTTGAAGAGAAGGTCAGAGAAGTCAAATTGAGATGGTTTGGTTACGTACAGAGGAGGGATAGTGAATATATTGGTGTTGGAGTTGCCAGGCAGGAGGTCAAGAGGAAGACCAAAGAGAAGATTTATGGACGTAGTGAGAGAGGATATGAAAGCAGTCGTTGTGGGAGAGGAGGATACACAGAATAGAGTTAGATGGAGCATGTTGATTCGCTGTGGTGACACCTGAGGGGAAAAGCAAAAAAGAGGAAGAATATTGCAACACCTCTTTACTATTTTGAACATCATCCCTGTGTTTTTGACCTGATAGTAAAGGACAATATCCCTACTTCTATTTGCTTTCACTTCGGCTTGCTTAAGGTGAAGGCCTTTTCAGGATCTGCCACACTTATTGAAGACATTTGACATCCAGATGTTGTGGTTTTAAGTCACAGTGAGTCGAATTAAAGATTTGATGTCACGCTCATTCTTGGCGTACATCTTGATGTCATCCATGTAGAGGAAGGGACTTAGGGCTATGCAGAGCAACGGGGAGGTCAGTGCATCTCCTTGGTATATGTCACATTTTGTTACCTTTGTTACCAATGTTACCTGTGTCCATGTGTGGCATTGAGTCATTGGGTTTCTTATAATCAAACAAACCTGTGCATAGGTTGATACTTTTGGTCTTGCAGTTCTGAGCAATTGCTGTGTTGATCAGTTGTGTGGCTACTTTGGTATTGCTGGGGATTCTTTTATGTGCTCTGCTCATGTATTGATTTATGTGTCTACTCACCATGGCTGCTATGATACCTGACAGGAGCTTTAATGTTTTACTTAGACAGTTATAGGCTGGTGTTTGGATGGCACTGGGTCCTTCTTTTTGACCTTTATGATAACAACTGTATGGCCTTTGATCAGCCACTATGGGTCAATCTGGGTTCAGGATCTTTGCAGCTGGTTCTTCTGTACTGACAGTCATTTATGGAGTACGGTTAGCTTTCTGATCCATTAGGTGTGACTCATGTTGGGCCCCAGTGCTGTCCAGCTGTTCATCTTAATAGAATGTCTGCTGTGATCATATCTACTGATATGTTCTAAGAGCCTTTTGTGGTCTGCTTTCAATAGGATCACTCTCCCCTGCGATGGTATTTGATGCCTCCTAATCCCAGATATTCTTCATGTAGAGCTCAGGAGGTTCTATCTGGGCGTTCTTACTATCCTTCTACTTAAGGACTTAGTAGCGAGTTCTTTTGCTTTCATTTTTGTTGTTGGGTGTCAAAGCATGTCCTGATCCTCAGCATATATGGCTTCTCACTAGATGGCATGTGTGTTGTGTTCCAATAGCAAACTTCTTGTCGGGGCTTTTTCTCCTCAAACACCAAATGCGGAATTGTTAGACAGGGCATCATCTGTACTTGCATAGCTGCTAATTGTGGTTTAATTCATGCTGAGGAATAAACTGGCTTTTTAACAGTAAAGATCCTTGTTTGGACCCTCCTGGATACCCCTCAGCAGGATTCACACACCCTGTCTACTGTAGTGAAGTCAGTGGTTCCACGTATGGATTTGAGTTACATTACAGGATACTATATCATGTAGCCTCAGGGGGGCAACAACCCAGTGTCTCTCTGCTGGCTTCAGGAGGGGGATTTGGTGTCAAAATTGTGTCAAAACCAAATATGCAAATCAAACCTACGAATCTCAAACAGAAATGGGTGAGGCCCAGGATAACAATGACCGCCATTGGTGCTTATAAAATGCAGGGCACCAATGGAAATTGGGCAACTGTGGGTCAAAGACAGAGAGGAGGAAGCAGAGAGAGAAGAGGAAAAGGAAAAGTCTGGGAAAGAGAGACTCTGAATATTGGGACAATGATAGAAAAAGCTAGAGAGCTGGTTGACATGTTGGAGAGAAGGAAGATGGATAACCTATGTGTCCAAGAGACCAGATGGAAAGGTTGGAAGCTTAGGAGTAGGTTTTAAGTTTTACTATCACAGCACAGACAGAAAGAGACATGGAGTAGGAGTTATCTTGAATGAGGAGTTTGTTTGCAATGCTCTGGAGGGGAAAAGAGTGTCAGATAGACTTGTGATTCTGAAACTGGAAATTGATGGGTTGATGCTCAATATTGATAGTGGCTAAGATCCATCTGTGGCACGTGAGTAAGAGGAGAAGGAGACGTTCTGGAATCAGCCAGATAAAGTGATGCAGAATATCCCCAAATATGAGATGGTGGATATTGGTGCAGACTTCAGTGGGCATGATAGTGCAGACAATAGAGGTAATGAAGAGGTGATGAGGAGGTATCCAGAATAGGAGCACAGAGGGACAGATGGTGCAAAAAAGGATGGAAATGGTTGAATTGAATACCTTTTTTGAGAAAAGGCAGGAACACACAGGTAGACTACATCCTGTACAGACAGTGTAATCTGAGGGACTGATTGCAAAGTAGTATGTCTAAGGCTGGAAATTAAAGGCTTGATGCTCAATGTTGATAGTTGCTACGCCCCACAGGTGGGAAGAGGAGAAGGAGAAATTTTGGAGTGAGTCAGACAGCGTGATACAGAAAATGAGAGAGTCGTGCAGACTTTATTTAACATGATCGTACAGACAACAAAATTTGATGGGCAGGTTTGGTATCCAGGATAGGAAGACAGAGGGATAGATGATGGTAGGCTTTCTAAAAAGGTTGGTGATGGCTATAGTAAAGAGGCAGGAACATAGGGTAAGTTATAAGAGCAAAGGTAGGAGCCCAAAGGTGAGCTACATCTTGTAAAGATGATATAAATCTATAGGAGATCACTGACTCCAAAGTAGTGTTAGCAGGGAATGTAGCCAGACAGCGTAGGATGGTTTGCTGTACGATTAATTTGGTCACAAGAAAGAGAGAGAGGACAAAGGCAGAGCAGAAGACAAAGTGGTGGGAGCTGAATAGGGAAGAGTGTTGTTTTGTTTTTAGAGTTATGAAAGGCTATGGGTAGTCAGGGAAAGTTTACAGATGACTGGACAACTACTGTTAATGTGATCAGGGAGACAGGTAGGAAAATACTTTATGTGTCTCCTGGAAGGAAAGTAGATAAGAAGACTTGGTGGTGGAATGAGGAAATGCAGGAGTATATACAGAGAAAGAGGTTAACAAAGAAGAGGTGGATCACTGGGTTAGAGTTGATGAGCCAATTAAATGAAGTTAAGGGAAAGAGTAGTCAAAACTACTCTGAGACCAGAAATCAGTTTTCTTGAGCAGCAGTATGGTTTCATGCAATGGAAGAGTACTACAGATGCAGTATTTGCTTTAAGAATGCTGGTAGAGAAGTACAGAAAAGGTCTGAGGGAACTGCTTTATTGCTAAAGTAGACTTAGAAAAGCACATGACAGGGTGCCAAGAGATGAAATATCATATTGTATGTGGACGTCTCTAGTGGCAGAGAAATACATTAGACTGGTGCAGGACATGTATGCGAGATGTGCATAAAAGTCCAGAGTAATGAAGAGTGTGGAAAAGAGGTAGAGAAACAGGTTCAAGTAGGTTGGAACAGGTGGAGAAAAGTGAGAGACGTACTATGCAATATATAAATATCAGCCAGAATGAAAGGAATGTTGTACAAGATAGTTGTGAGACCAGCCACGCTGTATATTTTGGAGATTGTGGCAGGAAAAAAAAAATGAAACAGAGATGAAGCAGAGATGAAGATATTGAGGTTCGCTTTGGGGATGACAAGGATGGATAGGATTAGGAATGAGTGTGTCAGAGGAACAGCACCTGTTACATTTTTTGGAGAGAGGGTCAAGGAAGCCAGACTGAGATGATTTGGTCATGTTCGTAGGAGGTATAGTTCATATTTCCATAGAAGGATGCTGGTCTTGGAGCTGCTAAGCAGGAGTCTCTAGAGGAAAACCAAAGAGAAGATTTATGGACTTAGAGAAGATTTATGTACATAGTGAAAGAGGACCTGAAGTTTGCTGATGTGAGAGAAAAGGAAACAGAGAATAGGGTTAGATGGAAGTTGATTTGCTGAGGCAACCCCTGAACGGAAAAGCTGAAAGGCGAAGAAAGAAAAATTATACATATACACAGGTGTGTGTGTGTGTGTGTGTGTGTGTGTGTGTGTTAACGCATCACTTGGTGTATGCACATTTGTGGGTGCAGTTTTTCACATGCGTTGCAGATAGTTTCACACAGCAAGAACTTACAATGGGTGCTTGAGTGTCCAGTTGCCATGTAAAGTGGGAAGCCACAGCAGGCAGGTGATTTGTAGTTCGCAGAGACTAATGAAGTGGTCGCTCTGCCACCCTGACTCCTGCAAGATCAATTCTGCGGTGTCAGGTGTACTTTATGAATGATGGAAATCTTCTAAGGCCTTCCATATACCTGTATCCCAGGCATCACTGCCTCCACTTTCACACACACTCACCCACACACACACAAACAGATACACACATACTTACACATATTTCGCATACACAGTATGCCTGATCCCAGGCACACACACCCACACACACACACACTCACACACACACTCACACACACACCTGTGTATATGTATAATTTTTCTTTCTTCGCCTTTCAGCTTTTCCGTTCAGGGGTTGCCTCAGCAAATCAACTTCCAAGTATCTCTAACTGTGTTTTGTTACTTTAGGAACAGTTATGATGATAACAATTATAACTATGGCCCATAATTATTCAATAATGAATTTTCATTAGTGAATTAGATTTTTACATTAGATGACACAACATTACCTCAACCTGCATTTCTCCTTGCAACAACACATCAGCTGCAAATCTTATGCCTGTATGCTAAGAGCACGATAAAAAACTATTGTGTCTATAAGGTCAGAAAACACAGCTGATCACTGCCTTAAAACATACTATAACTATACACTTGACTGCCTCAGAGTAATATTTTAACAAACAAATAAAATCTCAGGAAAAGGGTATGTTTTTTCTTTTTTATTTACTGCTATCAATATTTTAATGTGATTACTGAATTTACAAGAGTAGTATGTCGCATAACAAATTACGAAGAGAAGTGTGTCACAATACTGCATTAATGCACGCAATCACAATCATGTGATCGGCAAGTTTTGCTGTGCCAATGACTTTGTAGTCATCATTTGTAGGATGACTCTTGCCACGCAGATGATGCAATTGTCCGGCTCCAAAAATCCAAAAGTGCTCACAGGTGTAGATGAAAGACGAGCTTTTAAACTGTTAATGCAAAATAATGTGTGCAATGTTTTAATCTGTTGAAGATAATGAAAGTGGAGGTTGGTCTTTTTATCCCTAACTGCCCTTTGATCCCATCCAGTCTGGCTTTTGAAGCATCTGCTTCCGTAATGAGGAAGAGTTTATCACAACACATGCAGTTTCAGGAAATTAATTCAAAGTTTAATGGTGTATTTGTCCTGATGATTAACTGCTGAGTCTCGTTCTTTATAACACTACTGATCCTTGCTGTAAAACAGGTTGCAAGCAGGACAAAATAATCTTATACATTATATGTTATAACAATTATCCTAAAATTCCAAGGGATTAATTATGCCTGTGTGTGTCACAGCAATATTACCTACTATATTTCCAGAAAATAAAATAATGTAGCCAGTGTCTCCTTGAGCCGGCCTCAGGGGGGTACAGGCGACTTTCTCCCTGAACTGGTCCCAAGGCCAGATAAATGCAGATGGTTGCATCAGGAAGGGCATCTGGCGTAAAACTTTTGCCAAAACCAAACATGCGAATCAAACCTTATGTTCTCAGGCCATATCGGTCGAGGCTCGGGTTAACAATGGCCATTGGTATCGATGAGGAAATTGGGCGACTGTGGGTCGAAGATGGAGGGGAGGAAGGCAAATTCGGAACCAGGGAGCAAAGAGGAACGATTCTCTTGATCTTCCTTGTAACCAGAGTTCTCCTACCATCCTATGCTGTCTGGCTACACTCTCACCTACAACTACTCTCCAGTCACTGATATCTTTCAGGTCAGCACAAGCCTGAGCCCTGAGCCAGCCTTGAGGGGGCACTGGCCAGAGTCTCCCTGAGCCTGCTCTGGATAAATGTCGAGGAAATGTCAGGAAGGGCATCCGGCGTAAAATGTTTGCCAAAACCAAATATGCGAATCAAACCTAATAACCAGATCATACCAGATCGGTTGAGGCCCGGGTTAACAAGGACCGGCATTGGTACCAATGACTTACAGGGAACCACTAGAAACTAGGATCCTCTCGGTAGCAGAGAGAGAAGGAACGGCAAGAGTCTGGGACTGAGAGTAGGGACTTTGAATATTGGGACTATGACAGGAAAAGGTAAAGAGTTGGTCAACATGACACAGAGAAGATAGGTGATATACTGTGTGTCCAGGAGACCAGTTGGAAAGGTAGTAAGGCTAGAAGCTTAGGACCAGGCTGTAAGTGGTACTGACAGGAAGAGAAATGGAGTAGGAGTTATCTTGAAGGAGAACTTTGTTGCAAATTTTCTGGAGGTCAAAAGAATGTCAGATAGACTTATGAGTCTGACACTAGAAATTGAAGGTGTGATGCTCAATGTTGTTAGTGGCTATGCCCCGCAGGTGGGATGTGACTCTGAAGAGAAGGAGAAGTTCTGTCACGGCATGGAAGGACTCGGACAGGGAACCATACCACCAGAACTGGAGTTTGATAGAGTCTCTTTATTTTTAGATCGGGGTTTTGCAGGGTCAGGGTCCGAAGGTCCAGGGGGGGCTCTCGCAGGGTAGGGGTTCAAGGTGCAGGGGGGGATGGGGGGGGGGATATCATGGTGGGATGGTCATCACCCTGGTCACAAAGTAACAACATTCGTGGTTACATTTCTTCACTCTGTCCCCATTTGCTTTATCCCCAGGTTGTCCAACTCCCTCCCACAGCCTATAAACATGCAGTGATTGGAATAGTTAGGTGCTAATTTGCAAGCAGGGGGAAGGAGACAGTGTATCATTGTTTTTCTGCACCTGGTCCAGGATAATTCCCAACTTTTGCCCGGTTTCAGCTGCCCCCATATCTTTCTAGAAGCTTGTATTTTACAGAGGACTCCTGGTCCAAAAATGCCGATAGTGCTTTTAAGTCCCTCACTGCAACATTAGTTGTTGTAATGCCTCTACCCACCTCATACACCTTCAATTTTTTTTGTTTCCAATGATAGAATCTTGAAAGAATTCTCAAAATACCAAAGGAGCCAGATCCAGATGACTGTCAAAGTGTCTTGGCATCCTCCCCGAGCCAAGGCACATCTGCCCTGAATGAGGTTTTGTGAATATTCAAAGTTCATAATGTCCCTTGGCAGTGTAAATAGCAGGGTGCTTTGTAGAGCCCAAACATCTATATTAAACGTATCTGCCCTGTAATCTTGACGCTTTTTGTCACACACCGCATCCCTATTCCAAGTATTGAGGAAATTGTCCCAAACAAGCCAAGAGTTATAACTTAAACTGACCACATTACTACATTTTATACTTCCCATTGCTGTTTAGTTCTAGAGGGCATTAAATGTGCCTACCATTTTCAGCCAAACTGAAATTACATTTTATAATAATGTCTTCAAAATGTTAAGTGTGTTAGGGCTGGTGCAGGTTGGAAAATTAAATTAATTAGAAATTAATATTGATCATTTCCAAAATAATGATCTAGAGTAGAAAAGAAGTAGAATGAAAGTAAAAAATATTTTCTACATTTTCTCCTTTAATGATTTTTAATCCATCTATCCATCCATCTTCACCTGCTTATCCAGAGTCAGGTCACAGGGGAAGCAGCTGGTGGAGAGAGGCCCAGACCTCCCTCTCCCCTGCTACATTGTACAGCTCTTCTGGAGGGACCCCAAGGTGTTCCCTGGTTAGCCTAGAGACATAGTCTCTCTACTGTATCCTGAGTCTTCCCCGTTGCCTCCACCCAGATGGACATGCCCAGAATACCTCCCTGGGAAACAGCCAGGAGGCTTCCTGACCATATCCCCAAGCCACCTCATCTGAGTCCTCGTTATGTGGCGGAGCAGCAACTCTACTCCAAGCTCCTCCCAGATGACTGAACTTCTCACACTGTCTTGAAGGGAGACTTAAAAAGGGGAATCACCCCCGGTCTGCCAGTCCAGCAGCACTGTCCCCAACATCCACGCAATGCAACAGAGGTTTGTCAGCCAGGACAGGCCTACTACATCCAGAGCCTTGAGGAACTGAAGAACTTTTTGATTGCTTCGGCAATTTCAGCCCAAGAAATAGGTGTCTGTTGCAGAGTCCCCCGGCTCTGCTTCTCCATTTGAAGGCATTTCAACTGGGCTTAGGAGGTTTCGGAAGTAATCCTGCCATTGATCTACAACATCTTGAGTTGAGGTCAGCAGCACCCCACTCCCGCTGTACACAGTGTTGACAGAGCACTGCTTCCCTCTCCTGAGCCACCGGACGGTGGACCAGGATCTCCTGGAAGCCCAACAGAAGTCGTTCACCGTGGTCTCACAGAACTCCTCCCACACCCAAGTTTTTGCCTCAGCAACCACCAAATCCACATGCCGCTTGGCCTGCCACATGCCGCTTGGCCAGCCCCACAGGCCAGAAAGGCAAGATAGGTCTCCTTCTTCAGTTTGACAGTATCCTTCACGGGTGGGGTCCACCAGCTTTGAGGGCTGCTACCCCGACAGGCATTGAGCGCCTTACGGCCGCAGCTCCATACTCCTGCTTCGACAATGGAAGAACATTGCCCATTCTGACTAAATGTCCCCCTGCCTCCCTCGTACATGGCTGTAAGTCCAGCCATTCTCGAGAAGCCTGGTTCCAGATCCCATGCTGTATGTCAAGGTGAGTCCCACTATATCTAGTCAGAATCTCTCAGCCTGGCTCAGCAGCTTGAGCTCCTTCCCTGTAAGAGAAGTGACATTTCATGTACCAAGAACCAGCTTCTGCAGTCAAAGATCGGACCACCAAGGTCCCCCACTCCAGCCACCACCCGGCTCAGACTGCATCTGACCCCCTTTGGCCTTTCCTGTGGGTGTTGAGCCCAGGGGAAGACGGACCCATGTCAGTCCTTCAGGTTGTGCCCGGCTGAGCCCCATGGATGAAGGCCTGGCCACCAGGCACTTGCTATCGTGCCCCGTCTCCGGGCCTGGCTCCAGGTTCTGGAGGTACTAGACTGAGAGCAGAAGTGAGCGTTTGTGAACAGCAGTATGGCTTCATGCCTGGAAAGACTACTACAGATGCAGTATTTGTTTTGTGAATGCTAATAGAGAAGTACAGAGAAGGTTAGAGGGAGCTGCATTGAGATTTTGTAGACCTTGAAAAAGCATATGACAGGGTGCCAAGAGAGTAACTCTGGTATTGTTTGAGGAAGTCTGGAGAGGCAGAGAAGTATGTTAGACTGGTGCAGGACATGGATGCAAGCTGTGAGACAGTGTCAAGGTGTGTTGTAGGGGTAACACAGAAGTTCAAAGTGGAGGTGGGAGTGATGCAGTGGTGATGGACAGGTTGACATAAGGTTAGACAAGAATATCCATGGACCATGATTTTTGCAGATGACATTGTGATCTGTAGTGAATGCAGGAAACAGGTTGAGGAAAATCTAGAGAGGTGGAAATGCTCTGGAAAGGAGCAGAATGAAGGTTAGTCACAGCAAGACAGAGTATATGTGTGTGAATGAGAGGAACCTAGGTGGAACGGTGAAGCCACAGGGAGTAGATCAAGAAGGTGGAGGATGTCGGGTACTTGGGGTCAACAGTACAGAGCAATGGAGAGTGTGGAAAAAAGGTGAAGATATGGGTTCAAGCAGGTTGGAATGGGTGGAGTAAAATGTCAGGGTTACTATGCTATAGAAGACTATCAGCCAGAATGAAAGGAAAGGTATACAAGACAGTGGCCAGATCAGTGATGCTGGATGGTTAAGAAACAATAACAATGACCAATAGGCAGGAGGCAGAGCTAGAGGTCACAAGGGGTCATAAATATATCGGTACATACAGAAGCTGGAATTGGAGTTGCCAGGCAGGAGGTCTACAGGAAAATCAGAAAGAAGATTTATAGACCCAGTGAGAGAGAATATGTTGGTAGTTGGTGTGAGAGGAGGATACAGAGAAGAGAGTTAGATGGAGAAGGTTGATCAGCTGTGGCAACCCCTCAAGGAAAAGCCGAAAGCAGAAGATAAATAAATCCTTCAAGTGCTCATCCTGTGGCGGAGATCAAAAATCTCAGGAAGCATTCTTATAAAGGGCAAAGCTTCACTCAGCACTCCAGATGTGTATAAAATTATTTGAACAGTTCCTTTTTTAATAGGATAAGATAATATTTCAATACTGTAGAACACCCTGAAGATCAATCTCGATGAATACTTTTGGATCCCACAGTTTTGCGTATCAATTCAAATATTCAATGACCGACATCTGACCTTGATCATGCGGCCTGAATGTGTGTTGTATCATCATTTGAGAACAGAGTAGGAAGCAGTTGATCATTTGTGAACTGCAGCCCTAAGCATGTGAGACATAGAGAACAACATTGATACTGATGATGTCTGACTCGTAAATGTAGTCATGTGTGACCGTAAACGAAGTCATGTGTTTGGAACATTTCAGTTGTCAAGGTTGCTGCCTGTGATGTGTGTGGGAAGACCCAGACCACAAGCCATGCTCAGCATCTAAGGCTGACCTACAGAACACACAATGATGAGCGCCACAATGACACATCGAGTAGATAATCAGCACAAATCTGTTGCTGTTTGCAGTTTATTTAGGATTAAATTTGCACTGAAATGATTGTTGCAATGATAGAATAGAATAGAATAGAATAGAATAGAATAAAATAGAATAGAATAGAATAGAATAGAATAGAATAGAATAGAATAGAATAGAATGCGGCTTTAATTGTCCCACAGTGGTGAAATTTGGTCTGAAGTCTGTGGCCTCCTGTTTGTCAGGTGTGATAATACACCCAACTCAAAGATCTGGATCAATGGTGAGGTATCGATTGGGAAGGTTGGGGGTTGGAGTCTGGGTTGTCAATGGTTGAATGGAGTCAGATTAGGATGGGTGATTTTAATGTGTTCTCGAATCTACGATAGAACTTGTTCAGCTTGTCAGACATTTTGACAAATTTTGGTCGAGAGGGTTGTGGTCTTCTTTACTTGGTGATGCCTTCTAAACTTCTATTTCTCTAACCACCCCACAGTGGGAAAATATCAAGCAAATTGGACAGTGCAAGAAAGTTTTCAAAATAAAAAATAAACTGAGAATAAACTATCACCAGTGTTAACAGTTTATATAAACAGATAGGGCTTGTATTAACAAGTTGTATGTAAACAATATGACAATGTATAAACATAATAAACAGTATAAACATATGCAACAGTTGGGACAGCAATACTTGTAGTGGTCACAACGCATTAGTGACACCGATGATGTCCATGTGAGTGGATCTGTAGGAGAGTGAACGGACTCTTGAGTATATGAAAGAAAGAGTGAATGAATTAATTAATGAACAAATGAAAGGTAGAGAAGTCTGTTGAGAGCAGAGCTAGGTGTTAAATAGTCGAACAGCAGCTGGCACAAAGCTGCGCTCTACATTTATCTAAATAATATATCATGAGTGTCATTACACTCGGCTAGGGACAAAGGTTGCCCTTCTCCTTTGGGTTTTGCAGGCAGAGCAGCAGAGTGTGCAACCTGAGGGAAGCCATTCAAAGGTTGGGTGTAAGATGTGGGACTAGTCTGAGAGGAGCTTTTGTGCTGTTTTTAGGATTTGACTGACTAATGTTGGGCAATGGAATTGAACCAGCAGGTGAATGAGAAGGTCATTACATTGTAAATGAAGGCATAATACAGTGATTAAGACTGTGCTGTTATCCTCAAATGACCTCAACTTCCCGAGCAGGGACTAACACTGGTGACATTTCCTGATGATCTCCCAAGTCTGTACTCCTTCACTGTTTCTACTGGCTCCCCTTGTATGGTGGTGATGATTGCCACTGCCAGTTGCCTCTGCCTACTGGAGATTGTGATGACCATGTCCTTAATCTTGCTCACATTCAACTTCAAGAAAGAGGCTTTGCACCAGAGTGCAAAGTTCTGGAGGGCTGAACCATGGTGGAGTGAAGGACCAGAGAATAAGGGACAGGAAGACAGCGTTGTCTCAAACGTCACCAAGTGGCAGTCCTGTTGGGTGGACCTATAGGTACTAAAGAGGTGATCATATGGGAAGGCTAAAACCACTCTGGTTTAGTTAGTATAAAATTAAAAAAAAATGAAATAACTAAGAAAAATGTATTCTTTCTTAGATGAATAATGTACATATAAACAGGTTAAACTCAAGGCCCTTTAAATGACATTAAAGGAAAAACTGAAGTTTTCAAAATTAGAGTTGATTATTCATCAGCCAAATACACCATAGAAGTGAATACATTTCCCTATTGAGCCCATCACAGCACAGGGGGGAAGGGACATGTCTATCTTTTAATCTATAAATAGCTGATCCTGCAACGATTACACATACCAGGATTAGCTGCTTCATGAAAACTTGAGGCCTGAGCAGGGATTTTCAGACTGAGGCAACTGACTTTTCAGTTGGACTGAAGGGGATTATGCGTTTTTCTATCCAGACAGAGCAAAATACAAATCACCAAGTCTGTTCTTTTTTTTGTTTGTAGTGCAGCTAATGATGTATACATGTGCAGGTGTCTTTATTTCAAATCATAAATACTCATATCAGTATCTTATAAGCATCTCATAAAGATGACCTTGTGTTCAGGAGTTGGTTTCCTAAACCTTCATATTCTTTAACCACTTGAAGATGTACCAGAGCACATGCACCACAGCTGGCACAGACACAAACACACACACACACACACACACACACACACACACACACACACACACACACAGTCATCTGCAGTAAGATTGACCAAGAGATATAGGCTCTGCAGCAGCAACTGAAGCATTGCCTCCCCTGAGTGCTCCACATATATTTTTTTCTTTAGATTTCATTCAAATTTAAATAATTAATTCAGGATATCAAATCAAGATGTAGGAAATCAATCAAGAGCTTTTTACAATCTGCCTCTCATTATTCGGAACCCGCAGCCCTGGCTGAGCTACAGCAGAGCTGGCTGGGCCTTCCGCACAGACTGAAACACTTACGTGGCGTCCCATCCACTGGAGAGGATGACTGGCTCGTTATGCAGATCCATGCTGAACTACTTAAGCTGCATCCGATTGGGTGGTTGGAATTATTTTTGTTGCTCGTAAAAAACGAACCACATGGAAAGCTGGAATCTAATGGTCACATGTGATAGATATGGTGAGAGCGTTTGTTCCGGCTAAATGTTTATGGGGGCTTTTTAAGTGATATTGCAGATTTGATTGGGCGTTAATTGAAAATGATATGTATTTTACACTGTTAAAATCAGACGATTTACAACTTTTTGTATACTTGTTAAGTTTAGGATAATATGGTATAATGTCATATTGGCTCCCCTTTTTCTGGGGGCAAGCAGGGTTTTACATGTTTCAATCTTATAATGGTCGTGGACGAACCGCACATGTTCCATACCTTTACGACTGCGGTGCGGCCCTTATGTTGTTGCACTCGCACATGTGAGCATGAGGACAATTTGTTTTGCATACCAACTGCGGAACTGGGCAGATGTGGTGGAGGTGCTTAGGTTTTTGTAATGTTCCTTGCCATTCATGGGTGGGCCACCATCCACCATTGTCAGCAAAACCATCCCGTCCGAATACTCCACCTGGAATTCTGGTAGAGTGAGAGCCCGGATTACAATGCTCAGGTGAACAGGATGATGTGGAACACTATCTGGTCACCTTTTAAAAGGCTAGCTTTGGCATATCAGTGGCCAACAAGTGACAGGTTAGAGCCCCTCCTGAAGTTCAAGGCCAGGGCCTTGTATGTTACAATGGACCAAGACAGTGCCCTTGAGTACAACCGACTGAAATAGGTGATGTTGACCAAATACAATATTAACAAAGAGACAAGGAATCTTGTAGACCCCAATGTCAGGCAACTACCAAAGTGGTGAAGTCTGCAGGTGGTCCTCCCAAATTTAACCCTGTTTTTAGGTCCAACCATCCTTAAGCCCAGTAGCCCCATGATACCGGTATGTTGTCAGTATGGGTGAGAAGGTCATATTAAGCTCAAATGCCCCAATAATCAGTTCTTCACTTATACGGTACCTAGAACTAGCACCCCTAGGAGTCATCAGCTCTTGCCTATCATACGGAAATGTTGAATGGGCAGGAGGTTGAAGTACTGGCAGCCACTGGTAGTGGGCAGTCTTCAGTAAATTCTAATTTAGTTCCAGTGATGACCCATTTAAGATGTGTGCATGGGGATAAAAGGGCATACCCTTTTGCAATTATGTATGTGGAGATGTTGGGGCACCATTACTCGTTGGATGTTTGGGTAGTGGATAATCTGCCATGTCACATGATCCGAGGTCAGGATTTTTCCCTTTTGTGTCAACTCATAGCGAGTGGTGATGAGTGTAATGTGGCAGGGACTGGGGCAATCACTAAGAAAGTGAGGAGGAGGTTTCACTTTCTGATTTGCCTGTTTTCAATGCAGACATTAAGGCTTAGCCAGGTAAGGACAGGAAGTACAAAGCACAGAGGAGATGGGAGAAGTGTAGCGTTGCTCACAGGCAGAAGGATCCTTGTCCAGAGCTGATAGAGGTACCCTTAGAGATTCCCCAAGGCATGGGTTTAGTGCAGCAGAAAGATCCAGACATTGGCCCATTTTACAAGCAACCTCAGCTCAGTGGTGATAGAGAGGAGCTGCCAGGACAGGACTTAGCTGTCACGGATGGTGTGTTGTGTAAGGTGGTAGGGGCTGAAACCAGGATGGTGGTTCCATTGAGGGTAAGGGGAGTAGTCTTTGCCCTGGGCCATTCCATCCCTTAAGCAGTACATCTAGGCAAACATAAGACTGTTGCTAGACTCAGTAGGTATTTTTTTGACAGAATATGGCCAGGGACAATGCAGCCTCAGGGCAGCACTGGCACGTGTCTCCCAAGCCTGCCTTGGGGGGGCACAGAGCAGTGTCTCCCTGAGCTGGTGCCAAGTGAACAGCTTTTTCCAGAAAAAACAGGAACATAAGGTAACTTATAAGGGCAGAGATAGGAGCACGCAGGTAGACTACATCATGCATTGACGAGGTAACCTGGAAGAAATCAGTGACTGCAAAGTAGTTGTAGGTTAGAGGGTAGCCAGACAGCATAGGGTGCTGGTTTGTAGGATGACTCTGATGACAAGGAAGATCAAGAGGATAAAGGCAGAGGAAAGGACAAATTGGTGGAAGATGAAAAGGGAGGAGTGTTGTATGGTTTTCAGGGAGGAGTTGAGAAAGGGCTTGGGTGGTCAGAGAGAGCTCGCCAGATGATTGGACAACAAACAGCTAGTGCTATCAGGGAGACAAGTAAAAAAGTTCTTGGTATGTCATCTGGAAGGAAAGTAGGTAAGGAGTCTTGGTGGTGGAATAAGGAAGTGCATGAGTATATACAGAGAAAGTGCTTAGCAAAGAAGAAGTGGGACACTGAGGGGACAGAAGACAACAGACAGGAGTACAGGGAGGTACAATATAAGGTAAAGATAGAGGTAGCAAAGGCAAAACAAAGGGCATACGATGACATGTATGCTCTGTTGGAAAATAAGGGGGTGAGACAATGACCTATACAGGCTGGCGAATCAGAGAGAAAATGATAAAAAGAATGTACAACAGGCCCGGGTGATTAAGGATAGACCGGGAAATGTATTGAAAGATGCTAGGAGAGTGATGGGATGATTGAAAGAGTACTTGAGGAGCTGATGAATGTGGAAAATTAAAGAGAGGCAGGGGTAGAAGACATGACTACTGTAGACCACAAAGTAGCAGAAATTAGTAAACGTGAAGTGAGGAAGGCATTGAAGAGGATGAAGAGTGGAAAAGCAGTTGGTCCTGATGATATACCAGTGGTAGGGTGGAAGTGTCAAGGAGAAGCAGTGGTAGACTTTCTGACTCGATTTCTCAACAAGATTTTAGAGAGTGAGAAGATGCCCAAAGAATGGAGGCGAAGTGTGATGGTGCCTATTTTTGAGAATAAATGGGATATGCAGAATTGTGGCCACTATAGAGAGGATAATGTTGATGAGCCGTACAATGAAGTTATGGAAAAGAGTAATGGAAACTAGACTGAGAGCAGAAGTCAGCATTTGTCAATAGCAGTATGGCTTCATGCCTAGGAAGAGTATTACAAATGCAGTATTTGTGTTGAGAATGCTAACAGAGAGCTGCATTGTGTTTTTGTATACTTAGAAAAAGAATATGACAGGCTGTCAAGAGAGAAGCTCTGAAATTGTATGAGGAAATCAGGAATGGCAGAGAAGTATGTTAGACTGGTGCAGGACATGTTGGCTAGCTGTGAGAGAGGGGTTAGGTATGCAGTAGGGGTAACAAAGAAGTTCAAGGTGGAGGTGGGACTCCATCAGGGATCAGCTCTGAGCCTCTTCTTGGTTGCAGTGGTGCTAGACAGGCTGACAGATGAGGTTAGACAGGAAGTTGAATGAAAGTTAGTCGCAGCAAGACAGAGTATATGTCTGTGAATGAGAGGAACTCGGGTGGAACGGTGAGGCTACAGTGAGTGGAGATCAGGAAGCAGGAGGATCTCAGGTACTCGGGGTCAACGGTCAAGAGCAACGGAGTATGTGGAAAAGAGGTAAAGAGACAGGTCCAAGCTGGTTGGAATGGATGGAGAAAAGTGTCAGGGGTAATACCGGATAGAAGACACCACAAGACAGTGGTGAGACCAGCGGTACTTTATGGCCTGGAAACTGTTACAATGATGAAAAGACAGGAGGCAGAACTAGAGGTGAAGATGTTGAGGTTCTCTTTGGGAGTGACCAGGATGGATAGGATCAGGAATGATTCTATCAGAGGAACAGCACATGTTAGATGTTTTGAAGAGAAGGTCAGAGAAGTCAAATTGAAATGGTTTGGTTACGTTCAGAGGAGGGATAGTGAATATATTGGTAGACGGAAGCTGGAATTGGAGTTGCCAGGCAGGAGGTCTAGAGGAAGACCAAAGAGAAGATTTATGGATGTAGTGAGAGAGGATATGAAAGCAGTCGTTGTGGGAGAGGAGGATACACAGAATAGAGTTGATGGAGAATGTTGAGAATGTTGATTCGCTGTGGTGACACCTGAGGGGAAAAGCGGAAAAGAGGAAGAAGATTGTAACACCTCTTTACTACTTTGAAGATTTGATGTCACGCTCATTCTTGGCATACATCTTGATGTCATCCATATAGAGGAAGGGACTTAGGGCCATGCAGAGCAACAAGGAGGTCAGTGCATCTCCTTGGTATATGTCACATTTTGTTACCTTTGTTCCCAATGTTACCTGTGTCCATGTGTAGCATTGACTCATTGGCTTTCTTATAATCAAACAAACCTGTGCACAGGTTGATACTTTTGGTCTTGTAGTTCTGGACAATTGCTGTGTTGATCAGTTGTGTGGCTACTTTGGTATTGTTGGGGATTCTTTTATGTGCTCTGCTCATGTATTGATTTATGTGTCTACTCACCATGGCTGCTATGATACCTGACCGGAGCTTTAATGTTTTACCTAGACAGTTATAGCTGGTGTTTGGATGGCACTGGGTCCTTCTTTTTGACCTTTATTATAATAACTACTTTATGGCCTGGAAACTGTTACAATGATGAAAAGACAGGAGGCAGAGCTAGAGGTGAAGATGTTGAGGTTCTCTTTGGCAGTGACCAGGATGGATAGGATCAGGAATGAGTCTATCAGAGGAACAGCACATGTTAGATGTTTCGGAGAGAAGGTCAGAGAAGCCAGACAGAGATGGTTTTGTCATGTACTGATGAGGGACAGTGAATATATTGGTAGATGGATAGATGGATGCTGTTACTGGAGCTGCCAGGGAAGAGGTCTCGAGAAAGACCAAATATTTATGGATATAGTGAGAGAGGATATGAAGCAACTTGGTTTGTTAGAGGAGGATACAGAGAATAAGGTTAGATGAAGAACGTTTATTCGCTGTGGCGACCCCTGAAGGGAAAAGCCAGAAGAAGAAGAAGAAGAAGAAGAAGAAGAAGAAGAAGAAGAAGAAGAAGAAGAGAAGAAGAAGAAGAAGAAGAAGAAGAAGAAGAAGAAGAAGAAGAAGAGGAAGAAGAAGAAGAAGAAGAAGAAGAAGAAGAAGAAGAAGAAGAAGAAGAAGAAGAAGAAGAAGAATGTGGCCAGGGACAGAGTGGAATTTTTAATTCTTTACTGTAGCCAGCTGTCTAATCCTGCTGGTCTCAAGGGTGTGGTTCCCTAGAGCCATAATAACAGACGAGGGGTCCAACTTTAAGTTCAAACTCTTCAAACAGGTGTTTAGGTTTTTGGGGATAAAGGGGTCGAAGGACCTATGATCTGACTGAATGGTTCAACCTGACCCAAAAGCACATGCTGCTCCAGTTTGTGGATGAATCAGCTGTGATTGGGACAGCCAGCTCCCCTATCTTCTCTTTGCTTATCATGAAGTGCCACAGGCCTCAACTGGCTTTGCACACTTCAGATTTTGGACATGCCATGTGTGGTCCTCTAACACTCTTGAGAGAGACTTGGATGAGGAAAGAGATCTCACCAATGCAGAACATCCTCTCATGTCTTAGAGATGCACTAGGGGCTGAAGAGTATGGCAGAAATGGTGCAGCAGAACCTGGAGCAAGACCAGCAGTGGTAGAAGTCCTTCTATAACCGCAAAGCCCATGTACAGAGTTTCAAGGAGGGGGACAAAGTGATGATGATGCTACCAAGTGACTCCAGTAAGTTGGTAGCTAAATGGCAAGGCTCTTTTGAAGTGACTTTGTGGCTGGGGTCGGCAACTTTTGAAGTCATCAGGGCCAGGACAGAAATGCTCCCGACGGGTGTTGCATGTTAACCTCCAGAAGGAGTAGAGGGAACGTCCGGGTGCAAATGCAGAAGTGCTCATGATCCGTGGCCTGAAGTTCTGTGCTCATCATGGACTGTCCATAAGGAACCTCATAATCAGACATACAGCTGTACACTTTGACACCTAGCACCAACACAGCAGTCAAATAATCAACTTTGTGGTCGTATCATTGGACTTGGGGTTGAAGAGAGGGGAAGACCTGTCAACTGATCATCAACTGGTGGTGAGCTGGAGGTTGACGGGCTACTAACTTTGATTCAGGACATAGAGTGGTTGAAGGAATACTTCCAAGGTCTCCTCAATTCCGATGAAACGCCTTCCACTGAAGAAGCAGAGTTTGGGGACTTTGGCATGGACTTTTCAATTTCCAGGGTTGAAGTTGCAGAGATTGTCAAACTGCTCCACTGCATTCGCAGAATGGGGTGGGGATCCCCTTTTTTAAAAAGGGGGATCAGAGTGTGTGCTCCAACTATAAGGGATCACAGTCCTCAGCCTCCCTGGAAAAGTCTACTCAGGGGTGCTAGAGAGAAGTGTCAGACAGGTCGTTGAACTGCGGACCCAGGAGGAGCAGTGTTGTTTTTGTGGAATGGTGGACCAGCTCCACACTCTCAGCAGAGTCCTTGAGGGTACATGGGAGTTTGCCCATCCAGTCTACATGTGTTGGTAATCCTGTTGGGTGTGCTCCGGGAGTATAGGGTACAAAACCCTTTAATACAGGCCGTTTGTTCCTTGCAAAATGGGTGTCAGAGCTAGGTCCGCATTTCTGGTTGCAAGGTTATTGAGGGGATCCAGTTTTGTGACTTCAGGATTGGGTGTCTGCTTTTCATGGGTGATGTAATTCTGTTGGCTACAGTGGACCGTGATCTCCAGTGGTTCACAGCAGAATGGGAAGCGGCCGGAATGAGAATCATCACCTTCGAATTCGAGACTGTTTCTTAGATGGAAATGGGTGAAGTGCCCACACCAAGTCAGACAGGAGATGGAGAAGGGGAGAAGTTTCAAGTTACTTTTAAGTATTTCCTTATTTTTTCTATTTATTTTGTTTCATAAGGCATGATATAGTCATGATGATACTGTTTTATGTGTGAATTTGATCTTTAATTATCATTAAACGAAACTACAATGTTTTGACAAAAAAAATCTCAATGCAACAAGTCAAAAAAATTATATATTCCAAAACGTAAACATTGAAATCAGACATTATAATTACCCATTCAAACATCAAATCACAGCTGTTGCGCTTTGTCACAGCTGTTACAAGCTGCTCAGGGGGATTTACCCCGTGGACAGACCACTTGTCACACACAGGACCACATACAGAGATGTATTATCTCACTCCCTCATGCCCTCATTCATACCTGCGGAGAATGTAAGGCCTGAATAAGTCTACTGAATGTTTTTGAGCTGTTATGAAAAGGTTGAGAACCTGAAGAGCACCCACAGAGGTTCAGAATAAGGATGAAGACTCAACAGCAGTTCTACCATATTTGAGACTTGAACCTGTTCTCCATAAGGTAATAACAACACCCCTATTGGCCCTTAAAACAATAGAGAAAATAAAAACGTATGCTGTTTTGCATGTCCTGAAAAAAATCTTGTCATCCAAGTATACAAACCAGTATCATTATGCACATCATTTTACATTACAACACTGATCATTACATTATTTTCCTAGAGTATCAGCAATACACCTGCATAAAATTTAACATCTTTTGAAACTGATGTCCACAAACTACTTTTAGAAACAAAATAAAGCTTTGCCCTTGATTCCACTCATAGTTTATTTTCTGTTTCTCAGCCAGAAAGAAGGCATGAAGTACATCAAACTTCCTTTGGATCCTTTCCAGCAGTTAAAAAAAGGACCTTGTAACAGACATTAAGTAAGAACAGATGTTATTGGAACTCACCAGAAATGTATATCACACTCCTATTTATGCCTTGTCCCTGTCCCCCTGTGTGCAGCCACTTAGGCCACCACAATGATGGGAACACCGCTCTGAATCTGTGACAATCAATAACACCGAGGGCCACGATTCATCTCATCCCCTCTTACCCGGATACTTGAGCTGCAGCGACAGAGTGGCGGTGACTCTTCCATCTCCAGCCAGATGCAATAATATTGTGGTAAAAATGTCAGTCAAAGAGGGGGCAAATGAGCGTGTCTGTGTGGTCGGCTGCAGTAATTTATGAAAGGAAATGTATCTATATTCTCATAGAAGGCAAGATATCCATTGCAGTGATAATTCGCGGTTGTTAAAGTGACACAGTGTCGGTGGGCTGGTCGAGGCAAGGAATGTGGGAGCCAGACCTGACAATTAGTGCTCAGTATATCACACGGTCTCTCAAAGGAGGGGGGGGGGGCGGTGAGGATGGGAGGTTAGGACACACACATGCACAGACACGCATTTAAGTTGGACAAAGGAACAGGCACTATGTGTTTTTTTAGCCAAGAGAGAAACGTATAGCTCATGAAAAATACTACAGAACAACCAAACATTTGAATGAATAATCGATGATTTAATTTTCTCATACTGATCATATTTAAATCATGAACCAATCCGGAGCAAGATTTGAAAGACTATAAATGTACGTATTTCGATCAAACTGGAATGCTGTACGTGTTTCAATCAAACTGAAATGTGCACGCTTTTTAAAAATTTTTGGTAATCACAGTATTATATTTTCCAAATATTTTTCTTTTTCTTTCATTTTCAACCAAAAATCTCAAATCCCCAATGAGAAAAAAGTCAAAGGCTTTTCATGTTAAAATGTTCAAAATCTAATAATAATAATAGTAATGGTTCAATGGTCAGTGCTTCCGCCACACAGCAATAAAGACCCTGCTTCAATTCCCAAGGGAGGCTTGTTGTGTGGTGTTTGCAGGTTCACCCCGTGTCTGTGTGGGTTTCCTCAGAATTCTCTGGTTTCCTTCCACAATTCAAAAACCTTTGAATAATTGAAAAAAATGCCCAGATGTGTGAATGAGAGAGTGCATGGTTGTCAAAATCTTCTTCTCATAGCCACGAGACTTGATTTTCTTCAAGGAAAAAATATCTACAAAGGAAAGAGAGTAATAGTATGATCCCATAAACATTGGACTTAAAACAATAAGGATAATCATTTGTGAAAAATCCTTGGGGAAAACACTTAGAAACACTTGGGAATCATCACTAGTCTCCATGGTTACAGTCATGCCCAGAATAGCTGCCTTCTGTGCCCCCATCTCATGCAGCGGCAATTTACATGCAGAATAAAATTTTTATCTAACAGTACAAAGCAGTCCAAATTATGACTGAACATCATTATCCTTCTTATGTAAACCTATTTTTCTGAGCCTTTTTTAACGGTTCAATAAAAATGCAAAACTAAAATAAATAAATAGAATAACAATTAAAAAAAGAAAACAGGTTTGAAATGTGATCTATGAATAACGTTTATGTTGCTTATTTAGAGGCTTGATAGAGAAAGCAACTACCATCTTTCTACATATTATATTGATAGTCAGAAGTATTTAGCTACAATTTGTCCGAGGTTTCTTCCGTGTAAAAAGGGAGTTTTTCCTTGCTTTCCTTGTTGGGGGGGGATTGTTGAGTTTCTTTAAATCATTGATCAAGGCCTTCTTTTAATGTAATTAAATGAGACAATACTATTGGGATTCGGTGCTTTAAAAATAAAAATTGACTTGACCTGACTAGAGATTCTCTGTGGATGTATTTTTTATACAATATTTTTTAGGTCTATTGACATCACTATGTTTGCTCATTTCCTTCTCTGATATTTTATGATAAGCTAAGCTGAGGAAACATAACCAAAGCTAAATTTAAGAAAAATGAGATCATATGAAGCTATGAAGATAGATATAATATAAATATAAAGATATAAATAAAGTAAAGTTGAGAAAAAAAATAAATCTAAATTATAAATATTCCATAGGAAGTTATATTTAAGACAACATAAGTAGAGTGTGCACTGTGATCTGACATCTTCATTAAAAGACAATTGTATTCAAGCATAATTTAGATTTGATACAACCAGAATAGTTAAGAAAAGACAATGTAATATGAAATATCATGCAAAACACTAACATCTGCTCAGGTATGATGAAGCAAGCCAAATAGTTAAAGTGTCTGCACCTTGTCTCAGTCCCTTAGTACAACCTGTTGAGATATAGTTCTGGTAAATAAGTGAAAATAATGATAGTAACCTTCACTCCCCCTTCAAAATAATGCCATGTAAAAAGACAAACTTGATTGAAAACCCCCCAAAAAATAAGCCAAGATTTTAGCGGGGGTAAAAATCTATCTCTATTCCGCCACTCCTGTTTTATTGAAGCCTCATCGGATGAGCCAGCAAAGGTGTTAAAACACCAGTCGATAGGTGCCTGTGATATGAAGCTGAATAATTGCTGTAATAAATGATCTGTTGGCATTAACCACAGTCATGCCATGGATCTCTGAGCCTAATTGTGCAACTGATTGGCCTGGTATTGGGAGCGTCACTCATGCCCTTAAAATTGCACATTAAATTTTTTTCCCTATCCAACCAATCCTTTGTGACATGCCCACACACCTGTCATAAGTGTCTGAACTTATCCTGCATAAGGTAACGCAGCTGCAGCCATTAACTTTGACCTTTAACACTCTTTGTCTGCATAAAATGTGAAAGCTGCAGCCTTGCGGTCTCACAAACATCTGTGTACAAATGGAGGTATGCGTGCACACTCAAACATTTGTTATGGATTTTCCATTTCTTTTATTTACTGTAATTGGAAAATAATTCAGGCAATGTCAGGAGGAATCAATAAAGAATTAATGAAAGAAGAGGGACAGTCATTAAAGGTAATAAAGAGCGAGAGGTTATGATGAAGATGGCATCATCGAGAGACACAGAGGAGACAGCAAGCTAGTATGGGTGTGTTTGTGTTTTACTGAGAGAGAGAGAAAGAGAGAGAGGGAGAGAATTATGTTTTAGAATTTTTCATGTCAGTCCCATTTTACATTTTAAACTGAATTTGAATCTCCACATTCCCGGTACACAGTATAGAGACACATTAACTATCGACTGCTGCCCGTATATACTTGTTGGCAGCATATATGGGCTAGGGGCTAAAAGCAAATGGAAAAAAAGCAGTGGAGGTCATGCAGGTTACAATGATAATATCTTCTTCTTCTTCTTCTTCTCCTCCTTTCGGCTTTTCGCTTCAGGGGTCGCCACAGTGAATCAACCTTCTCCATCTAACCCTATTCTCTGTAGTCTCCTCTCTCACTAACTTCATTTCCCATAGGTTAATTACTCACGGGTAATTTCGTGAGATGTTAAAGTCTCTTGTTAACAACCAACTTTCATTATAAGGATTTTTTTTTTAGGTTTATGGCTTATTTCAACTACTAGCAATTCTGAGGGCAACATAATGATATCTATAGTTTTATATAAAAAGATAAAGAAAGAAAGAAAGAAAGAAAGAAAGAAAGAAAGAAAGAAAGAAAGAACATTGAAATGTTGTGGAAATAATAATTCAAATCATTATTGATGTGAAATCCTGATAAATTATCAATATATTATTAAAGAGTCTGGTCTTGTGGTAGCAAATTTGCAAAGCAATGTTATCAAGAGATAGATTGGAGCCCCAAAAGAAAATTGTGCACTTCATTAATAACTACTTTTCCTTCTAAATGCTTCAACAGGACTTTATAAGGAGTTCCACAGTAATGGTCCAGGTTATTAGTATACAACAAATATAAAGCTATTTTCGATTAAGTTGTTCTTATTTTCTTGACTGTTTGTCACAATGGGGGAAACGTGAGTTGTTTTTTTTTTTCTTTTACATTTACCTTAAATATTGCCCGTTGATACTATTTATATACAGCAATGTTTGGGTTATTATGGAACTGCGCTAAAGAGAGTTGTCATTGAGCAGTATCATTCTTTTCCATATATAGAAATGAAAAACATTTTGAGCAGGCTCTTTTTCATTTATCTTTCATTTCATTTCTCAAATTTCACTTTTCTTTTACTCAACCCCAACCTTCGCCCATCAGTGAGGTGATCAAATCATCGTATTGAAAAATCCTGGCTGACCCCAGAAGCATCAACTAGAAAGGTCATGGCAAGAGTTTGTAAAATGGATGAAGGCCAATGATTAGCTCAACCTTTACCCGATCAATAATTATTCATCCATCAGAATCATTGGCGAGCATTGCTCCATTCACCGATTAAACTCTGTTTTCAGGAGAGGTACTGTATTGCTTCCTGTTGGAACTATATGGCACCTGGGTGGGTAGCAGACACCCTCAATAGACATATTGTTGAGATGTCTTTGCCCCACATCCTATTCTTAAGGTATTTAAGTAACACTAACCCTTTGTTCATATACCTTTAAATTGATAAAAAAGTGACACCTTCCAACTCCCCAGAGGGATGGATGTACAGATTTAGATGCTATTAAGTCTAAAATATAGCAGAATGTCACAACACCAACAAACAAAAAAAAACAACACTTTATGAGATATAAGTCATATTACTACAAGAATAAAGTCAACAAAATATGAGAGAAGCTTTCAAATGTTTGTGAATGAGTTATTCTTGTAAGAAAGCAAAGTAATATCAGAATAGGTCTCTGGGTATTGCTGGGTATATAAAGCTTTATTTTCTTATTATCGTAACCTTTTCCACCATACTATTTTGGAGAATAGTTCATGATGTTAGACTCATTATGGTATGATGGGAAAATTGCCCAGATGCAAGAATGAGAGAGTGAATGGTCATCTGCTTGTATGTGGTCCTGCGTTTGACTGGCTATCAGTCCAAGGTGTCGCAGCCGATGGCAGCTGAGATAGGCTCCAGCAAACCGCACATGATGGAAGGATGGATGCATGTTGTGCTGGCCTGTATGTTCTCAGTACTCAGTGTTATTGACTAAAGGCTTCTCATTCTCCTTTCGGCTTTTCCCTTCAGGGGTCACCACAGCGAATCAATCTTCTCCATCTAACTCTTTTCTCTGTATCCTCCTCTCTTACACCAACTACCTTCATATGTTTTCTCACTACGTGCATAAACTACTCTTTGGTCTTCCTCGAGACCTCCTGCCTGGCAGCTCCAATTTCAGCATCTGTCTACCAATATATTCACTATTCCTCCTCTGTTTATGACCAAATCATCTCAGTCTGGCTCCTGATCCTATCCATCCTGGTCAATCCCAAAGAGAACCTCAGCATCTTCATCTCTGCAATCGCTAGCTCTGCTACCTGCAACCACTGTCTTGTACACCTATCCTTTCAGTCTGGCTGATAGTCTTCTATCGCATAGTAACCCTGACACTTTTCTCCACCCATCCAAACCTGCTTGAACCCGTCTCTTCACCTCTTTTCCACATTCTCCGTTGCTCTAGACTGTTGAACCCAAGTACCTGAAATCGTAGAACTTCTTGATCTCCACTGCCTGAAACCTCACCGTTCCACCTGAGTTCCTCTCATTTACACACATATATTCTGTCTTGATGCAACTAACTTTCATTCAACTTCCTGTTGACTTATGAGTCTGAAACTGGAAATTGAAGGTGTGATGCTCAGTGTTGTTACTGACTATGCCCCACAGGTGGGATTTGAGTTTGAAGAGAAGGAAAAGTTCTGGAATGAGCTAGATGAAGTGATGCAGACTATCCCCAGAGATGAAACATATGGTAGGTAATTGGTACAGACTTCAATGGACATGTTGGTGCTAGCAAGTGATTGGCAGTTTTGGTATACAGGATAGGAACGCAGAGGGACAGGTGGCAGTAGACTTTGCAAAAAGGATGGAAATGGCTGAAGTGAACACTTTTTTTCCAGAAAAGAGGAACATAGGATAACTTAGGAATGGAGGAAGGACCACCTACGTAGACTACATCTTGTTGAGACCAGGTAACTTTAAAGAGATCAGTGACTGCAAAGTAATTGTAGGTGAGAGTGTAGCCAGACAGTATAGGATGGTAGTTTGTAGGATGACTCTGGTGACAAGGAAATTCAAGAGGACAAAGGCAGAGCAGAGGACAAAGGCAGAGCAGAGGACAAAGTCGTGGAAGCTGAAAAAGTAGGACTATTGTATGGTTTTCAGGGAGGAGTTTAAAAATGTTCTGGGGGGTCAGAGAGAGCTTCCAGATGACTTTAAGCCTACAGATAGTGTTATCAAGGAGACAGGTAAGAGAATACTTGGTGTGTCATTTGGAGGGAAAGTAGAAAGGACACCTCCTTGTTTGCAGTGGTGATGGACAGGCTGACAGATGAGGTTAGACAGGAATCTCCATGGGCCATGATGTTTGCAGATGACATTGTGATCTGTAGTGAGAGCAGAGAACAGGTTGAGGAAAATCTAGAGCGATGGAGGTATTTGTTGGAAAGGAGAGGAATGAAGGTCAGTCTCAGCAAGACAGTATGTGTGTGTGAATGAGAGGAACTCAGGTGGAACGGTGAGGTTACAGGCAGTGGAGAAGTTCTACGATTTCAGGTACTTTGGGTCAACAGTCCAGAGCAACGGAGACTGTGGAGAAGAGGTGAGGAGAGGGGTTCAAGCAGGTTGGGATGGGTGGAGAAAAGTGTCAGGAGTACTATGCGATAGAAGGCTATTAGCGAGAATGAGAGGAAAGGTGTACAAGACAGCGATGCTGTATGGCCTAAAAACAGCTACAATGATGAAAGACAGGAGGCAGAGCTGGAGGTTGCAGAGATGAAGATGCTGAGGTTCTCTTTGGGAGTGACAAGGATGGATAAGATCAGGAATGAGTCTATCAGAGGAACAGCACATATTTGATGTTTTGGAGAGAAGGTCAAAGAAGCCAGACAGAGATGGTTCAGTCCTGTACAAAGGAGGGATACTGGATATATTGGTAGACAGCTGCCGGAGTTGGAGCTACCAGGCAGCAGGTCTCGAGGAAGACTAAAGAGTAGATTTATGGACGTAGTGAGAGAGGATATGAGGGTAGTTGGTGTGAGAGATGAGGATACAGAGAATAGGGTTAGACAGAGAGGGTTAATTTCTTTTGGCCACTAAAGGGAAAAGCCGAAAGGAGAAGAAGAAGAGAAGATATTATTCTCATATGGGATGAGCATTGCATTAAACTTCCATAACTACCGCTGTGGTTAAAAAAAAAGTGCATCACATTCATCCATCATCTACTGCTTATCTCAGATAATCCAGGGCCATCAGCCAAAGCAGAGACGCCCAGACCACCCTATCCCCACTTGGTCCAGCCCCTTGGGTGGGATCCTGAGACATTCTCAGGCCAGCGTAGAGACAGTCTCTCCCCTCTGTCCTGGGTCTTCCCCAGGACCTCCTCCCGGTTTAGACATGCCCAGAACAACTCACCAGGAGGCATCCTAACTAGATGCCCGAGCCGTCTCATCCGCATCCTCATCATCAATTTGAATAGTTCTACCCCTCACTTTCCCCTTTTAAACATCAATAAATACATGGGAGAAAAAAAATATAAATGAATAAATAAATCATTTAATACAATTTTCAGTTATTGAAATTTAGGCATTAGAGGTTGGAACACTCACGTCCCTTAAATTTTGTGCTTTCTGAACCAATGCATTGGTATTCAGTGGATATAACATAAACAAGCATGTAGGGTATGTATATTGTACATATTGTATATATTGTATATTGAACTGGTTTTAAAAATATGTTTTTAGAATGGGTATGGAATTTGAAACAATTCAAAAGCTTAGCTTACCTTAATTTTGACAATGTGGGAATTTTGAAGGGGATTTTACAATGTATTTTTTAAATATTTACTAAGAGAGTATTATTTGACAGCATTAGGTGGCAGTGTGGTGTTCTGATTGTTCTGCACATTTTCTTTGTAAACTGTCTCACGTTGCTTTCTCATTCTCTGCAGTGACCCTGCAAAGAGTGGAAGTACTCATTGGTTCCCTGTTTCTCCTTAATAACAACTAATTAACTGAAGAGTTTTTATCCATCATGCTGTGATTAACCCAGGATAGTGTTGTCGCTCTACTTTGTTTGGATAAGCTTAAATATTTTATATATCTGAGCTTGTGGATCTTTGTGCTCACTGAACATGTAACATTAGTCCGTAGAAGATATAGTCACAGTAAACAGAAGTAGTCGATGCCTGTCTAGTTCTTTTTCATGGTTTACTGGTTCCAATTTGGTAATAGGTTCTCAAAGAGAAGCCCGTTGCAGCTCACCAAGTGGATCAGATCCTCTGCACATAAAATAATTGTAAGGGAAGTTTTCCTATCAGCTGACTGACTCATATGAAAGTGTCATATCTCCCAGTAAAATAAGAGTAATTGATCAGGCCATGATCTTACAATAATGTGTGGTGCGTAGCTGGTTACAGATTAATGCGAGAGATTGAGCAAAACGAAGTACAGTAATATGTAGATCTGACTATGTGATTTATTTTATTGACGATTTTTTAAAAAATTAAAGTACCAATGAAGCATTTGTTCTTTCTTAATTTCTTTTCATTTTTTTTTTTCCATGTAATAATACCTGTCACTTCTTTTGTGCAGTCATCATCATCCAATATTGTAAAACAAATCATTTGTTTCTTAAGGAGTATATTACCTTTCTGAGGAGATTACTCCGATTGATAATGAAGCTAATATGTTGTTACAATAAAGTATGATTCAATGAATTCAGGTGTTTTGATTCCAACATGGGTTAGTTGTAGGAATTGGCATTATAATCTGAAATAAGGTAGAATATACAATATTTTAGTCACCTTGGGGATCCCTATGCCCTGAATTACCCTGTTTGATTTTTTTAATACTACATGACAAGAACTGTAGACAAGAAGAATCCATAAAAGGAAACAAATAAAAGTGGGATAAATAAAAGTCCTACATGTTCTTAAGTTTCATTTTTCAGTGCTTTACATGGTGCTATTAATGCAGCTGTAACTTGCCTGTTGACTGAAAACACCCAAAGTGAAACATCCGCTAAGAAACCTTGACATGGTGACAGGGAAATGGTTCACTTCTAACAGCTCTATTTATTGAATTGTAGCAAATATCCCTGGCAGGGAGAGGTTTAACTAAACGAAGACCAGAGCGCCCATCTGCAGCCAATCACTGCCGCAGAATCCCTGCCCCTTGCTTTGTCCCCCCCTCCATGTATTCACAATCCTCACACTAGGAAACACACTGTTTATTTGAAGCTATACTATACTCCCAACTACTGAATGCAGAATTTTCATTGCTAAATGTTATAAGCATACTGTTTCTCTTTTTACAAAAATAATCAGAAATAGTTGGGATGAAAGTAAAAAATACGGATGCTGCTTTTCTCATATGAAAACATGCTAATTACAAATATAACTTCAAAAGCGTTTGACATGTTTTTTGTGTCGCAATAAGTGCTGCTACTACTATACGCCTTATATCATTGCCAACTCTTTCCATTCATCACAGACACAGCTATAAAAATTTTACTCTTCATTCTAGACCAATTACAATAAGGTGGCCATTAATTTATTCATTCATTCTGTGAAAATAAAAGCACTCGGAAGAAAAATCTATTCATTTAATTATCTACATGGTCAAATGAGACCTCAATATTGATTTCAAATGTTACCAAGTTTTATTTGGCTAATTGCATTACATTACAACTGCCTGAGATTGTCTAATTCCTATCCTTGGACAGGCAGTGCATTGACTCCGCTCAGCCCATTGTGATGTGCTGTGATATCTGATTTAAACACATTAATTTTTCAAAAGAATATATTTAAACACCACAATTTGCAAGGTGGAGCATTCATAGATTGGTCTCTTTTGTCCTGAATAATTCGACAGATACTGTATTAAAATGAAACCAAAGCAATTTGGGGGCAAGGTCAATGTGTGGTTGTTGTGTGCTATTTTTGCAGCTCATCATTCTGGGAAACACGACTTTAATTTTAATCTCCATGAAAAGTTGGACTTAGTCTGCAGACAGCTGAAGTAACCCTATTCCTAACCTTCTAAATTAATGACAGGACCCAAGGTTTTGCGACAGAATATTTTCCCAAGCTTCTCACTGCAAACATGAGTTTGCAGCCTCCACTGTGTCTCTTTATGCAATGTTTTCACCAGGTAAGCCATGCCCATGCATTTGGCCATCAATGTGATGCAAACAACATGTTATCATTTATTTAGGTTTTTACCTGGACAGGACACCAAGCCAGGAATGGGTATGTAAATGAATGTACATCTGTGGATATGATCTGATCTGATTGAGCTTAACTGTCGGAGGATATTAAGTTGAAATATACTGTATAAGCTTTTTAGTGAAGTTACACTTCACAGGCGGTCGTTTACTTTACTCTTCACATGCATCTTTGAGCCTTTGCCCCACATGATCATAATCCACTGCATATTTATACAGTATGTGTGTGTGTGAAAATGTAGGCCTACATGCATTGGATATAAAGGACTTGAAGTTTCCAAGGTGTTTGTTTAATACACTTGATATACTGTCTTTTCAAACAAACTGAAAAGCAAATATATTAAAAAATGATAGCAAAGTTCTGGAGAAAGAATGTAAGACAATATGAATTTTTTTGTCTAATTTTACCGTGAGGATAAATCAGAGTTGTAAAATAAATGAAATGGCAAGAAAATATTATAATCTCCTTGAAATGTGATGAGATTTTCAACACAAGACCATGCACATTAATACTACTTAACAATTTACCTGATTACACATTATCAGTTTAAAATAAGATGTATCAATTTCAACTTCTTCGTTTAAGAAAATTAAAAATTCACAGAATATACTGTAATATATATACTGAATATACTGTAATTATGCATAAATCTGAAGCATGATACAAAAACAAATTACAAAAACAAAGTATAAAAAAGTATCAATAAATCATAAGAAGGAAACAACACAATATTAGACAAATTGCAGCAGGAAATAAAAAGTATTTTATTAAAAGATTTGCCAAACAGTTGACTCAATAAACCATGAAAGCAGTAATCCAGGATTTAGTTGGGTCTCATCTGGATAATGATCACCCGGATCATTGCGCTGTAGTTTTAACCAATTCTTCATAAAGAAAAATGTACTTGCCTTTCAATTTAATTCAATTCTGTGACCTTAAAGTTTCTGTTTCTTTGTTTTAATTCTTTTTTTTTTTGATTTTTATAACTTTTCCTTAATTGTTAAACATTTTTGCTTTTACATTCTGTACATACACATAATCACATAATCATGTAACTATTCTTTAATGTTGTATTCTGAATTTCTTAAAATATATATCTCAGACGATGGAATGGTCACATTTTTTTTTGACAGATTTGACTTTTCGACAGTGTTATAGAGGATATTGAGGTTATAAATAACAAATACAACAAAATACGATGCAGCAGGTTAATTGAAGACCGAATTATTTGTAGCTGTATGGATGAATTGTGGTAGATCCGCGTAGCTTTGCTCATGTTGTGCTCAATTGGTGACTTGCCCAGGTCAATCTTAATTCTCAAATGGTATCAGCTGGGATTGGCTCCAGCTTTCTGTGACCCCACAAAGAGAATATATGGCACAATGGATGGGTAAATCAAATAAATAAATAAGGATATCAGATGGGAATTTCCTCACACATACTTAATTTCAACAGGCATATACATGTGCATGATTTGCATAATAAGAGATTAGATAGGGTAAGAATAGAGGTATGTCTAAAGTAGCATTTTCCCAACAACTATTTCAATATTTTTGTTCTGATCACGCTTGGCTAATAACAGGAATTATTCCCCAGTTGCTCTGACTTAAGACTGTTGAATGTTCTACTCTTGTTGGTAGCCTTTTTGTGTATGTGCCCACCCACCACACACAACTGTTCTGCTGTCTTTCATTTGAATGTTTCATTCACTTATCTTGTGGCTTCTGTAGCTTGCAAAGTGTCATCTGGATCCAAGGTCCTGACATTAAAGCAAAGCAGTCATTTTCTGAACAGTCTGTGTGTGTGTGTGTGTGTGTGTGTGTGTGTGTGTGTGTGTGTGTGTGTGTGTGTGTGTGTGTGTGTGTGTGTGTGTGTGTGTGTGTGTGTGTGTGTGTGTGTGTGTGTGCGTGTGTGCGCATTTTTGCTTTTTTTTGTGTATGTCTGTGTGTGAAAGAAAGGGCAAAAAGAAAAAAAGGACAAAGTGTGTGTTGAAGCAGTTTGAACAGGCTTTGAGAAGACAGGTGCTGATAAGATGTGAAAAGGTGGAGTGATTACTAATGTACTTCCTGTGTACTTCCTCCTCCCAGCTGTCTCCCCTGTACATCATCACCTCCCCGCCCCCCACTTCAGCTTAAACAATATACCTGATACTTCAGTGTGAGTGTGTGTGTCTGTACATTTGAAAAAAGGGAGTGTGTGTTTGACTCTGGGATATCTGACAAGTGATGTGAAATTTTCGTGAATGTGAAGATGTACAGTTTTGTGTCTATGGGATAAAGTGATTACAGCGGAGTCTGTCTGCATGTGTGAGTAAGTGTTTTTTTTTTTTTTTGTGTGTGTGTGTGTGTGTGTGTGTGTGTGCATGTGTGTGTGTGTGTGTGTGTGTGTGTGTGTGTGTGTGTGTGTGTGTGTGTGTGTGTGCATGTGTGTGTGTGTGCATTTGCATGTAACAGATCGGGAGAGAGAGAGAGAGAGAGAGGGAGAAAGAGACCCAGAATGTTTGTGTATATGAGAATTAAACGTGTCATAATCAGGAGTAGCAGTCAAGACCAGAGAGGGAAAATTAATGAAAGTACCACTTACATGAATGCTGTTTTCAAGCGTGTGTGTGTTTATCCATGTGTCTATAATCTGTTGGTGAGGCCTGAGCTTGAACATGACATACAGCTTGGCAAATCCCCACTTCTGCCTCTCAAAAGAAAGCAGAGATGAAGAGACTGTGATGTCCTTTTTTCCTCACAGTTGTATAGACTGTTGTAATTTAGATCTCAACTGTGAAAACTCCACCAAAAACACAGTTTGGCTTTTCACACGTTTCCTGTCAATGACATGCACAATCCCATGAACCAGCAATGAATACATGCCATAACCGGTACATCCTGTTGAGGTTTGTCTTGTCCATCCTAAAATGACAAGCTCGGATCAGGTCATACTATGAGTTTACCATGTTTTGTACAGGAGAGTATGGATGAAAAGGTATCAAGAGGGATGGTTCTCAGGTATGGATGGTAACAAAGTAGGGTATCCTAGTTTCTGCTCAGTTTTGAGTTGCATTACCTTTGTATGTAGCCAAAACAGCAGTTTGATAGTATTGTCAAATGCCTATTATATAATGTTATTGAAAATCTTGCAAAATGACAGGGACATTAACAACTTGTTCCTTCAGATATGTAGTATTCCTCATTCCTTTAATGTTAATGATTCCACCAATAGCTCCATGGTACATTACAGCACCATCCAATAATTGTGATACTACTTTGTATTAAAGTTAACTTTGGTCTGTTTTGAAGGAATACCTCAACATTTTTTTTTTCCCTGCATGTTGATAGGGTCATCTTGGAATATTTTAGATTTAATGTAGATTTTATTGGAAGATTTTTTTTTTTCCGTCATTTATTTTAACATTAACAACGACTCTTAGTAAGATAATCAGTAGATAATGGATGGATGGAACTTATTATTGTGCTGTGAAGGGGGCTAGCATGGTGACATTTTCCTTCTTATGTAATGTAACCAATAGTGAATTCCAAAGGCAATACTGAATTTTGTGAATATTCTAGCTCTGCTTTTGCTTAGTCATCCTTTTTCAAAGCAGACGTGTAGACTTAAATTGTGTGAGTTTGTGAGAAGCTTGTTTGAATGCATTTCATTGCAAGATAAAATTCTAAAAGTATATGCTAGCTCCAGGTTATTTCTGTCCCCTTACAATTTGCTTATGCCCCCTAGGTTCAGTGTTATCATATAGTTTTATATACGTTTCTTTTCTCAATAAATCATAAAACATTAATTGAGATTAACAAAAATGTTATATATCACATGGAAAATCAATATGATAATTTCAGTATTTAGTATTTTTTTAGTTGCCTTAAAATGTTTAAGTATCCCATATTTTTAGATGTTTCCCTCTTAACTGGAAAGAGGCTCTAAAACACATTACAGCTAAGTTAAAGAAGGTGCAAGAATGTGATTTTCACTCACACAGTGTTGATATTTCTGCAAATAATGTCTTCAGCAGAAGTGACCCAGTACACACTGTTGTTAGTAAAACTTAGTGTTGATAGAGATCTTGCTACAGGCAGCATGGTGTGAAAATTATCAAATTCAGTCTAATTATAAAAACAGAACAAAATGCCCCTTTTAAAAGAGTATGACCTTGTGCTGTTTATTTAGAAATCTGCTCTCTTAACATTGTGATTTTGTTCCTCATATCTTTGACCATTCAACAAAATCTGTGTGTGTGTGTGTGTGTGTGTGTGTGTGTGTGTGTGTGTGTGTGTGTGTGTGTGTGTGTGTGTGTGTGTGTGTGTGTGTGTGTGTGGGTGAGTGTGCATTTGGCTATGTGGGGGTGGCTGCTGCAAGCTCAAGTATGTCAGTATGCAAATAGAATAAAACATCGAAAAAGTTCTCTTTTGTCTTTGTAAGAAAAAAAGATTTTTCAATGTGTGAGAGATGTGCTGTGCTTTCAGATTATGGAGGTCAGGTGGAAAAAAACCTGTAGCATGCTGGAAATAACAAAACTGATCATCTTTTGGGTCAAACTGATCAGATGAGAAAAGGCATGAGTTATTTTGCAACAAAAAATGTCGAGGTGCTTTCTCTTCATAGAAAGGGAACTAAAAAATTAAGATTCTCAGAGAATATCTGCATTAATGTACTCAGCCTTTTAATGTGCTTGTCTTTTGCTTGTGCTTAACATTTTCAAACCAGGTCACCGTGATGTTGAGGTAATGAAACTTGAAACACTAAATGAAATGAAATAAATGAAACTAGATACAACATGACACCCTCCTTGGCAGACGTGTTTGCTCACTCTGCAGCCGCATGTCAGCTTTTTTCAATTAGAAAACTCCTTCTGCCATCAGACTCTGAAGCAGCTGACACTCATTCTTCTTGCACATGTAACTACTGCCCATTTAAACTGCACTCATCCTTGCACCTGCATTGTGACTTGCACACCAAACTGCACTCAAATGTCTTATTGCACTGCCACTGTTGTATTGCACTGTTCATATTCATATCTATAATCATGTGCATATTAAAATGCATATTTTATTGCACTGAAAAATGAATGAATACCCCAAACTTATAACCATATATACATACATAAGCTAAAACCTGATGAAGTCCTACCCTTTGTTTGAAATTATTAAATAATAGACAGGACTAACCTCTGACATCAATTGCCTTTTGCAGGGGGGCCATAAACAACCGAAATCTAACAGTAATGCATTCAAATAAAGGCAAAACAAAAATAAAAAGACAAACATGTATCTGCTGGCTATTACACACAAAAAAAATGAACAAAATACCAACATTTGTAATTTTCCTCTTATTATAATAATAGGGGATAACCTTGACCACATTGAGATTGTGAGAAGCTGAAGTTCTGATGTATATAAATTTGAATTCAGCAAATAAAATAGAGATTGCATCTGATCCCTGCACTTTGCTTGTAGTTTGTCAGTTTCTTAAAATTCTTCAAGAAAATGTCCCTCTACAATACAGTGAATTTAAGGGATCAAAAGGCCAGGCAGAAATAATGTGTAAAACAAATAGCATTTCATCTTATTTTCTCATTTTTTAATATTTCAAAGATTTCTTAATCACAAACACAGACACAGGTTTTGTTGAATGGTCAAAGATATAAGGAGGAAATCACACCACAGCAACCAAGCAATGTTTTCATGTGTCTCAAGGTTTTTGTTCCACTTGCCAGCCTGCTCACTGACCCCCACGTGTGTGTTTGACCCCTCAACTCCCCCTCAGGAGGCAGGGCCTTCTCTCTAATATACAAACACACTCACGCACACACACACACACACACACACACACACACACACACACACACACACACACACACACACACACACACACACACACACACACACACACACACACACAGAGGCACAGATTCATTGCTTCAGTGTGTGGATTTAGTTGTGCATTGTGACTCCAGTCAAGCTTGTGGTTGTCCTTAGTAACAGATAAAAGGATGCATCAATTTCTTCAAATGCTGAAACCACAACCAACACACATGCATACACATACACATGCACATATACACACAACCTGAGCCAATGAGTCACCAGCTTAGCACTTGAGCCTCTCTCATAGAGATTGACAATTCAGAGAGAAAGCCTGAAGAAACAGACACACACACAAAAAGACACCATCCTCAACCTCCTACTTATTGTGATCTGCTGGCCAGCATCTGCTCACTGTCAACAATGTTGCCTCCTATTTCTACATCTATCAGTCACATTTCACTGCACGAAGTGATGGGGAAGCATCATGTCAGTAAACCATAAGCTTCTCGCTTCCCACAGTAACCATGAGAGCATCTTGACCTCTCTCCCCTCATGTCCCCTGGAGGTGGACCTAAACACCATGTCTTTCAGCAGACTGGTAATCTGGATGGGTGTGTGGCTGCTAGACTCCTTGATGCAGACATCAGCTCAGCAAACATCTCCTTGTGGGCTGAGGGCAAAATCTGCCAGTTTGTAACGCAAAATCTGAACTAAAGGGTAAATCCTTCCCCTTGACTGTGTATGCAGCTCGACGGAAATTCAGCAATACTTGGAAGGTGGATATGTGGATGCTATACTAATTTCAATTGACAAGTCTTTCTCTTGTCGGACAGAGACAGTTTGTTGCAAGTCTTTATTTCTAAATAATATTTCCTACTGATGCCTGTTGCAACTTGTTAGGTATGATAAGAGTGTTAGGAGAAGCAGTTACTGCTCCAAAAAGCAATTAATCTTTATCAATTTGTGCCTTGAGGCATTTATTTTTGGTGGTGGGGATAAGAAAAACATGGGTAAAATCACAGATCAAGACACATAGCAATAGGAGATACAATGTGGGAAAATACAAATTAATATTATTAGAATTCTTTATTCTAAGTAACTTGACAAGGCCATGTCTGTGTAATGGGCTAAGGCCTTTTTTCAGACTAAATACTTTTTTTTTATTTCACTGAAACCTCTTTGCTGATTTTGTTGTTCCTTTTTGGTGGGAAATCACATACCATTAGGACTTTAAAGCAAATGATTCTTACTGTAGATAGATAGATAGATAGATAGATAGATAGATAGATAGATAGATAGATAGATAGATAGATAGATAGATAGATAGATAGATAGATAGATAGATAGATAGATAGATAGATAGATAGATAGATAGATAGATAGATAGATAGATAGCATTTTTCATACTTTCGGTACAATCAAACACATGGAAAATCCCCATAGGCCCAAATCCCCATTTCCCCTATATCTGTGTTTGATTCTTATTGGAAAAATAGCCTGAGTCAAATAAAAGCTGTGTCAAAATTATGTTAGAGGTAAAAAGCCCATCTCTTTTCAGATGTATAATTCACCTAATTTAGCAGGTATTCTGTATGGGGTGGCGCAGGACTGGACGTGGGTGGTTTGAGGAGGGAGACCTTGCCATGACAGGGAAAATGTCATGGTAAGATAAACAGCGGCTGAGGCTGAAGATGCCGGGACTACCAGGACACTAGCCTCATATTTTTCTTTTCAAACCATGGGAAAAAAATAACTTTCTTGAAAAACTTACAAGAGATGTTTATTACACTCAGAGGCATCCCAGTTTGATCCATTTCCCATGACCGTTTGCTCATGTCTTGCAAATGTTCAGTTTTTCATGTTTTTTTTTTGTGTGTGTTGGGGTGAGATAAATATGTTTGCTATTTTGGCAACGTGGGCTTTTATTTATTTATTTATTTATTTATTTATTTATTTATTTACATTGAGTCATCTATTTCCCAGTGTTGACAGATTCCTGTCTTAATGATACAAAATTATTTTTTGTTGACTTTTCGGTGATCAGTTGTTAATTTCTTTTAATGTTTCCCCACTCACTTCCAGCTAAACTCAGGCCATTCTGCTGATGGCATTTTAACATTGAGCATCTGTACCAAATTCGGAAAAAAATACATTGTTACCTTGCATTTCTTACATTTCCCACTTTGCGCTTAGTTTCTCCCTCCTCATAGTCTAAGAGAGGAGGGCAGGATGACTGGGAGATGACCTCTTGTGCACACCTTCAACATAATTAACATAAGCCGACCGTTCCAATTTAAGAAGCTCATTAATGAAACAGATACATCACAGCATGCAGCATTTCTTTGTGTTCATACAGGATGTAAAGCTGGCAGTTTCATCATTTGTGATGGCTTGTTCAGAATACTTATTGGTGAAAATAGACATGTTTTAATTGGTAAGCCCTTGTCAGTTCATGAATAAATATTGATCTGAAATTATGTTCAAGTTTTCTCCACCTGCTGTACTATCAAAATGCACCATCAAAACACAAAGTAATGATTGTAGAGTGGAAAACCAATTATTTAGAAAGTGAGAAGTAATTTATTTATTTATATTTTTATTTATTATATGGTAATTCTGGTGATCTTCATTTTTCCACACTACATATTATAGATTTTGTCTTTGTCAAAGCTTATACTGTATAACATATATACAATTTTTTTTCTTGAATGTCAACACAATATGCTTGATATACTGTTCAACATTAATTTTATATGGAGGTTAGTTGTATATTAGCAACCCTATAAAACCTATTTAGGCTCCAAGGAAAATCTGGGTCCTTTTTAATGTTCTCTGTATGTTGATGAAAATTAAAACTACCATATCCTAAAATGAAAATAGTTTCATGTATTTAAGAAACTCCTTTTCTCTTCTGAATTCCCCCCTCTCCACACACTAACCACCACCACCACCATTTTTCAGTAATGTTGTACACCAAAAGAACTCATATTTGAAATGTGAACATCCCTGTGTATTTAAATGTTTCAGTTTATGAATAATAACTAGGTATGGGGATGACAATTTTGGATGGGTGAAAAATATGTTTGGACAATTACGGCCTGTTAAATGTCTCGACATTTCACCTCTCATCCAAAAGGCCTCTTTTAAGTTTTGAACTTGTTTGTTTCCTACTTGATGGGTCAATCAAGATGGATCAAGATTGATCAATTGTGTTTTCCATGAGACAAAAGAAATGTCAAAAATATTAATTCTATCAACTTTGTCAAGCGAAAAGTAAACTTCACATAAATTATTTTCAGACTCATTAACATGGTAACCTTGTCAGAAGCACAATTAAACATAAGTGAACAGAAAGCAGAGTCTAAAAAAGCCTTATTATCCTTTGTTGAGCACTTACCAACATTACACTGTTTTTTACCAACCATGCCATTATAAATATAGCAACACTTTACTTTAGTAAAACCTTCATATTGTACATATTCTATGTACCATCGCCCCATGACTAATTAGCAGTTATCAAATCATGAAGTAATGAACAACACTTTTTAGTGTCATTGGGTCAACGTAAGGATGCTTGTAGAAAAATACTTAATTATATATAATTTTAAAGGCATTATTAATTAAACAAAATGAATGTTTTACATTATTAACATGTGAACAAATCTTAACTATTTCCAGATAATTATACAATTTTGAATGAGATGAAGAGCACAGAAAAAGAAAAATAAGAAATTTGGCATTTTGGACAGTACTTTATAATTAACTCATATCTAATAAAGCACCACTGAAACGAGAAACCTGTTTTTAAAAACAGGATAGTAATCATTATGCCTTCCATTATACAGGAGGAAAAAGGGTTTGAATTTAATTGAATGCAATAATTTATGTTACGACTAAGTCTTAGATTACTTGTTGGTCTACTCAGTCCATACATCATTGTCTGTTACATGCTAACTTAATATTTATCAAATGTCAAATAATGTTTTGGCTTTTGTTAGATACAAGCCAGTATCAGTCACAAAAAGTCAAGCATAAAAAATGTAAGTACAGATACAAATCTGTTCTTTTTAGTTGTATACTAATGATCAAATGATTTTATTTTCATATTTTTTTAATTTAATTGGGTAGATCCTTTGTAATTCTCTCATTACCTTTTAGAACCAGATATAAGCATTGACTTTTACATATTTCATTTCTTTAATATAAAAGTTTACCTTGAGAAAAGAACCATAATTTGTAGCCAACTTTTAACACACTTATTTGCTGATCAATGTTAATCATTTCCATAGATCATGTGTTACTTCATCAAGGTTAATATTTGCTTTACTATAAAATACATATTAGCTAAACTTTAATTGATGGTAATTGTTGTTTGGCCACTTAAGTGAGAATTAATAGAAGGCTTTCTAATACTAAACTATTTGATATTAATATTAAACCTCCTTTTTTAACACAATAATTATTCATTATGCTTTATCAAAGATACATAATGACAATGTTACAACAGGCTAACAAGGCCTAACTACCCCCAGAATATATTGATCATTCAATGTTAACAATCATTAATATAGACCCATTATATATGCATATATGTAACAACTGGTTTGAGAGAAACTTGCAGTCACTGAAAGTAGAGACATTCATCTGCACCGTGCATTAAATAAATAAATAAATCTGATGCAGGGGTCTTTACTTTATTTAAAGTAGAGCCCCCTGGGGCTCTTAGAGTAGTCCTGGCGTGTGTGTGTGTGTGTGTGTGTGTGTATGTGTGTGTGTGTGTGTGTGTGTGTGTGTGTGTGTGTGTGTGTGTGTGTGTGTGTGTGTGTGTCCCCACATACACATATATACACTTTCTTTATTTTTTTTGGTGTTGTTGCCCATGAAGTACAATATCTGAGTATCTGAGTGTAATTGCCTGCAGTCTTCCCTAATGACTCATGCATGTGTGTCTGGCCTTCAGCGTTCTCATTAACATCACTGGACACTGTATACTATATAACTGCATGTGCATGTGCATGTGCATGTGCATGTGCATGTGCATGTGCATGTGCATGTGGATGTGGATGTGGATGTGGATGTGCATGTGCATGTGCATGTGCATGTGCATGTGCATGTGCATGTGCATGTGCATGTGCATGTGTAGGAATGTGTTGGTGTCTGTGTGCCAGAATAGTCCGGCTTAGATGTCCAGTGATGTCATCTCATCTTTGCCTAACTAACCTTGAGGCTTTGTGTCTATATACCTATACAGAGGTGTCAGACAATCCGTCATACTCTGAGTATCACCTTTATCTGTTCACAATATTTTATTCATTTTCAAATGTTAAGTAAAAATTTATTGCTGGTTTGTATCTTAGCCTCAGATGTTGGCACTGGACAGTAAAGCTGAGTGCAACCTCCATGTTTGTGTGTGGTAAACAGGCTGGTTTGCTTGGTGGAAGGAGGAATTTCCCCCAGCAGTCCCCATCAGTAATAGTGCTTGTAATGAGCTGCAGCTGTCAGCATGGTTTCCACACACACACACACACACACACACACACACACACACACACACACACACACACACACACACACACAAATGCAGAGGATAGGGAGGAAGTAGTGAGTCACTCAGTAGTGAGGGCACCATTACACTGTACATTCACAAACAGTGTAACTGATCAAACTTACTGAAAATGTAATCTCTCAGGCATGGTGGTGCACTGGTTAATGTTAGAGTTTCACAGCACAAAGGCCACTGGTTCAATTCCTTCAGGGATCCTGGAGAGCTTGCTTTTTCTGTGTGTGTTTCCTCCAAGTTTTTGAATTTCCCGTCCACAGTCCAAAAACATCCAGAGGTTATTTTGAAAACAGCATATAAATAAATAAAAAAATACACAGCCATTTTATAGAGATGGCATAATCATAAAAAAATTCACAATAATTCCTATTTACTGAACAATTAGGATTTTATATGTTATTGAGGATATATTTATGAAGTGATATTCATCAACGTACTATACATACAAGACAAAGAAAGAGTAGGGGAAACAATAAAAACATTAAAATGTGAGAATCATTCATTGTCTATTCGGCTAAGTCAGGGATCTGGTGGAGTAAGAGGTTTCCAGATGGCCTACTGAATGATTTGGACCATGATAATTAAAAGATGAATAAACAGATAAAAATATAAACTGGATTTCCTAATGTCTTTCATTGACTATCATTATAATTGTATTACAATTGCAATTAATTAATGATAATCATTAAAACACACCCAACTTCTTCTAAAGCTAATTTTCTGTGTTTTGTGTCTTTTTAAACTGTTGTGTTTTTCTTTAAGTTCAGACATGTAGAATAATTTGGTACAATTGGTTTAAAAAGCCAGGAAAGTTAAAAAAAAAAAACAACTAAAGTGTTATAAAATCAAACTTCTGTTCAGTCACAGGCCAAAAGTAATTCTTTTTGCCTTTCAAAAGATATTACCTCATTTTCAGCAAATCAGTCTTCTTAAGTTTAGTTGTTCTTTCAAGCCTTTTGTAAAACTACAACCAAATTTCAGATACTGCAATTTACATTTAAAAAACCCCCCTTCCTCCTCAATTGTTTCTAAAGAGTTGCCCTCAAGCAGGTGAATGTGACTGATCAAACTCCTCCAGAGGACCACTTCCGCCCTTGTTTATGATTAGTTTTTGAGGATGAGGTGTCAAAAAAAATCTGTTTTCCCTCACCCCCCGACTCCTGATGTAAAGGCAGGGGGCGTGTCTCACTTGGAGACTCATTTAGCTACACCAAGCATCCAATCAAATCTCTGATCTATCCGTCTATCCATCTATCTGGTTTTCCTCATATGTATGTGTTAACCTCTGTATAAAAAAAAAAACAACTCATCTTGTTATAATGACAGTTATGAATTTCAATTAAAAAAGGACAAAAGTACAAATGAGATTGTGTGTTTTTTCCTTTATTACAATCTTGTTGATATTGACATTAATACACCATGTCATATATTTATCCATGCATTTGTCATCATTCACAGTAAGATCATGGCATCATCCTCTCCTTAAAACTCAACAATAGTGCCTCATTTATAGCACTAACAACTGCACATAATATCTCATCGTTATGTTTTATTACAACAGAAGTTTACGATTTCCTTTGCACCTTCTTTCTGACCTGTGTTTTTTCAGCCGCTGAAAACTTTCACCTTTCTGCAAATTTTACAACTTGTTTGTTTTACAGCCTCTGATGTTTGATAAAAAAGTGTTGTATGAATTGAAATATAATTATTGTAGGTGTGCTGTAAAAACAGTATCAATAGCCATTTCTTGTGTGTCTTTATCATTTTTTGTCTTTATTTTCATATTAGCAGTGTTTTAATATCGTGTATCCTGTTAACTTATTTAGTGCTCTGTGTCTCGTTCTGCAGGGCAGGTATTCTACAGATAAATGCACTTGCAATTCATTAATTTGATCTATCTGAGTGTGACTGATACTGGATGTCTTTGGAACAAGTATCGCTATTCAGTAAGAATATCTGATTTTAATGCAGTCAGAAAATCTAGTAAAACTTTAAATAGTAAAACTTATCAATCAGGCAATATTATTGTTTCTTGATTGTATTCCTATTTATTATACATTTCCTGCCTAATTAGACATTTTTGCTGAATTTAAATTGAAATTTGACATTGAAAGTCAGACTGGCCTATTTTAATGTCGGAACAATGTTCATGAAGAGAATCAACTTCACATGAGGAAAACACCATCTTGATTTCAGAAAGATGTCAGCTTTACTTGACCAAGATGAAAACACGTAAAAGATATCACTTTGAGCATGTTAAAATATTTCAGTTTAGGAACATGATGTTATTAATGTAGCATCAAAAGATCTTGGGGGGAAGAGTTTATAACTGGTATCTGATAAAAAATTGAAAATGAAATATATGTTGAAAATAAAATCCGTAGCTGGACTGGAACATGGGTGGTGTGGTGGTGCAGTGATTAGCGCTTTGGCCTCATAACCCCAAGGATGACAAGGAGATCTTTCCGTGTGGAGTTTCCATGTTCTCCCTTTATCTGTGTGAGTTTTCTTCCAGGTTCTCGGGTTTCCTCCCACATCCCAAAAATGTGCAAGGTGTCCAAACGTGGAAAAAAAAATTGGAAAATTACTCCAAGTGAGTGAATGTCTTTCTTTGTATGTGGACCTGCGATTGACTGGCGACCAGTCCAGGGTGTGCCCCGCTACTCGCCCAATGACAGCTGGGATAGGATCCATCATCCTCCGCGACCCTGAGTGTATGATAAGCAGCAGTAGGATGGATGGAATTGAACACAACACTAAAAGATTATAACATATTGCCTAGACGTCAGTTTGCGAAAAGTCTTGTCATTTGGTTGCTTTACAATGCATCTTGAAATAACCCAGTATCAATGTCAACTGAATTACATTGCAAGCTATGTCCAACCTAATGTCAATATTGTAATATTGCAACAAATTTAGTGCCCAGATAAGAATGTAGGTACAAGAAAAGCAGATTTTAAAAAAATAAGCGATTTATGACACCATTCAAATGTTTATGTTCCATAAATTAACTCATGCCCTACCATTTATGCCCCACCACTCTCAAGGGAGGGGAACCCTTTAGACAGACAGCATCCATTTGTAAAATATGGTATGATGCCTCATTAAATCCAGTAATAAATATAAATGCATGATCCTTCTTTCATTTTTTGGACATTCTTATTAACTGTATCTGTGGATTTAAGTTTCTGCTATCTATTGATCTGTAGTCCTGTATTATTTCAACAAGACAGTATGCTATATAGCATGGTGTCTTGGAATAATCTAATTTCAGTAGGACAGGAGTCTGTTAATAATACCTTATTAAGTGGTCAATAGGAATAAAGATTAGTGCGGACAGTTACACACAAAACATGTTCTCATCGGGATGAAACATCCTGCCAGATTATCCTTTCTTTAAAGCCTTGCAAACATAGAACTTATACCTCCTGCAGAATACAAAAGAAAGTAATAAAAAGGGGGCACCTGGTGGAGGTGGGGAGGGAAGTGTGTTCGGACAGTCCGTGCCCCCATGACCTCTGCCAGTTTTTATCTCATTTCACTCTAACTTTGTAGATCAGACTTTAATTTTGAAGTGCAGACCCCGGGACAGTGATGAATAGGCTATATCAAGGAGGGCCTAAATTACCCCTCTCCCTTGTGGCCGTGCTGACCGCGAACAGAGGTGTGTGTGTGTGTGTGTGTGTGTGTGTGTGTGTGTGTGTGTGTGTGTGTGTGTGCGTGTGTGTGTGTGTGTGTGTGTGTGTGTGTGTGTGTGCCGTGACCTAGAAATAGCAGACAGAGAGAGAAAGAGGACTGGTCAGCACTTGCCCTCTCAACCCTGCTAGCTCTGCACCACCGGCCGGGAAAGGGTGAGGTTGGAGGAGCGAGGCTGGGGAGGCAGAGATCATCCATGCTGTCATTTCTAGCTAGGTACCATGTTTTTGGGTGGTGATGATTTAAGAAGTGAACCTCCATCTCCCTCACAGCTCACATGAAAACGATCTCTCGCTCACCCTCTCTCTCTGTCTCTCTCTCTCGATGTATGTATATATATATATATATGAATGTCTTTATTTTTGACTTCAAAAAGTTTATATGTAGATATGCACTCCTATATTCTACTAAATTTAATATAGTCCCACCAAGTTTCATTACAAGATTTATAATGAACCAAATAAAATGATACAATATTATACATACAGTGTGTTGCTGGTTTGAGGTCTTGGCTTAGGGAGGGTCAAAACTGGATAATAATATAACACAAAACTCTGTAATAAGTAGCTTTATCTTTCGTTATTTTGCATCTAGCTACATATAATTATAAAGATAGATAGATAGATAGATAGATAGATAGATAGATAGATAGATAGATAGATAGATAGATAGATAGATAGATAGATAAAAACGGAATACAAGTAGGATGCGGTGAAACGTGAAGCCGAATTTTAGGTAGCTGAGCACGAACTTTTTTATCCTTTCAACCCCCCGCACAGCTTTTAGGACTGCCCCCACCATCACCACCTTCACAACCCATCTTTATCCACTCTACTAGAAACCAATGTGCCGTGAAGCCGGTGCACTACGCCAACTCTCCGCACAACATGATCGTCGCGGGAAGAGGGAAGAGGGAAGGAAAAGAAATCACGGGTGGTGACCGAGTTCAGAGATAAATCACTAAAGTTGCACGGAAAGCCTCCTGGGTCCCGCGTGGAGTGCATATATTTACGTTCGTTTAATATATGGCGATGTGAAGAACCTCTACATTAATTGCACAAAGTCTGGAACGCATCTCTCCTGTCTAAATGTATCAACAGTAGATCTTAAATTATAATTAATATCAAACATTCCTGCATTTTTGAAAGGGGTGTCTTGTACTTGGTGAAAAATAGACTGAATATATAAAATGAAATGAAATACAAGATAAAGCAAAAATGGCAAAGACGAGTGACCCGTGCCGCGCTACACGCCAGTGGAGCTTCTGCAGCGCTGAGTTGCGCGGGAAGACTGTCTAGCGACCAGAAGCTCGTTCACACACACGCTCAAACGTTGAGGGGGGAGACAGACACAAACGTGCAAACGGGCGCACACGCGTAAAAGCGCACAGCAAATAACTGACCAATGTGAAATAAACAAGCGGTTGTGAAACCTGAACCTTATTTTTTGCAGCCTTTCACGCTCAACTCTTTCATTCAAATTCTCCAGTATTATCGTTTATTGTTCATTACATAATTTGCAAACACCCCGCCCTACCTCTCTCACCCCTGGTCCTCCGAGAAGCTGCGGCGCCGTATGCACTAATTCACTTCCAACTTACGAGTCGTAAAATGTCAAAACGGGAAGTTGGCTGCTTGAAGTGAAAGGATCCACACCATGCGAGGGACTTAAAGAATATCACGAATGTTTCACATTTAAGTAACTTTTTTTTCGCCCACGGTGGCGAACGCAGGAAAGGCGTCATTTGCATTGATTTTTTAGAATCAAGCTAGAATACTGTGCGGAAAATTATGTATTTAACGGATTGTTTTCAAATGGCCCGTTGTTTATCACCACAAGTTGTTATTCAAAGCAGTTACTATGTTGTTTGTAAAATTTAGCCCAAAGTGCTGAAAATATCCGCAGCGTTTAAGTGGGAAGCACAACAATACTAAAAGAGCAACTCTTTTGCGTAAAATAATAGTACTAAATTCATAAATCATATCGTTTGGTTCAGAAAATGCCCAGCAATAAGTTAATCAAACAGGAATTTGTAGGGATTCACGAAAAGCCCTGGACTTGAATTATTTTACGGCATGAACCACAAATTAACATCCTTGACTGGCGCTTTGAAACATGACGGATTGCTTTAGATTGGCTCAGTTTTACCAGTTCTACGTTTTACACATCTTCAAAAATCACACTTTTTACTTATTAAACAATTTGAGGGAAAATACTACAATATATAAAAAATACAGATTCCACGGCCACGGACTTATTTTCAATCTACACTTCTTTCTTCTTTTTTGCTAAAGATTCATCCCCTCTCTCTCCCGCTTTGCGTCTCGAATTAAGACAAAGTGCGCATGTTTGACATCAGTTTCAGGTAAAACTCTGGAAAACGTTTATCTCAGACCGAAATATCAGCTGTAAAAGGCAACGTGCCCCACCCGCGTTGCAGCTTCCAAAAATGCATATATTATTGAAATGATAAAATGCCGATTTGGCTAGAAATCATCCAAAAAATAGAAAAAAAATATTTTTCGACAACTGGCGCGCCCGCCAAGTTGCAAAAAATACGTAAAACCTCCACAATCTTTTGACAATCGAATAAAGACATTCGCGTCACGCTGTATGCGTTTTTATTTTCACGATGTTATGTGTTTTTAATTTCCACGATGTTATCGAATAAAGTCGCACTGATAGCGCTCCCGCGGAGCTTCGAACTTTACAGGCTCTTCTAGACACTGAATTACCGCGGTGAATTCGCCGGGACTCAAGCGTCAGGATGAAAAGGAAGTTTGAACAGTACGGGTTGGTTATGGAATAAAGTCCGCGCATGTTTTTTTTGGGGGGGGAAATACTAAGAGCTTGTGCCGAATGTGACCAGGGGTGCGCCTCTTTCAGTGAAGTTTATTCAAATGACACTATTATGTTTACGAAGAAGAAGGAAGAAAAATTCAGAAAAAGTTTGAAAGCAAAATGAAAAACACCAATCAGTGACAAAAATACATTTAACTCCACTCTTTTAAAAAGAGGGAGGAAAGAGTGTATGTGCGTGTGTTTAAGTATGTTAATCCATAGAAGTGTGGACTACGGTTTGTCAGCCTATATTTTTGATGACATGTGTCTGGCCAAGGCACAGAAATTAATATTTAAAGGGAGGGGGATAAATAAACCAAAGTGATCATGTAGTGAATGGATCTAAGAAAACTTCAAAAGAAAATAATAAAAATAATAAAAATATGAATATAAATAACAAAGTGCTAAATACTTTTTCCGTAAAAAAATCGACAACCAGATAGTGTTCCGGAGAAGAAGAAAAACAACAATCCTCGGACTCTAAGCCTGAAGGGTAATTGCCAAAGAAAAGCGCAGGGAGCTTTTTAAAGACGCGGGCCATGTCAGTCAGGCAGAGGAGAGAGAGACGAGCTCTCCATCGAGCGCGCGCGCATTGTGTGTGTTCGTGTGCGCATCGCGGTGGCGTAAGAGGGTGGGTGGGGTATTGTAGTATCGAAAGGAAGGAATGTGTGATGTGTTTATGGACGTGCGTGTGCGTGCGCGTGTGTGTGCGAGTGACACTGATGGATGCGCCGATGGAGACGGACAGATGCTTGGGCGGATCTAACGGCGCGCAGTGCTGGAGCGGCGCACACAGTCGCGGCGAGACTAGGGCGAAAACATCCTCGATCGGCGGCGAGTCACCGAATCACAGAACCTATCGCCCTCTCCCCCAACCCCTCGCCCCGCACCCGGCGAAACGGAAACCGCAGGTGTCCGGCGGAGACTCCCCATCGTGGAGCTGCGCGGAGACCCAGCGTGGACGATCGAGATCGCCTCTCGCTGCGGATCAGACGGAGCTGTTTCTCCGCGAAGGCGCAGCAGCGGCACATCTGGGGCAGAGAGAAAGACAACTCACCCTTACCAGCCGCCCCCCCCAACCCATCTCCAATCCTCTCACCACGACCCGTCGAGGATTATATCTGAAATCACAGGAGGGTATCGATCATCCTCAAACTTTTATTGAACAGTGAAAAAGAGCAGGCAGATTTTTAACTTACCTGTAAAGAACAGAAGAACTTCATCCATCTGCGGGATTTTTCCAAGTATCATTTCAACTTATATGTGTACATTTTTTTTTATTATTGGCTGTTCACCGATAACTCGGCCCGGGAGCGCGGTGTTTTCTGAGATACGCCTGATTCGTTGCGTGGCTGATTTAAATAGCTGCTATCGGAGCACTTAAAAAAGAGCGGCCAAGAAAGTGCTCCGGCGCTCCATCCAGGCTGCGTGCATGGGAGCAGCCTCCTCATCCGCCTCCTCCTCCTCCTCCTCCTCCTCCCCCACCGCCTCCTCCTCATGTACATTATTACAGCAAGGGAGACCTAATCAAGCACGTATCACATCGATTTACGCACGCGCGCGCCTCGATGCTGCACACGTGCACGAGGGCATTCCGACTTGAGCTTTTTTCTTTTTTCAAAACCACTCCACAACTAAATAACGTAACCGCGCTGAAGCTGGGGGGCAGCGTATCGTGCGACCTTCTTGCTCTTCCTCCTCCTCGTTTCTCCTCTCCGCTCGCTCACTGCTTAGAATAACAAACTGCGATAGAGAGGAAAAAGAAAGAAAGGAAAACAGAGCTGCATGTGGTTTCCCCTCCTCGCTGTTTCGGCTGGATTTTTTTTTTTTCTAGGATGCTTTCAGGCACGTTTCGGTGCGATTACCGGGAGGGGGGAACCATTGTGCCACTGAGGATAAGCCACGTAAAGTAAGTATGCATCTCCGATTCGACCACGCTGTCAGCGCGCGGAGCCGCAACATCGCGCGCCTCTGCCGCGTCCGGGCTACCGTGCGTCGGCATTTTGTCCTGTTCTAGATCGGCGTCGTTCAACAACGCATCATCCTCCGTTTAACCTGCAGGTGATTTTTTTTTTCTTTCGGGGAGGAAAGGTCGGTGGTGGTGTTAGTGGGGATTCGAATCAGTCAGCGAGTGATAGAGAAAAGGGAAGAGGCATCCTGGTGGGGGGTGGGGGTGGGGGTGGGGGGGTCGATGGAGAGAGTGGGAGAGAGAGACGGCCAGCTACGTGACGCCTATCAGCAGCGGAGAGCCGTGTAGAGGAGGCGCAGGGCTTCGGCTCTGTCAGCTCGCGATATGCTGCCCCCCTTGTTTGCGGACTTTTGACTGATACGAATTTTTATATTTTTTTCCCTTCGTCCTCTCAAGCTCGCCTGTTGCGGCCAAATGAAATAGGACCACGCGGTGGCAAAATAAACTTTTTTTTGAAAGAAAGAACAACAACAACAACAACAAAACAATAACAAAAACTTCTGTCAATTTTTTTTCTGCTCTCACCACTACCTTCCAAGTGGAGGCGGGCGAGAGAGAAGAGACGCCGACGGAAGGAGCGAGCAAGGACCGTGTTTGTGTGTGGTGGTGGGGAATCATTCCAGTTAGCGGCCTCTACCACTTTTTTATTTTTATTTTTTTTCGTTTTTGTTTCTGTTTTTGTTTCAGTGAGTGTGTAAGACAGTCACCCCCCTCATACACATATATACACACACGCACAAACACACATAAAACCACACACGCACTCTCACGCGATCTATGTGGGAGCCCTGAAAGCGAACCAAGGAGGAACATTGTGTCAAAGTCCCGCGGATCCCCCAGGAAGCCGCAGATCACAGGGGCCTGAGACGAACTTCCTGCCGGATCCCAGCAGCTGACATGCCGCGAAGGAAGCAGCAATCGCCCCGGCGCGCCGCAGGTACGCACTGGCTCCGGTTTGCATGTGGTCCTCCCCTCCCACACTCCGCCCCAACACTCTTTCTTTCTGCGCCCTCTTCCCCTCACTCATTCACTTGTTTTCATTGTTATTCATATCGAGTTTGAAAGTGTGTGCGTACGTGTGTGTAGAAGTTTAGTGACACAGCTTTACAAACCTCTCATTTGTCACAGGAATTTCAAAATAACCGATCTGTCATCTATATCCAACAATCCGCTTTGGTCATTCTGGTTAGTCTTTATCATAAAACTGTCTTTTTGCGCTTTACGTTTCGAACCTATTCCTGTCTGTTGCAGTGCTTTAAACATGAGTTGCTTGAGTCTTACACATAAACTGTGCCTGCATGCAGGAGTCACTATATTGTACATTAATGTGCGTTGTTAAGCTTTCCCAAAAGAACCTGATGTTGTTTATTTTAACAAAGGACTTTGTTAAATCACAGCCATGAAATAATGGCTTGTTTTACCAATTTATTAGCGCTTACCTTAAAAAAAGAAATCCCCCTCTCAGCCCAATTTCCATTAAAATCAAAAGTTTTAGGACTGCATTTTCTGAAACACTTCACTTCTCTACTCAACTTTCTGAACTTCTCAAGCCTTCGACTCCCCCACTTCCTTCTCCTCCATATTTACTGCGGCATGATGGCACTATACTGAGAAGTTTGTCAGGGGTCCCCTAGCTGTCTTGGAGGCTTTTGATATTTTTAATGTTTGCAGGGAGTGACGCTTGACTTTAAAACATTTCTTGTCATAGTCTAATAGCTCTGGTTTTGGTGTGTCTAATGGCCCAGCAAATAATGCTGTTATACCGCAGTGTTACTGAGATTCTCCAAAGAGGTCATTTATTTCCCCCTCTGTGTGTTGAGTTTTTTTGTGCTATTAGTAAATAAATTATGCCTGCAGGGTACATATAGAAAGACTTGAAAAAATTCCTAAAATAATTTGTCCATTTTGGTTCAAGGTTCATCTGTCGTCCTTTCTCAGAAGTACTTTTGCCCCCTTCTAAAGATTATTTTAAGCCTAGAGAGAGAGCTCTGGAAGAGAGAATTAATGGGCGATTGCCATCTTTGATTTGACACCTGATTGATCACCTGTCATGTGACTGAGCCTTTGATCTGTTCATTCCCGATAAGTGTCAATAAATCAACCCCCCGGCCCACCCTCCTGTCTCTTGCTGCCTCGCTCTGCTAGAAATGAAGGGCCTGCTGTCACAAACATCCTAGCCATTATTTCAGCGTGCCTATTTACCCTTCTCGCTTATAAACACTTACTTTGGTTTCGTAAGGACACTTATCAGTTAAGTACAGAGTTAAGTACAGTGACAAGGAATGAAAGCTGTGGACCTTCTCGGTTGTTTTTTATAAATGCATGAGTATTCCCTTGTTTACTACACTTGAATTAAAGTAGTAAGTAGAAGAACTATGTTATGAGATTGGAAGTCAGCACTCCATGGCTGGAAACCACTTCTTCAGAGCTCGAGAGCAGAGTTTAGTGACTCAAACAAATGAGGGTCAAGGGGCGCAAAGTAGTCCCTTCCTTTATTCCAGCCCTCTTACTTGTAGCATCTTTATTTTGACAGCTTCCCTCCTTCCACTCACTCTCCTTTGAAAAGCAGGGGTCTTTATCTGATAGGGCAGTTATAAAGAGACAGATGTGGAGGGGGATGTCTTGCACTACAGGTCTAAGCTGGGCCGGGAATCAAAAGACGTAGAGAACACAGCCAGTAGGATTTTCGTTGTAAACACTCAGACACAGGTCGCCAAAAATGCTCAACCTTCTTGCTGGTACGTTCACATTTAGGTTGTTTTCTGGCAGTGTTACACTGAAGTATGACACCTTTGTGGCCACAAAATCTAAAATCAATGTGTGTGCAAGAAAGGAATATGGCCCCCTTTTTGTATTGGTCACACACACACACCCCAACGTAGGCCAAAAAAAAATGTAGAGTGAAATAAAAGGCTATATAAACGTAAACATGTATAATGGAAAAAATAAATATAACAGCCAAGACAAGTATAAATAAAGAATTGCTCACATAAGGTTTGACTGACATGTATATGCTTGCTGATATACTCAATACTGTAATAATAGTAATAGTATCTGGTGTCTCAAATACATTTTCACATGATAACGCTCATGTGCATGCTCCTGCACACACACACACACATGCATGCACACGTATGCACACACACACACACACACACACACACACACACACACACACACACACACACACACACACACACACACACACACACACACTCACACACACAGACACATTTGAAAACAACTCTGATTCATCCACAGAAACATTTACATTTCATTTGCTGTTTTGATGTTAAGTTCAAGAAAAAAATATTTCTTTCTATGCTCTATTTGTATATATTTACAATTTGTAACATATATTTACAATTTGTGACATTTATGTCAAGAATTTTTCAAAGTCTTAAATCTATTATCGAATCAGGTTATTTCCTTCTTAAATCATCAGTTTTCCTTGAACACCATTGACAATAAATCCAGAAGTGTCAGGGATGTGCAGTACAGCAATCTATACAGAGAGTAACAATGTAACATTTTTTTTCCATATCACACAGTCAAACAGAAAGAGCTGTTTTTTGAAGAGTAAGATTTTAACAAGACATTCTGAATTCCATTAAGAGATCACATTTTACTTAATTTGCATTTTTGTAATTTCCCATTGCATGACATGGGAGACTTCCAGTCACTTTTATTGCAATGAATTCAGCACCATTTATATTGGATTTTCAGCTAATTGACCTTAGTAACTTTTTTTAACTGCTGTTCAAGTATATCCTCCAAAGCACACACATAAACTCATTCTTAAACACCTAATTACATGTGTGCAGTGGCGCATAAATGCCAGACATGCTGCAGTGACTTTACTGTACATATAAACAAGCGGTCAGTACTTTTAACATGCACTCAAACAAGTAGACACACACACACGAAAAATGTAACTATTAGTCTAATCGTGAGGCGGAAGACTGGTTTACTCCATCAGAAGGAGCCGTCAGAGAGACTTCGTTTCATATTTGATTTAATTGTGTGCCTTCTGACAACCACATTCATCAATGGCCCTAATGGTCAATCAGAGGCTGGCGCTTGTGTGTGCGCACAGACACACACGCAAACACACACATGGAGCCCAGGGCCTTACTTGATCAAAATGCTTTAGCCCTAATGGACACAATGGGTGTGGATGAAAGAACGGATGGATGGCTGGACGGATGGATGGACAGATGACTGAGAGCCTTGTTATTAATTTGGAATGAGAGAGTGAGTGGAAATCATTATTTCTCCGATGAACAGATGTGAAGGAAAGTACAAGTCGTAGTTTCACTTCAGACTTCTGGTGACTTCAACTCTTTTTTTCCTTTTCCCTTTCTCTTGCTCCCATGGTGAAGTTATGAGGTGCAAGGGCACACAGAGAGTGATGACAAATTGATTGCCGTCATGATGGCAGTAGTTATGGGAGGATGGCAAATGATAGGCCTTGATTAGAAACCTAGGGGAGAAGAAAAAATATTCCTTTCTTCCTCTTTTTTTTCTTCTCTTTTTGTGTTGCTGCCTCGCCCTCTGCACCCCAAACATGATGCACTCTTGAAGTGTCAGTGGTTAGAAACAGTAGGTGGACCACACTGGGCTGCAGTGATCCATTCAACCATCAAATTTGCTAATATGAGATAATCTGGAAAATCAGGTTAAAGGTTGCTATGTTTATTGGAAAAATAGTTCCTTTAATTGTTCTGTTTTTATTTATATATTTATCTTTTTTTCTTTTTTCTTTCTTCTACTTTGCATTTGATTATCAGGGGTTTCCAAAGCAGGAGTCGAGATCCCCCTAGGAGGTCGCAAGACTGAGGATGAAGCGTTGCCTTATGATATCCATCCATCTATCTACCGCTTATCCTGCACTCAGGGTCGCGGGGGATGCTGGAGCCTATCCCAGCTGTCATCGAGCAAGAGGCAGGGTACACCCTGGACTGGGTGCCAGTCAATTGCAGGGCCTGCATTATGATATTTAAAAATCAAATCAAATACAGTTTTGTAAGACAGAACTCTCTTGTAGCAAATAATAATAGCACATTAAAATAATATGTGGCGCAAGTTTCTGCAGGCATTCATTTAGACAAAGTCCAGTAAATAGTAAATAGTCATACAAATAGGAGAAATAATGACCTTTACATTTAATTGATAGGGTAGCAAGAACTATGTTCATAAAAATGTACAAATAGCTGTTGAGGGGTCATTGGTCTTGAGCAGCTTTCATACTGGGATCCAGGGGCCCAAATCAACCAGGATAGTTTATCGAAATTATTTGAAACCAAAACATTTTTCAGAAATCCTTTAGAATCCTCTCTTTCTTTATCCTCTCTGTGACCCTCCCATGATACCCCATGCATCCACCCATCCTGATGATGGACCAGGCATCTGAAAAGAGAAGTTGTTTTGCCAGCGTCATTAGCTTCCTTCTAATTAGTTGAGCATCTGATTGGTGTCTGACAGGCCTAATGATTAGAAATGACAGGCTCTGCACACTGTCATGCTCGCCAATTAGGTCCGCGGAATTTTTGATGTAATCAGCTACAACTTGTGCTTGCCTCGTCTGCCGCACTTAACCTCATGCTATAAACCCCTTCCGTCACCCAACACAGGTGAGGATTTCTCTAAATCTGTCGGTTTGTTTGGTTTCAATCTGTCTCAAAATATCTCGCTGTTTGCTTCACATGCACATTTCCTGAGTTTATTTGTTGGGAGCAACGACAAAGCTAAGGGCAAGCAATGGGTTCGTGTCCATCTGCTTCAAAGATTGTTTAGACCAAACAGATCATTGTTACAGAGGAGGAAGCATTTGCATAAGGCATTGAGTTTATTTCTTTTTCTGCTTTTCCAATATTATGTTATTTTTCTCACAAGAGCAAATCCATTGTTTAGTAGCACCACGTCGTTTAGCAGAAGCATTGTGGCCATAAAAGAGAGTTGTTGTTGTTTATGATATTTCAGCTAAATGTAATGTCTCACACACTTCTCTCATCGCCTCTTCTATTTATGTGTGTGTGTATGTGTGTGTGTGTGTGTGTGTGTGTGTGTGTGTGTGTGTGTGTGTGTGTGTTGATTTAATTTTGTTCATTTGATATATGATATTCTATTGTTTAAAAAAAACAAACATTATTTTAGTTATTTAGTTTTTTCCCCCGTTGGTTTCCCGTGATTAAAGTTTTTTTTTTTTTCAATAATCAATAGATACTATATTATTTGTTTTTATTTTGTAATGTGTTTCATTAATTCCTGCTATGATTTTCAGGTATTTTTGTAATTTTCTTTTTTCATTTATTATCCAAAACAGTGATCCTTGAGGTCAACAACAGGTCAGTCAAACTAAACTGAAAAACCTACTCCAACAGACAACACACAACTGGTTTGACTTGACACTGTGATCCGTTTTTTTAAAAGCAACTTTAAAAATAAAAAAATGCATATTGTCATCTTTTTCTTGCGATGATGTCGGGCAGTGTCATAGCCCTAAGTGTGTGCTTCTGTGGTGAATTGATGACATTAACACCACTCTCTATAAGCCGCTCAATTTCTTGAGTAAGAGTATTCATTTATTTACTTTTAATATACAGTATTAATATATATTAATATATTGATACCCCCATGACCATGAGTGAAAAAATATATATTATTGAGTATGTAATGAGTTCAAGAAACACATATCAGCATGGTGCCCAAAGTGGCTAAGCATGATTTATGTAAATATTAGCATTAAGACAGCTCTGGTCCTGTCAAACATGAGATGGATGGCACCCGAGGAGGACAAGCAGCCGATTTCTGTGATTCCTTTGCCTCTCAATGCTCCCTGTGTGTGTGTGTGTGTGTGTGTGTGTGTGTGTGTGTGTGTGTGTGTGTGTGTGTGTGTGTGTGTGTGTGTGTGTGTGTGTGTGTGTGTGTGCATGTGTGCGTGCGTGCATGTGTGCGTGCGTGCATGCATGTGTGCGTGCTTGCGTGCGTGTGTGTGTGCGTGCGTGCATGTAAGTGCGCATGTGTCTGTGTGTGGGAGATTAATCATGCTTGATGCATGTTACCATTGGACTGGCAGTGGATCTGAGAGGAGATGCAGTCGCCGCTTTAAGTGTACTCACTTACTGCAGACACACACACTTATTGTTTGGATCTGAGTCCAAGTGTTTTGAGAAAAACAAAAAACATATATATATATATATATATATATATATATATATATATATATATTTATTACAAAGAGACAACCCCATTGCTGTTTTTGCACTAACGTTTATTAGGTTTATGATGTTCAAAAATATGAGGTATTATGCTTTATTGGCCTCTCCTCCACTGGATAGAAGTGAAGGCTAATGAAACACGCAAATATAATGAAGCTAATTAACCTTGTTTGAAGCAGGATGATTCTAGTGATCATTAAGAGGCTGTTTCAAAAACAGCATCTCTTTAATATGGACTTCGGCTCTGTACACAATTAGCCATAATGTGTATAAAAACGCTTGTTGATATTTATCATAAGAACATAGCCAATTACCTTTGTCTTGTGTTTCAACGTTTTTCTGTAATTACATTTTTGGATGCAGGACAAGCTTTGGAAACACTTTTCAATGAGGTTGCTATAATTAGCAGCCATTAGTGCAGTAATTAGCATGATTTAACATATTATTAGTATTTAATAATTATTTACTAATGGAGTTCATAAACAAAGGCCTACAGTCTCCACATCTCAAACCATTTATGATCAAGTTCTTACTTAATAGTAAAAATACTTTGCATCCCCCATCAGTTTGTACAGTTATTCCTATTTGTTGCTGCAGTAAAGGGCATTATTTAAAGCTTATTTTTTTTCATTTAGCTATTGGTGGTTACTCTGTGTAAATTTTTGCCCTTGTCCATGTGTCCGCATAGCTTTCGTCCAATATTCTTTGAGTTGTGGATTTTACTTCATTAGACATTCCCATTCAATGTACGGCATGAAATGAATTGAATATATATATTTTAAATAGCTTAATGCTATTTAATAATAAAAAAGGAAAATAAAAGCAATAATACGAAAGAAACAGTGCCTAACCAGTTTAAGATATATTAATTAAAATATGTTTGCATAGGCTTATTTATGTAGACTCAATGTCTGGGATTGTTGGGGTCAACTGCCTTTTGTTCTTTCCTTTTAGAAAGTTTAAGACCGATTTAGACCATGGCCCACATTTGTTTATCCTTAACACACTTTGTCAATTGTATCCTCCGGCTTTCTTAGTTTATTTGCAGATCTTTATTCCATATGGATAGGTGAGAGATGACAGGATATGTGGCATGAAGAGAGACAAGAAGTAAAGACTTCAGCCACCCCTTTTCTCAACAGTTTAGGCATGAAACTACCTGAAGTTTCAGTGGCGAGTGAGTCTTTCCCAGGCTGCTCACTGACACTGTGATTAGTTCTGGCCATCGTTGCTTTTCTTCAAGCTCTTGCCTGTGACGCCTGGCCACAATGAAGCTCGGAGGGAGGAGACAGTGGATGCATAGTTAAATATTCCATCATGGAGGAGAGACAGAAAGGGAATGAGATTGTAAAAAAGATAATGTGTGAGGGGCAGGAGAGAGTAGGAGGGGATGTGAGTAGATAAACGACAATAATTGACAGACGAAATAGGAGGAGAGGGAAGGGGGAGGGAGGGCAGTTGGACACCCCTCATCCCCCCCACCCCCCAACTCCCATCATCCTCTCCCTTCTTCCTTGAGGATAAGTGGCTGATGGTTTATAAAGAGTGTTTCTTCCTCCTCCGCTGCCAGAAATTCCGTCATGGCTCCCATTAGGTTGACAGCTGTCAATTAGAGCCCCCTTGGTCTGCCGCACCCAAGTTATTGCAGTCAGTTGATGCCGTCGTTTCGCTCCCAGTTTCGCCTTGAGCGCCATCACAAGTGCTCAAACAGTCAATAGCTGATGCATCAGCAGTTATTTCTTAAATTGGCTCACAAGATTGCATCCGTCCCTTACTTCTCTCTTGCTCTACAAAGCTTCCCCAAATCTTCTGACTTTCTTTTTCAACTCCCCAGATGATTCTGTGAAGAAAGAGCTATGGCTTCCTGCCCTGAATAAGAGCAAAAGCTCAACACACACGCAGAGTGAGACTCTCAATGTGGAGTGGAATTACCGGCAAATTTGTCCCATTGCTGTGCTGAATATCCAAATTATAGACTTCTGATGACGTATGTCAACTAACTTTGGGTCGATACACTTTAATTCTGTTTTAAAATTAAAAAAATACAAAATGACAAAGATCTTAAAGTTTGTTACTTGATTAGCATGTAAATGTTAAAGCAGGAAGATTGACTGAAGCACAATCTAGAATTATTATTTTTCAATTAATATTTTTCTGCTTATCAGACCATTATATTTTAGGTTGAGTTTTATACGGTCAAATGAATGTAGAAACATTCAGTAAGAGATTTTAAGTGTTGGTGTTTAGCTGCTTTCCATCGCATGCTCTGCCTTCCTGTCCTGTTCAGGACAAACTGGATTATAGATTATATGTTTGTGTGTTCATTTGTGTGTCTATGTCCTATGGAGTGTAAGGAAGTGGCCTCCCAGGAGAATGAACCAATCAAAACAAGCAGTATGTGTTTCCCGATTTTGTGTGTGTGTGTTTGTGTGTGTGTGTGTGTGTGTGTGTGTGTGTGTGTGTGTGTGTGAGTGTGTGTGTGTGTGTGAGAGAGAGAGAGAGAGAGAGAGAGAGAGAGAGAGAGACCATCTTCTGAGTGTCATCTGGGCTCAAATCCAGGTCTGGGTTTCTTCTTGTCCTCGGCGGGGGTCACCTCTATGTCTGGGAGTATGTGTGTTTGTGTGCTTCCCCTTTCCGACGGCAGATTTGGCTGAACCAAGATGAAAATGGCAGCCATCAGTCTGGTGTGTGGGTGTCTGTGTGTGCTTTCCTGAGTGTGTGTGTGTGTTTGTTTGTGTCTGTAAGTATGCACACATATGTGTGTGTGCACTTGTGTGCATGTGATGGTGGCTATGATGAAAGGCAGGGGAGCCAGTGAGGGCCTGTCTGGTAATCAGAGCCAGCCTGAGCTGACATCCTTTTTAGGCTGACAGCACCTTCCGCTTCTTTCCTAACACACACAATTCAACTGACTGGCCACCAATCAGTCACTGCAAATGACAGTCCAAAGTGCCCCTCGCTCTCCGTTTCTCCCCCTTGTTTAATGTTCTGATCAGTCTCAGATGCTGGAAATAAAAAAGTAAAAATAGAAAAAAAATCTCAATGTCTACAATAGGGGCTCTTAAATATTTCACCCCCTGCACTTGTCAAAGAATTGTGACCCCAACATATCCTGAACCTTATCCACAAATAAAAGTATACCATTTCAACCCATTTTAGATAGATTATAAATTTTATAAATTTGTTGGGTTTCTTTTTAATCATACTTCTTGGCATAAAGAAGTATGATTAGTTAAAAAAATCACACAGTTAAACAATTCAAGGCAACACACATTAGAAATGTGTTTGTATGTGTTATCTGAGAGTTAACCAGAGAAATTATTGGTCTATCTTCACTTGTGACTATGTGCGTATAAACCAACGTGTGTTTCTGTCTCTGTGTGTGTTTTCAGGTGAGAGAGAGAGAAAGTGAGAGAGAGAAGGATGAAAGGATGAAGGGAGCGATGGAAGAGGACTGTTTTATTTTATACTGCTCAGGCCTGTTGCTAATTAATGTTTTGGTGGGTTTCTGTCGGAGCTGAGTAATGTTTTTGATCTTTATGCCTGATAACTGCATACTTAATGAGATTTCAAAGCTGGTGGAGATGGGAGTTGCTGCTCCCTGCAATTATTGACAGATGCCTTTTCTCCGCCACTGGCTGCTGCACCATAAATCCTTCCTCAGTAATGAGCTTGAGAAGTGCCACCCTGCCAGTGAGCTAATGAAACTGAGCAAAGGGGGGTGCCCATGTGTGTGCATGTGTGCAAAGAGTGCATCACACTTCTCTGACACATTTTTTTCCTCTTTAAATGCACTCCGCAGATGTCAGCTATCTTGCTTGCTAGCAACAAAGAGGCAATGGGATAGTAGTCTAAGATGAACAAAACAATGAGAAAACAAACACATGAATAAACAAACAAACACAATTCATATAGTTGAAGCCTCTGTATTTTTATACTTTATTAAGAATTTGGGGCTACTCGGTGGGTTTAATTTGGGGCTACTCGGTGGGTTTGAATGGTGGGGTGGGAGGTTGCTCAGGTTACTACCCTGCGTGACAGCCATTTGTCTGCCTTTGGCTGTTTTATTTAAAATACTAGTATCACTGGTGGCAAATGTAAGTGTGATTGATATTGCTTTGTCTCCTCTGCCTTCTTTTCTCTGCCGTGAACCTGTTCGTCTTTGTAACTTGGCCAGGGAGGGAAAGAAATAGGCAAAGAGAAGAAAATGCTAGTGAAAAGTAGGGATAGCTTTTCTCTCCACCGGGGCAAATCTGGCACAGTTGTTTAGGCTTCATTCCATAGTTAATTTATGTAATTGTATATTTTTTATTTCCACCTTTCTCTCTCTCTCTTTCTCTCTCTCTCTCTCTCTCTCTTTATATATATATATATATATATATATATATATATATATATATATATGTATATATATAACGGTATATATCTTTTTCCACAAGTAGAACACCAAAAGAGTGATATAGGTACTTTACAATAGTACAACAGTACTTTTTCTAAGTAGTTGCTAATTATGGAATAGTACATGTATTTAAATTAGCTGAATTGTCACCCAATGCACACCTGCTGTTCATTTCTCTTTAGATTTCAAGACTCTCAAAGTCTCTCAGTTACGCTTCAAAAATCCAGTTGGGTTGTAACAATGATTTGTAACATAAAGTAAAAAAATGGCCCCTTTTTAAAATTTAAACTGTTCAATTGCTTGCGCTTGTATTCATGTGCCCATGCACACACACAAAGCTAGTATTATTCAGTTCGCGCTAACACTAGCTTCTCTGTGTTAGTTAACTTAGGGACAAAATCTCCAAAATTGTACACACCACACCCACCCACCCACCCACCCACACACACACACACACACACACACACACACACACACACACACACACACACACACACTTATTGTGTTGTTGTGTACATTAAGGGTAGAATTTTAACCTGTAGGAAAACTCTCTGCTAACTATGGGCTCCACTTCGTCTCGTCTTTTTCACAGTAGAAAGGTCAAGATGTATGAATGGTATGAGCAAAAACACTATAGCATTCTGTCTACCTCCAACTAAAAACCCCAGAGTATTAACACCATATAGGACCAAAGCTTTTTGTTTGTTTGTTACTCTCTCAGTCCTTAGAAGCTTGAAAGACAGAATGAAGAAATATACTTTAACATTAAGGTACAGGACAACAAAGAAGGAGCTTACATCCATAACAGTATTAAAACACACACACACACACACAAAACCTACTTTTGAACCACGTAAAACTTCTTACTCAAGATGGAATTGCAAAACAAGTGCAATTGATAAAATCCGTAACTCTGGGGAGATAAATGACAGTGCTTCTGAAACTCCTGTGTGATTTGAGGTTTCCTGGAAGACAGGAAGAAACCCACATGTTGGACAGAGTGTTTGAGGTGTCCAGAAACTGGAGCAGGAGTGTAGCGAGTCGACATCCGACTGCCAAACAGTCGATTTCCCCTTCTCATCGTCCGAGCCATACATCACTGAACCACCCTTCTCCACTGACACAATGACGAATGTCATTTGTCAAACTGGGCCATGCTCGGGCCTCACATTGTGTGCGTGTGTGTTTGTGCGTGTAGGGGTGGCCTTTTGCCGCTTCTGAGGCCCACAACTACAGGAAAGACAGACTTAGAGACTAAACATCAGAAAGAATAAAATGAAGATTCTGTTTTGTTTGAGGAAACAGAACCCACAGTTGTGCATGTGTTGTATTGGTATCTTGACAATATTGATATTTCCACCTGAAACAGTATTTTATATGCAATTAGTCACATTAAACATCATGAATATGTATAGGTTGTAAATCATCCCCCCATTAATCTCCAAGATATATGTGCAGGCGTGCCTTTATGTTTGTATGTCAATAATAATCTGTGTACGTCTCTCTACTGAGCTCATGTGTCTTCAGGGTGGTTCGCCAATGTGTATCAGTTACCATAGCATATACATACATAAACCCACAACACAACACACAGCAGCACAGTCTGTCTGATTCAAAGAGATGCCTAAGAGAAGATGGATGCTCCTTAAAAAAGGGTTTGTTGATGGATATGAATCTGGCCCTGCCATTCATCACTGCTGTATTATTTCGAATGGATTGCTACAGAGCTGTAACATGAGCTGCAGCTTTGTGTGTGTTTACTGTGTGTGTTTACCGTGTGTGTTTTCTGTGTGTGTGGACTGTTGAAGATGGAAAAAAGGGGGATAGTTAGAGTTAAGCAGGGGATGCAGAATAAAAGTCAAATGAGTAAAATAAAACTGGAGCAAATAAAACATGGGCGTACAGTTTAAAAAGTTTGAGTGGTTGATGGCTGTTTAAGGCAAGTCTTCAGTGAGTCAAAAATACAGTCAATTCCCCTCACAGTTTTATACATTTTGTTTTTTTACTTATAGTCAAGACAAGTCCGATTATATTTTTATTGCGCAAAGTCACAACACAGTTGTCTCATGGCACTTAACATGTGCAGCCGGTCTAGACCATACTCTTTAAAATAAATTACAGATACCCAACATGCCCCCATGAGCAAGCACTTGGTGTCAATGGGTAGGAAAAAAATGCCTTTTACCAGGCAGAAACCCTGGACAAATTCAAGCTTAATCAAGTGGCCATCTCTCATTATAGATAATTCACTGGTGGTGATGAGGGAATTTTTAGTCATTTACGGAGGTAAATTATTTATTTAGTCGTCATTTTTAAATACGGAGTGAATTTATTATTTTTTTCATTATTGGCTGCATTACTTTTTTTTTAGCTCTCCTTACATCATTAAGTTGTTACATTTTCTTGCCCCCAAAGGAGATTAACTTGTTACCAGGAGGTTAGTTTTTGAGAGTCATTGTGATAAACCAGTTATTTAAATGAAGTAGCCCAGGTCAGGAAAACATTCAGGGATGACCCTTGACCTTTTTTTCCTGACACAAACAATCTGACAACCAATCAATAACTCCTTCACTGAACTACAATAAATGGCCTTATTTCAGCAATTATGTGTTTGTTGTAATGAGTTTTACTGTAGTTCATGTAAGTTCATGTTGTCTTTTTTTGTTTTTTTTTCAAGTTCCCGTTCTACTGTGCACAGTATTTAGGTAACAGGTGGTGCACCAGCAGTTTGTCTTTTGTTGGATTAAATTGTGTGTTGAAACATGGATCAATCACCTGTCATCATGCATGATCTAATTTCAGGATTTTATAGACACATTGAAAAATTTACATTTGAATAACATACTGTGCCTCTTTGGGACTCTGTATAAATAGAAGGAACACAGACATTTAAAAAGGGAGAAACGGAAACATTTATATTCCACAAATTATTCTTTAATCAACAAGTACGTTTTCCAGGCTTTTCTATGCCCTACATTCCCTTTAATCCCCTTTCCCACTTCCTGGGTTTCTATAGTATCGAGGCAGATTTGGTGATTTATTGTGGCCATCCATCTCAAACTCATCCATCACCAGCTGGTTGCTAGGCAATCATGGCAGCAGCTGTTTGCTTTTGAGTTCAACGGAGGGGCCGTCAGTCACCGGCGGCAGGTGAAAAGCATTACCAACGCACTGTTGTCACACCGAATGATTAATCAAAGGCAGGGAAAGATAATTAAAAAGATATGATCCTTCTTGGTACTGGTCCACAATTTGCCGAAGGGAAAGGGGAGGAATAGAGGAAATGTGAGAGGAGAAGCGGAGACCCTTTGATTGTCATTACACCCTTTTAGAAATTTAACCTGAGAAAATGCTGTGTTAGATGACTATGGACTTTCCTGGAGGTTTGGTCTTCTTCTCTCTCCCCTTAACACTTAGAAGGACATGGAGGAGTGGGACGAGTGCTGATAAAGCCCACTCTCTTCTTAGACAATGTTCTAATTAATTAGGAAGTGATGGGCTGAAAAAAAGAACAGAAATCATTTTTTTCCTTTTTAAAGTCATAGAGGCAGGAAAGAATGAAAGAGCTCTTGAGATTGGTCATTTGTCAACTATCATGAAGCTTCACAGAGTCTGAGTAATAAGTACCTGCTTTGTCAGGCCTTCAGATGGACTTGTTTAGGCATAATGTGTTTTATGTGGACTTCTATGTGCAAACACTGGCAAGGGAAAAGAATGAAACTCATTCTGAACCTGAGTCAACATCAACAAACAAACATCAGGTTTAAACCAGAAAATAAAATAGATAAAAGGAATGCCATGCTCCTCATGAAACAACAACTTTAGTCTTAATTTGAATGTTCTTACTGAGACACTGTACCACAAATGTGATCTGCACCATGTTATTTAGAGTATCTGCCTTTTCAGATTAGGGATCTGATTTTTCTTTGAGACATTTAACACAGAGCATCCAAGTATTCTTTAATATACTGTAATATTGGACCCATTTATGTATATGAGGGTGTATCATGTGTATCAAATTTTGATTAGAATCCAAATCTCATTGAGAAGTCCCAAAAACAATTATATGCCTCTGATATTTTGCTGTTGTAATTAAGTATATGCCGTATACCAGTACTTTTTTCCTCAAATTTGGTGTTATGTACTTCATTAGAACATTTTTTTATATAAATGGATTACCCTTCTAATTATAAAATTGAATTGTCTTTTCTTGTAAAGGTTGATTCACTCTATTTCATTTATGACAGGGAAAAAATGCAGTGCACCAAAGTTTAGGGGTCACAAAACCCGAAAATGTGATGCTCTTTCTTATATACATAAAGTGCTGGTTTACTGAAATAAGCATTCAGCAAGTCTTGCTTTACAACTCCCTTTAGAAGTCATTTGTGTCTATAAATGCTAAAATTGATAGTCTGAATCACCCATTATTCTGATTTGAATAGAGAGGTCCTGCCACTTACAAAAAACATAATTGCAGTGCAATCTACAATGAAGATTTAACTGTTTTTGGTGTTTTTATTCTTTTGCATAACAAATTGTTATATGGGTATTTTCAAGTTAAACACAACCTTAGCTTGGAATAAGAAAAAATGTTTTAAGTTTGATAATTTCTCTTGTACAATCCCTGTCGTCTTCAAACATACACATCAGGGATGAACCGCCAGATAAGATCTCCGTATTTGTCTCTTCGTGTCAAATCTTTCATCTACAAGAACCAGGTCCTGTATGTTTTGACTTCCCTCATTTTCACACCCCGATTTGTTTTCTGGTGTTGAAACAAGGTGAGCACTAGTGGAACTCTGTGTTTCATACACATCCGCAGTCAGGCTTAGAGACATAACAACAGCAATGGGAAGACATATACACAGACACACATACTGATAGACAAACAGGCAGATGGGAGACAATTGTTTTCGCAGACTAATTGTAGCTGGTTTGGAATCGTCTCACAGAATAGAGAAATAATTTAAACACTTTCTGTGGTTTTTCACAGAGCAAACACGTAAGTACTGCAAACACATAGTAAATTTATACTTGTCTAAGCCCATCGTGTGTCTTTTCGATAATTTTGGAATGGCATTTTTAGAACACAACTTTGGGTAATTTTCAGAGTGAAATATTTGCAAACATCCATCCATCTTCCCCCGCTTATCTGGAGTTGGGTCATGGGGGCAGAAGCCGGAGCAGTGAGGCCCAGAACTCCCTTGCCCCCGCCACAAGGTCTGACTCCTCTGGGGAGACCCCAAGGCGTTCCCAGGTATGCCTGGAGAGATAATCTCTCCGGCGTGTCCCTTTCTCGTGGTCTCTTCCCAGATGGACATGCCCGGAATACCTCCCCCCAGGGGGCGTCCAGGAGGCATCCTGACCATATGCCCGAACCACCTCATTGGGCTGAGGAGCAGAGGAGCAGCAGCTCTACTCCCAGCTCCCTTCAGATGACTGGACTTCTCACCCTATCTCTAAGGGAGAGACCACCCACCCTGCAGAGGAAACTCATTTCCTCATTTTGGCCGCTTGTATCCACAATCTTGTTCTTTCGGTCTCTACCCACAGCTCATGACCATAGGTGAGGGTGGGAACAGAGATTGACCGGTAAATTGAGAGCCTCAGCTTTTTGGCTTGGCCCCTTCTTCACCACGACAGACCAGTACAGAGTCCGCATCTCTGCAGATGCCGCACGATCCGCATGTCAATCTCCCACTCCATCCTTCCCTCACTTGTGAATGAGACCCAGAGATACTTGAACTCCTCCAATTGGGGCAGGACCTCTTCCCCAACCCAGAATGGGCATTCCACCCATTTCTGGGTTGAGCACCATGGTCTTGGATTTGGAGTTGCTGATCCTCATTCCAGCCACTTCACACTCGGCTGCTGAACTGTCCATTGAGAGCTGGAGATCATGGCCTGATGAAGCTAACAGAACCACATCATCTGCAAAAAGCAGAGACTCGATCCTGTGGCAACCAAACTGCACCCCCTCGACGCACTGGCTGCACCTAGAAATTCTGTCCATACTAGTTAAGAACAGAATTGGTGGCAAAAGGTAGCCCTGGCGGAGTCCAATTCTCACTGGAAATGGGTCCGACTTACAACCGGGAATGCAGACCAAGCTCTCACACGATCATACAGGGACCAGACATCCTGTATGATGGGGTTTGGTACCCCCCAAAGGATTGCCGGCAGGACACAGTCAAATGCCTTCTTTGGGTCCATGAAACACATGTATACTGGTTAGGCAAACTCCCATGCCCCCTCGAGGACCCTGCTGAGGGTATAGAACTGGTCTTCTGTTACACAAACAGACAGAAAACCATCCTGCTCCTCCTGGATCTGGGGTTCAACAACCCGGCAGACCCTCTTCTCCAGCACCGCTGAATAGACCTTACCAAGGAGAGTGAGGAGGGTGATTCCTCTGTAGTTTAAGCACACCCTCCGATCCCCTTTTTTAAAAAGGGAGATCACTACCTCTGTCTGCCAGTCCAGCGGCGCTGTCACCAACATTCACACATGGCGGCAGAAGCGTGTCAGACAGGACAGCCCTACTGCATCCAGAGCCTTAAGGAACCCAGGGTGGCCACAACCATCCTGGGGGCCCCACTACTGAAGAGCTTTATGACTGCTTCAGCAACTTCAGCCCCGGAAATAGGTGTATCCGCTTCAGAGTCCCCTGACTCTGCTTCCTCATTAGAAGGCATTTCAATGGGATTGAGGAGGTCTCATAAGTATTCCTGCCATCGATCTACAATGTCTCAAGTTTAGGACAGCAGCGTCCCGCTCCCACTTTACACGGTGTTGACGGAGCACTGCTTCCCCCTCCTGAGCCGCCGGATGGTGGACTAGAATCTCCTGGACGCCCTGCGGAAGTCGTTCTCCATTGTCCCCCAGAACTCCTCCCACACCCAAGTTTTTGCCTTGCCATCCACCGAAGCCGCATGCCGCTTGGCCTGCCAGTACTTGTCAGCAGCCTCTGGAGCCCCACAAGCCAGAAAGGCCCGATTGGACTCCTCCTTCAGTTTGATGGCATCCCTCACTGCTGGAGTCCACCAGTGGGTTCGAGGGTTGCTGCCCCAGCAGGTGCTGACCACTTTATGGCTGCATCTCCAGTTAACCACATGGACAATGGAAGCACAGAACATGACCCATTCTCACTGAATGTTCCACACCCTCCCTTGGGACATGGTTGTAGTTCTGCCAGACGTGGCAGTTGAAACTTCTTCTGACAGGTTACTCTGGTGTTCCCAGCAGACCTTCACAATACGTTTGGGTCTGCCAGATCTGATGGGCATCCCACCCCACCATCGGAGCCAGCTCACCACCAGGTGGGGATCAGTTGAGAGCTCCACCCCTCTCTTCACCCAAGTGTCCAGAACATGCGGTCACAAGTCTGACGATACAACCACAAGGTCAATCAAAGAACTGTGGTGTAAGACAGCCAGAGCCCGTCCCCCCACCTGAAGGCGGAGGGAGGCTGCCCTCTCGTTCACCAGGTTGAATCCCAATGTGCAGGCGCCGAGACGGGGGGGGCAATCAATATGCCCACACCTGCCATCGCCTCTCACCGGGGGCAACTACAGAGTAAAAAGGAGTCGAGTCCCTCTCAAGAGGCCTCGTTCCAGACCCAAGATTGTGCATCGAGGTTAGTCCGACTATATCTTGGTGGAATCTCTCAGCCTCCTTCCCTGCCAGAGAGGTTACATTCTGTGTTCCAAGAGTTGGGTTTCTGCAGCCGAGGATCGGACTGCCAAGAAACCCCGCTCCGGCTACCGCCCAGCTCGCACTACAGCTGACCTCCTTGGCCCGTCCTGTGTGTGGTGAGCCCAGGGGAAGAGCGACCCATGTCGTTCTTCAGGGCTATGCCCGGCCGAGCCCCATGGTTAAAGACCTGACCCCCAGGTGCTCGCTGCAGAGCCTCGTACTCGGCCTGGCTCCGTGGGGGGCGTCCTGCATCCAGGCAAGGGAAAGCTGGGTCCAATAATAGTCTTCTTCATGGCGGTCTTCTGAGCTTAGTGTGATCCCTTACCTAGGACCTTTTTGCCTTGGGTGACAAACCCCTCCACCAAGGTAAGGTGGCAGTTCTCTTAGGGTTTTTTTAAAATAAGCTTTTGTTAAAACTTTGCATTCGTTGCAGTTGAATATTATACAAGATATAATCAGGTTTTATGTGCTTGAATTAAACATTTAATTTGTAGTCGGTGGCAAGTAGACGGAACAGCTGAAAGCCAAGGTGTCGAACTACTAAGTTTTGTGTGTATATATATATATATATATGTATATATATATATATATATATATATATGTATATATATATATATATATATATATATGTACTTATACACACACAACGTTTTCGGCTTATTTTAGTTGGAGCTCATCTATTGGTTGTTGAATCAGTCTTTATGGTAATGAAATGCTTAGATTTGTGATAATATCCTACATATAGGATATTGTCGTAAGCCTATGACTAGAAGAAGACTTAGCCACGTGTCCACTAAAACTCAAGACTACCACCTCACTCTTTACAACTGAGATGATGGGTCTGCTATACGACTCTTAAGATATCCTTAAGATTTCATTATGAATGCCAGTTTTAAGTCTGCCACTAGAAAATCGTGAGGTGTAAGTCCAGCATTAGACTGTGGAATTTGTGGCTGTACAAAAAAAAAAAAAGAAAAAGAAAGATTATTATAAAACCCATAGAAATGCTGAAAATGTTATCATCTGGTCTGATAGCATTTTAAAATTCAAAAACCATCACAATCATTTTATCTTTATTCAAGGTAGCTGAGAACTGAACAGGATGTTGTTCAACCCTTTTTGGTTTCACCATGGAACAGTTTTAAGAGAAATGAATGAGGGATGAGAAATGAACCCATAATAAATCTTTTTCAGAAAAATCTAAAGTCAGGGCATTTTCAGAAACATATTATGTCAAAACACTATAGAATAGCTTTATTTTTTTTCATGTAATTCAAATATATTGATTAGAACTTAACTCTAGTCTGCTTTTTGGTTAAAATAATGATGATTTTTAGTTTGGGGTTTCCTAAAAAAATTCTCATCCCAACCCGCTGGAAAAAAAACATCATCAAGTTTTTTTCTGAAAATTGTAAATTGGTTCTTATTCATGCACTTAAAACCTTCATTCTCATTTGTGCTGTTTGTAGATAATAACCAACTGGACATTTTTGGCTGAGCTGTGCCTTCATTGCAAATAGATTAATGAAAGGAAGAAGGTTGGACACATACAGCCAGGTAGGACAGATATAGAGATGTTGCTGCACAGAGAAAACGTCAGTCAGCGCTGAACATGTTGCGCTCTACCTTTCTCTGCTGCTCTTCCAGGATGAATTCTGCCTGCAGCGTTGCCTCAGGTTATATCCAGTCTCGCTGAATGCCGTCTCTGCCTCTGACTTTCATTCAATCTTGTCAACATCACACGAGGTGGTGAACACAAATGAAAGTCTGTGTTTTTGATTGAACTAAATGAAGGAATGTTCCAGCATACAAAATCACAAGCGTACATGTACCAATGTGTGCCTCCCTTTCATTAGCACTTATAATCCAGTCAATAGAGACTTGATGGGTTAACATGTTGCTATTGATTCATTGACCATTATAAACTGCCTTGAGAAACAGCCTCAGCCCTAAACACACTTTTAAGAGGCTGCTACTGTATGCCTGGACACTACTGAAATGATTTTTTTTTTGTCTGTATTTTATCTATTGATTGATTTATTTTCAATAATTTCTCTTGAAACTCCATGTGTAACATTTCCGCAGTGAATGAAGCGTGATCAGGGAGTAGGATGAGCCATAGAGCAAGTGGGCATATCGTTGGTGCCTGTCCTGATTGAATTAATGACCTTAATGATTAGAAAAAAGAAAAAGAAAAGACTCACCAAGTATCAACATATTTTCAGAAAAAAAGAAGTTCAAGTTTTGTGTCACTTCTCTTTAAAACGGATAAACAGATAACTTCTCACTTATGATTCACCCTGCAATTTTATATTTATAATCAGAATGCCGAAAATGCCAGAGCATAAAAGACATTGGCATTCCTTTGGGGAAAATACTTTTACTGGAGGACTAAAGGACTAGAGTCATGATGATGTAAAATGTCAATCTTTTGTAACGGACGACACCATAATGTCCCCTAAGCTTTGTTTGAGTAGGCTCGACCTCATGAAATTTAGACCACATGGTTTCAGCTAAGTAGCAATTACACATCTCAGTCAATATTTTCGGTAATTAAGAAGAATAGTTTCTCCATTTTCCATTCTATGAAAAAAAATGTATTTGAATCCACAGTTGAAGTAAACAATACATACCCCATTCATAAAAATAAGTAATTAAATAAGTAAAGTGAAAAAATTAACAGAAAAATAATTAAAAAAAAAAAGATAGTCTTATGCAATTGTCCGTATGGCTGAAGTTGAATCTTAAATATTCACTGTTAAAAATCCAACAACATATAACATGAATTATATTCATGTGAAGATTTTTTGATTAAAAATATTAAAATAAAAAAAAATGATACACTAAAGAAAATGAATATAGAATGTGAACATGACATAGTAAAAGCATTTCAGCAAAAATAAGATGGTAAAACTGTGAAATCTAATTAAATGAATAGAGGCTAATAAAATATAAATACAGTTAAATTGAATAATAAAATAACATTATGATGCCTAAGTAGTAAAGTAAGTGAGGTGAGACGCATTAAAAACAATAAAAAAATTCGACAAATGAGACCTAAACATTGTGAAAAGACATGTGATAATTCTTTTCAGGGTAAAAATATTCTAATACAACCAGGGTAAGATATGGGGCAAAGTTTAATATGGTGAATTGTTCAATAATAATAATAATAATAATAATAATAATAGTAATACTACTACTACTACTACTACTACTACTAATAATAATAATAATAATAATAATAACAACAACAACAACAACAATAATAGTAGTAATAATAATTATGATAATAACATGGATTTAAATGGTTTTCTATTGTTCCTCACAAATACTTTTCACAAGATGAATGGAACACCTCTTTCATTGGCTATGTGCAAAACATAAATATGGTTATTGTCAGATATGTTCAATTAAGCATCTCTTTGAAGACAAAATTTTCCTTTTTAATGCCCTGACATTTCTTACTCTCAGCATTTTGACGAAATTGCCCTGTCAAATTTGGGAGTATTTCACTCCGTAAATGCAACCCAATGTTCCCTGGCTAGTTGCCTGCAGCGATGGGGGACAAATGTGTTTTTGTGTCGTGTATGATTTTGCTTGGCAGCAAAAAAGCCCCTTCATTTTATTTTAGGCATTTTTAATCAAGCAGCACGAGGTCAAGAACTTTTGTTTTGCAGACACATCTGCATTGTGCATTCTTCTAAAAAGAACTTATGTTGAACTTGACTGGTAGCGTGTGTCCGAATGTGTGTATGTGTGTGTGTGTGTGTGTGAGTTTGTGTGTGTGAGTGTGTGTGTGTGTGAATACACACGTGAACAGCTATTGTCAGCAGTGTGCCTGCCAGTATGTGTCTTTGTATGGGAGAGTTATGTTGTAAATCAAAGTAATCAATTGCTGCATTTGTTAAGGCATTGCACACCAAGTGACCACTGTTTTGTATTGTGAGTGTTTATTTGTGTTTCCACTTATGTCTCTTTGTATTCTTGCATGTGTTTGTATGTGTATGTGTGTGTTCACACATCCAGCTTTCACATGATGTCCTTCACACAGCTGTCACAAATCACAATTATGAGTCTGCAGCCCCACAGCTTTAATGTGTATGGTGCCTGTGTGCATGTATATCTATGTGTTGGTGTGTGTTTGAGTTCATGCCTTTTACATGAGCCAGGGCTATTGTCAGGTGGTAAGAAAAGTTTTAGGGGGTTAAGTGTGAACACTCTTACTGATTCCTAACAAAAGATTTCAGCCAAAATAAATAAATACATTAATATAGATACTCTTGTCGAAATTTTCTTCTCATGGCAACAGGGCTTGAATCTTGAATTTCCTCACTTGAAGAAATTTCACCCCTCATAGGAGAGGCTTCTTTAGTTCTATAGATATAGATAATTTACAATAAGCAATAAAAACCTGCCGTGATATTAAAAAAACAAAAACAAAAATTGAAATTAATTAGTTGTTTCTATGACCATACAGGTCAGGAACGATAAGCAGTCAGAAAAGCACGGCTTAAGAAGAACTGTCTAGCAATGACAAAGGCATTTGTTTGATCAACCACTTAATCAAACACCTGGCAACCTCAGATTTTGAGATCACCACTTGCATGCCCAAGGGCTCCTCGTTTTTGAAAATAATCTTAAATAATAATTTGATCATTGTAAAATGTATCTGACAACTCGTTGGAAAATTAAGTAAAATTCTAGATAAAAAGACCCGAAAATGTGCCCAAAACAAACTATTGCTTGAAATTATTTTTTGAAAAGTATCATTAAGTCTGTACAGCATTATCCATCCATCCAACTTCTTCCACTTATCTTGCAGTCAGGGTCACGGTGGATGCTGGAGCTTATCCCAGCTGACATCGGGCAAGAGGCGGGCAATACCCTGGACTGGTCGCCAGTCAATTGCAGGGACACATATATAGACAAACACTCATTCACTCACGCACTAATTCATTCACTCATCAGTTTTTTTTTTTCAATTAACCTGCATGTTTATGGAAACCGGAGAACCTGAAGGAAACCCACACAGACACAGAGACACATGGGCAATAACATACAAAATCCACACAGAAAAATTGAACCAGTCAGAATTGAAGCAAGGGCCTTCATGCTGTGAGGCTGAAGCCTCCCCTGCGCCTCCCCTGTGCCGCCCCTGTACAGCATCATCTGCAGATAAATGTTAAGTCATGGCACAGAGTTTATTTCAGAGCAAAACAGGGTAAGATGTTTGCATCGGTTTCCCCTAAGACCTGGCTGCCATAATAGCACCAGAGCTTTGGCTCTGCCAACCCACCTGCAATCTGGGCGAAGTCCCCTGTGACTTTTTTTGTTATAATTTCTTTATAGATAGGCAGCCATAACAAGAGTGATTTTGACACTGCTGGTTGATGTCAGTCTTTGGATTTGTCTGCTAATTTACAATAAAAAGGAAAGAGAATTACAAGATAGTTTAATTTCAAAAACACCTTAATTCACTGCCAGAAACATGGCGACTTAAAGTGGGTAATAAGTCCATCTGACATCAGACAGTCATACGCTTGACAATATATACACTTATTTAACAACAGACATGAGACAGATTTTTAGCTGAAACGGATAGTTAGTAACATACTCACATTTGGTAGATGTTGATTTTACTCTTTAAACTTCACATTATTGATAGGTAATCTTGTTGGTACTCTAAACGTAGTGTAGAAGAAATGCCTTTATTGTCACATGCAGTTATGCATAGAGCGCAACATCAATGAAATTTGACCACAGCATTTAACCCATTGTGAATGCACCATGTTCCGAAGGCAGTTAAGGACCAACTTGCCCAACAACACTCTGACAGACTAGGAGGAACCAGAAATGTTCGGTTAAAAAGATGACCGCTTTAGCCCCTTGAGCCACGCAGTGTGCTCATTAAATCTGCTCATTAAATCTACTCATTAAACCCAATATGACAGCATTTGCTGTGCAGACTGCATACAAGTAATAACATTTGAAACTATTGATCTTACAAGTTTCCATTTTCCATCATTTTTCATCCACAGTCACACACACTGATATGAAATATATTAGAGGAAACCCAATAATATATCAGTCACGCTCTTATTTCCCCTTTAAGGACAGCCCCATTTTGCCTTTTTGATCCTCATGTTGTGATTTTTGACGATTGTCAGTTTTTTATATTCCAATGCTGCATTTTCTTTCTCTCTGCAATTCTTATTTTCTTCATTAGTGTGAAATATTGCAGAATACCAAATGAAAAAAAAAAAGAAATTAATCAGGATTCACAGGAAAATAAATTATGCTTGTGTATGTGATCGTGAAGTTATGGGAGTGAAAAGATTTCACCACTGAGCACTTGCGTCAGATAGAGGTTTAAAAAACTGGCTGTTTTAACAAATAATTTCACCAAATTTCAGAGAGTTCACTCCTCACTATGTTGGACACTGTCTTCCTTTTACTGTTTTTCCTCACATGAAACAGAGACACTTACAGACTTGAAAACTGCTTTTATTTTAACCGCTAATTTGACCTATACTTTGTTGTAAGAATTTTAGTCTTCAGACAGTAATGCAAAAATAAAGACTTTTTTAAAACCCTTCAGTTAGACCATTATGTTGAAATCTGTAAGGCATTAGTACTTCTAACGGCAAATGCAGCGCCTGTTCTGTCAACGTAGATAATGTCACTGCAGTTAAACGTTTTCTACAACCCCCCTGCATTTAGAATATCATCTTGCACTGTTTATCAAGTGTTTTTTAGTTTGTTTATTTATTTATGGGCTTGCTTGCTTGCTTGCTTGTTTGTTTGTGCGTTATTTGTTATCCTAAGGCCTTGTGTATGGCTGTGGTCTCATGACATGAATGAATTTGTTTAACACATTGTTGTATACAGGGGCGAGAGTGTATATGCTGAATCAGTTCAGCTTTTGGTACAAGCTTTTTTTTTTAAATATGTTGGCATAAAGAATAACACACCGATTAATATTTAACCAGGTTCCCATTACAACAAAAATAAACAGATATACTGCCCAAAAAGCAAAAATTACACTATAAATTGCAATGAATTCATATAGGACAAATTTGTTTCAGCAGTCTTTGCGTTGGTGGGTGGGGGTGAGGGGTGAGTGGTTGGGGAGGAATCCTTCTCCAGTTATGATTCATTTCTTTTTATTTCCTTTGGTAAGAAATGGCCCTATGTAAATAAAATTGCTTGAATGGCCCAGTGGCAAGTAAGAACACAATCAGAAACATTTTATTGTCTACATAGGAAAACGTAGTAACACAACTCTTCTTGCACACATGCATCACATTTAAATACCTCCTCAACATCCTTGTCTTGACAACTGACCTCATCTAACCTTAACCTTAACCTTATCTTAACCATAAACAATCAGTGGGGATGTGATGAAACTTAAACTGTCTTCACATTTTACCTGTCAATCTCTTCCTCTTCTGTTTCCCACATTTGTTTCCGATAAGTGTAGTGTTACTGCCGTGACTCGGATCATTGCCCTCATACAGTCCAAATCTGAAAACATACGAATAGCCGCACCGTTTGTGCGCCCGTTCACGTGTAGATCAGTCTGCCCGTTCTTGATGAAACATGTGACTTTGAGTCTATGCCTTATTAAATTAGCATCATACATAGCTTGTTGTTGCAAACGTCCTAATGTTTCTTAATGGCAACCCGTCTGCATTGATATGCATGTGAACTCTGAGCTGTAACCCCCTTCCTCTTCATCAACACACACAGGCACATGCGTACGTATAACACACACACACACACACACACACACACACACACACACACACACACACACACACACACACACACACATACACACACACACACACACACACACACACACACACACACACACACACACATATAAACTCGCTGCCATTATTACACCTCCCACCCCCTCCCCAGCTTTCTGTTTTTCCATTAATATCAAATGATTGAGCGTAACATTAAGAGATAAAGCTCGGAGTAAGATGACTCAGACGCTGTGGACATAGGAATTAAAGCCTAATATAATCACTCGGCCTAGAGAGAATAGAGAAAAAACAGCATGCATTCAACTGCTCCTTTTATTTTTGACAGGTTTGGTGAAGGAAGTTACTCTCAAAAAATGTGCTTGGTGGCTGGTAACAAATTTTAAATCAGAGCTGCTGTTATGGATATGTGAGCATAATATATGCCCGAGTGTTAACTTTCTGATGTAATCAAACAAGTTTTTTTTTTTTTTTAACTAATTCAATGAGTATCTTATCTTATCTTATCTTATCTTATCTTATCTTATCTTATCTTATCTTATCTTATCTTATCTTATCTTATCTTATAAAAAAAAAGAGGAGCCAGCGACATCGAAGTGGTGATCTCAAAACCTAACTTATCAATTTGAAATAATAACACTATGAATATGAATATGAGTATGAATATGAATATGAAAATGAATATGTTGGATGGGAAAATCTATTTAAACTATCTTAAAAGCTTTAAAAAGCTGTTTTGTTTTGTATGTTTCCATAAAAAGGCCCTTTCAAAATAAACATACATGGCATTGATCAAATGATGCAGATGGATTTCTGTAAGTGTATGTCAGTCCAGCTGGTTATCCTCAGAGCTAGTAGCAAGGAGCACATGGGTTTTTATTAGCTTAATAAATCACTTTTGTTGTCAATCAAGCAGCGGAAAATAATTGGATATGGTTGAAGCCTTGCGTGATGGATTATAAATCATTCAAGATTAAATTAAAAGATAATGCACAAACTTAATGGTTTGTGTTTTGCACTCTAAATTGCCTCCCAGCTTGGCTGTTTTCTGTTTCTTTATTGCCTGTCGTTTTTCTTTCCTCTAAAACCTCTTGCATTTTACAGATTTTATTGTTCACATTTGCCATTTTGCCATTTGTGTTTTGGGGTCTTTTCTGGTGGATATGTAAATTACTCCTACGCTTTATTGTGTAGAATATAGAGAACATTTCAAATGTACATCATAATGAAGAAAAGGGAGGATTACTTATGTCCTTTCATATTTGTGATTTATCATTAAAGTTCATATGCTTGAATTTTTAGTCTTAATAAGTGAAAATCAAGACATCAACCACAAGCGAGATACTCAATCATTGTTCATAACAATTGATGATAATAATCATAAATAATCTAGAAATGCTTTTCAATAATAATTGTAATTCAGAACTGTAAATGAAATGTACATTAAGTTGTCCTTAAGCAGTGATGGTTAATACATGTGTCACAAACGCATATGTATTTGCTCACTTCTAATACAGGTCTTCTATTTTGAAACGCTGTGGAGTTAAAAAGAAAAATATGTAAACCAGTTAGCTTGGAATTCTTCATGATACTTTGTTGATGTTCCTTTTTATGTCAAATTTGGGTTCTGCCAGTGAAATAACTAAATAGTTCTGACATTTTTAGCTGTTTAGTTTATTAATTTATTCACATTTTGTCTCTGTTCTAATTTCAAATACCTTTTTCCTGTGAAAAGAAAATACTTCAATATATCATGCTTGCAGAGTATGTATATGATCAGAGAGAGTGAGTATGTGTGTGTGTCTGTATGTATGTGTGTGTGTGTGTGTGTGTGTGTTCGTGTGTGTGTGTGTGTGTGTGTGTGCATACGCATGGTCGCAACAAGACTGTCATCGGTATGCATGCATGCATACATACTGATGACAGTCCTGATATTAAAGGTATGAAGAAGGTTTGTTTGAGGTTTGTCAGACCTGTTGTTTACCCCTCACCCCCCCATAAGGACTGGAGGTAATGGAAAGATTGGGGAGACCAAGAAAAAGTGTTATATCATGCATATTACAGTGTGGCCAGTGAATATTACTTTGTCCATTTGCTTTGCAGCAGAGCAGGTGTTATCATAATCACCCCCTGGCTACTTGACTGGACCTTAAAGTGATCCTGTCATTTTATTTACACCCAAACATGCTTCTTTCCCAGTGAACCAGTGAACCAGCGGAGTAGGTCTGATGACATCTTTTGATCAGAGCTGTCCAAAGAGATCAGAGCTGAGTGGCAGGTAATAGATACCTAGGAACTATCCAGGCTGCCTTAGTGTTTGTGTGTGTGATTATATCAATAGATTCTCCAGTTTTAACAAATCTCCAGGTAATTGTTGCTGGCATAACAGTGCCACGCTGTTGTTGTTTTGTGCAATGATGTTGTTTTGTTTATCACATGTTTGAGCTCCTAGGCAGCCAGAGCAAGCCACTCAGATGTTTTCTTTACTCCAAGCAGCAAAAATAACAACATAGAGCTAAGACACAAATTGTTAAAGGGAAACAGAAAAGACTAAATGAGCTGCAAAGTTGTATGAGGTGAACACTTGTTTTATAACTAGACCAAACTATACACAATATGCAATCAAACACACTATAATTTATTGATTAGTTGACTCAAATAATACTACACTTATAATAAAAATTATACCCCTATAATTGACTATAATTGATTATTCAAATGTTTTTAGATTTTTCAGGGCACTGTGTGCATTTGTATGTGTGTGCAGGTGTGTGCATGTGTCTGCTTACAAAATGTTTTATGCGGTAACTACCTCTGGGAATTCTCAAATAGTCAGGCAACCACTGCGGGACATTAATTTAGCTTCCACAGCTTCAGATAATTTTACTGAAGTGGACATGTGTGAAGTGATGAAGGCATGGAGGATCAGGACAAGACAGAAAGGGGGCAGGAAGACAGGGAGGACTTAGAAGAGACTGAAAACAGACAAGAAAAGGCAGGGTGAGAAAGCTCAAGTATTTGCTCAGGATGGAACGATAAATGGGATAGAGTATGTATTTATTTATTTTCAATTTATTTTACATACTGGTTATTCATCAGACTTAATGAGACAAATGTTCACAGCTTAGTTAGATGACTGCCTGACCAACAAAGGCAGGCTGAGCAACACTGAGCTGCCCATGAAACTGGTCGTGTCATGTGAGGACCTTCCCCTCACTCATGCATTTTAAAGCAGTTAATCCAGTCTCACTAAACAATAGCAATGAATTTATGTTGTAACAGAAATAATATATCACACTTTGATATTTTTTTTACATTGAGGAGGAGCTTGACAATGAGATGGGTAGTTTAATGAGCCAGGTGCTAATAACACATAGTCTGTGTGTGTGTGTGTGTGTGTGTCTGTGTGTGTGTGTGCGTGTGTGTGTGGGAAGGGGGGGGGGGGGGGGGGGCAAAGCATTCACTTCCCTCCTGTGGGTTTGAGATGTCAGACACAGCTGGACATGCTGACTTGATAATTAGCTGGCAGGAAGTTTAAGTTTTTACACTTTTTGTCGCCACACAAACAAATGTAAATGTATGCACACATACACAGCCTCATAAAGAGACTCATGCTATTATCTTTAAATATCACTGACCTGCCTTCTATAAATAAGGCTCATAATTTGCTCAACAAACCCCATTCAATCCAACCCCAGCAGTTATAAACCACAAACTCCCCATAACCTGTAAGAAAACGCCACGCAGAAAGCCCCACTGTCAGACTAAAACCAGAAGCCTCCTTATTAAAAGGCGAAGCGCTACCCACTTTTCATAAAGAATCTGTTATCTTAAAAGGGAAATTCCAGTTGTAAGAAGCTGATTCTTAAAGCAAACCTTGTTTTGTAGATCACACAAACATACCTGAAATGTGTCTACATTTCTTCTCAAGGCTCAGTAAATACTGTGCACAATACTGTAAATACTTTGCGTGCGTGCACACGTGAAGTATTTACAGACAATATTCAGTCAAATGTCACAAGAGTCTGATATGTACTGTTAAGAAATGCCTTTTTTTTTTTTAATATGTATCGTATCATGTGCTGACCCGGCCAATCTGTCAATTTTTTAAAGTCAATACAGCCCCTGAGCCAAAAAGTTTTCCCACCCTTGAAATACACTGTCAGCACCACCACCTCAGCTGAGTGGCATGAGGAGATGATTAGCTAGATTGCTAACACAAACATACATACACATACGCACACACATGTGTGTTCTTACACCAAGACACACATACACTCATACATATACATACACACATGAACTGGAATGTCATCTTTGTCGCGGAGTAATCAATGTTCCAGTGTTTCACTGACAGTTACTCAAACTGTTATCCCTCCAAATCTCTCACTCTGAACACACAGCCTCTGCTGCGTGTTGGGGGTCCTTTTTAGCTCATTGATGATTCAGATATCAATTTACCTATTTAGAATTTTTATGGCTTTGATTTAACATTATTTCTACAATTGATGTTCTAATTGACATGATTTTACCTGAATGGACAGCAACAACCATCATAAGGCCCAACCAGCTTAAAATCAATGTAATTTCCTCCATTTTGGACACCATAGTGGATTATTGGATTTTATCAATCTGATTCTTTTTTTTTCTAAGCTGCTTTTCACAACAATGAACAACCTTAAGCCTGTTATTTATCTTTTTGTGATAAACAAGCCCCTCATCTTTTTAACAGTATGATCTCATACTAAGAACTGGAAATGACTATGACTTCATTACATAGTGGCACTGTATGGAATCAAGCGGTATCATTTTTTTAAGCAATGCATGATCGAATGTGTGCAGTGTGTGGTGGTTACTGTTGTCAACCTTCTTAAACAAGAGGCTTCATGCCAGGAATATTACACCACTGTTAGGTCTCTCTACATATAGGAAAGAGGTAGAGTGATGGAACACATCGAGGTCGTCACAGAGACAGATGGAAGAGCGCTGTCGTAGAGCCTTCGTGAAATGGGGGTTGTTAAGACCATGACAGTCCACATCAGAAGTGATGCTGATGATGATTGGTGCCACACAAACATTAGATTTCCCATTTGAAGATGAGTACCTGAATCAGAGCCCCACATCAACCTAAAATACTGAGATTCCCATCACTTAAATTTGGAGACATTTAATTTGTTGCTCAATGAACGTCACTGAAACCTCCGGTTATAGGATTTGAACCAAAATGTATTTCCTTAATAAAGTTGTGAGCTGTTTTTTTGACTTAATGAATTAATAGATAAATGAATTGTAAATAATAATAATAATTGCATCTGTGACTTTTGTGCCTGTCGCAAATGGATCTAAATCACATTTCCATTAACATTCTTGAACTATTGCTGACACAATTGTACCATATTACAAGTTGCCAATTCATAAAATAATGTAGATTTAGTTAGATTTTTATTCTGCTCATCTTTGAAGAAATTTGCATTTGAATTTGAATTTTGGTGATGTTTTATCTTTATCACTCAGGATTTACAGACACCCATAATGCAAACAAATTTTAGAACCGGGGTGTTTAATGCTGCTTTTTCTGCAAAAAAGAATATCACTGTCATCCCATAATTGAAGATAAAAAACAAACAAAGATTGATTGACAAATATATTCATATATATTTATATCAATATTAGTCAATCAATTAATAAATACCTTAAATTAAGTGTTAATTGGCAGCAGACAAACAAGACACTTAAAAGATCTCTAAGAAATGTAAACTGCTCTTTTGTTTTCTCTCAGTACTGCAAAGCCCAATGTATGTGCGACGTGTGTGACATTAGTATTATATCCAAATGAATCCATATGCATGTTAGTAGTTGAAAAGCAGAAGGAACATATCCATCCATCAGGTGTTGTGATCAATTCTGATGCTTCTTAGGATCGATAGCAAGCCTGGTTGATTCCACAGCGTATGTTGTAGACAGCCTTGTCCCTGTAACCACACACACACACACGCCTGAGCACCCCACCAATTTGTCAGTGCATGTCAAATCACAATAATTAAGCATTATTGATCTCAGATTCAATTAACATCATTAACATTGGCCACACACTGGTGATTGGAAATGGACAGCTTTGGTTGAGGGGTGTTGGCAGGAGGGGATAAGATTAAAATGCATCAAATTGCAGCCACAAGGGTGAGGAAGGAGCACACTGTGCAAAATATGTATGAACACAACACACTCACACACCGAGTTATTGTCTGAAAAAAGACGATGGGTTCTGTTGCAAACGTACAGATGAAGTCATACACAAACACACGCACGCACACACACACACACACACACACACACACACACACACACACACACACACATTACACACGTTTGCAAATGTGCAAACATGCACTTACAGGCTTGCAATCACTTTATGCAAATATGTCCTCTGTTAGTATTTAATAGTGTTAAAAACATTTTAAAACAAACATTCAAAAATATGTAACCTGTACTAACAAATCAGTTGAAAAGATTTTACTACGGTCCTGCATTTGCTGGATCAGACGGTTAGATATTACTGCAGGACTGAACACTATAAACAGTAAACGAGAAATGACGAGAATGACATCAAATTAGAATTTAACAGTTAGGGTTGTTTACAAATGAGGTTGGCAAATGAGGTAATTGTTTTTTATTAAAAACCACAACTTCAGTAGAAGTAAGAATGGGTTTATGTATTTATTGGTTGATTAATATAGTGATAGGTTGATTAATTGATTTGACTTTTTATTTATTTATTTTCTGGCTGTTTAATGTGGTTGTGAAACAATAGTACTCATATTACTACAAGGAAAAATCAAACCCATCAAAACTCTAATTTATGTGAAAAATAGTCTAAAAACTGATGGATAATTGATTGCTGACAATATGTATAGTATAGATATATATTTTGTAGGTGTATTTTTTTTCTGCACTCAATTTTTAGCATAATAATTACCACACTATGGAGAATCAGCAGTCAATCAAAACACAGAGATTAGAAAACAGTTCATTTCTACTCATTAAGGTAATGTCATGCCTATTTTGAGACAATATCTTGGTAATATTCACAATAACTCACAAATATAAAAATTTGCACTGTTTGGATCAGCCAATCCAATGGTTCTTGTGAAATTCAAGGTAAAAAGAGAGATTTAATATTAATATATAAAAAATGAAATATAAATATAACATAAAATAATATAAATCATTTTAAAATCAGAAGATATTTGTAGGAAATAATGTTTATAGCTGAGAAACAGATTCATAATAGAAACCATAACAGCATGTCATAATGCTCAAAGTCTTAAACTGTCTGCTCTTTGTATCTAAAATGCAACAAAGGCAGCACATCATAGGCAATTCAAGTGACACATTTCCAGTGGCTTCCTCCAATGTGGCTTGGTTCAGATACGTATCATGAAGCAGGAAAAGGCAGAAAATGCTCACATCCGTTGAAGGCCTCATTTATTTGTTGAAATGTATTTGGATAGGAATTGAATATCTGCTAATATGTTTGTCACCAAAGTGGAGAAATGGGCTATTCCCTGTAAAAGTGAGACAGGCATCATGAAGTATGGAACCATTCTGCACTTTAATGGCATGAACGCATGGCCTGTTTCCCGCATGATTGTTCTGCCTAAAAGTTCACATTATTTTGTTTCTCACCTCTGCCTGCTTCATTTGCATTTTTTTTGTTAATTTTTTGTTAATTTTTTGTTTTTCTTCTTTTTTCAATTCTAAATATTGATATCAGACATGGGTTTCCTTCAAAACTAGACAAATAATCAGATATACACAACGCATCAGAACAGGGCATCAAACAATTGTATGTAAGCGAGCGTTAATGTCCTCCAAGACAGCAGTCCTTCACGCACACATAGACCCACACACACATTTAGGAAAACTCAACGATCTAAAACCACGTGTAAACAGGCTGCTCTTGCATGCATGTGTGTGCGTGCGTGTGTACGATCAAGGCTGTTAAGTGGTTATATAAGCATGATAAACTGTTTCCTAACACCATAACATCTGCAGAGAGCATCATCGTTTCCTCTGCACTCACCCACCGGAACATAGGCACACACAGCGTAATCACGGCCTCATAATCTCTGCCTTGTCTGACTCAGACATGACATTTATTATTAGCTGTATTTACATTTACAGCACTGCATCGTAATCGTGCTCAGATGTCAGAAAAAAAAAAAAAAAAAATGTTGTCACTGCACTATGGCTCCCACTCTGGTCTCCAAGAGTCATGTGGTTCTTGAAAATGAGAACCAACCTCTGCTCCCACCCGTCTGGAGCTCTTTGTCTGCTAATTAAAAGAGCACCTGCATGCATGGAGTGTTTGGCCCATGCCATGTGTGTGTATGTGTGCGGTTCTCCATACATCACAGTATTACGGGTCAGAGTGTTATGAACCCCCTTGCAGCCTGGACTGAAGCCAGAGGCCTAAGGGATTCTCCCTGAAAGTTTTAGTGTGCATGTGTGTGTGGGCCAAGTCTTGAATTTCCACCAAGATCTCAGTGCTTCCCTCCCATCTGCCCACCTCTACATTTACCAGTTTGTTCCTTCAGTAACATCCATCCATGCCTCCTTTTCTTCCCCATTTTGTCAGTTTGTACGAAAGCTCATTCAATGCACATCAACTAGCAACTTAGTTTGATGAGCACAGTTCATTACGCGATGAGCATAGAAAACAAAATGAGACTCAATTTGGAATACATGTCTCTTGTCTTATAAATTTTCTTCTTTATTTTTTCTTCAATAAAATAACATGATAAAGTAATGTTATCATGCATTTCCATGCTGGCAAACTGTAAAACATATCACAGGAATCTTTAGTAAGTAGTCAAATAATTTTAAAAGCATTCTTTTTTTTTTACTCAAATAATTATGTGTCAAGTTTAAAGGCATTTTAAACTCAAGTTCAGGTCAGTTTGCTTAAGTTAAAAGAGAGCACTTGACAAAATTCAAATCCACATATGAACTTCAAAATTGAAAATTGGATTGTGATTAAAAGCTAAGCTTGCAACATTTCCAGTCAACGGCAAGCATTTTAATCAAAAGTGGAAATTTTTAACAGTCATTTTGAAATATTATTATGAATTGCTCATATTAAAAGGGTATTGATACTTACTAAGAATTAGGGAGCAGTGGAGCATGAACCTAAATTGTCTTTCCTTTCACTTCAATTCACAACATTTATTTGGTGAAACAATGCATGTTATTATATTTCTGTATTTTAACATTTTAACAATTGTGCCTCAACAAATCCAGAAAGTGTACCTGTACTCCAAGATCCATTCATTCCTTGCCAGGATTTATTTATCACATGCTGACTTATCTCTTGCATGTCTCTATACATATCACGCCCTTACAGGTACACAGATGGGCGACACTCACGTGTTCTTATCACATTACAGCAGCTAATTTATTGGGGGACGTGCTTTAAAGTAAGTGTTTGGCTTTGATGAGTAAGCTGGGCTGCTGTGTTCAACTGTTTCCCCGGCCTGAGCATTGTTCTCTTAAACAGCTGTCGTTTTGGCTGATTCAGAACAGATGGCATGTACATGTGGGTTTCCTCGGTCGCAAGTATGTGTGGGTGGGTGTGTGGATTTGTGCATCTTCAAGACGAAATGTGTGTGTCTGTGTGTCTGTGTGTGTGTGTGTGTGTGTGTGGGGGGGGGGGGTGGTGGTGGTGAGGGAATAGTTTGGGTTGTGGTGATGAGAAACATGGAAAAAGCCCAAATCTGAGTTGTATCACATGGCTGTCTGAATCTGCATCAATAAAATAAAAGGCATTTGTAACTCATACAGGGCATATGTGTATACTTGTGTGTATGTGTGTTCATGCGTGTGTGTGTGAAAAGAGACACAGCAGTTTTTACATTTCTCACAACAGCATTAAATCCAAGCAAACAATTCTGAAGTGCTTTCTTTTTGTCAGGTTGAGCACTGGTGCGGACAGCATGTACTCCTGTGAGGCTCCTGAGATAGCCTCGAGGCAGACTTGTTTAACTGCAGCAGTTGCACAACAGCTATTGTGTGTGTGTGTGTTTGTGTGTTTGTGCATGTGCATTATGGGCTTTGGGACATCCATCTCTCCGTTCATCTGTTTATCCTACAGCAGTGTCATATAATCACCAATAGCAACCAGTGGCCTGACAATGAGACTCTTTCTTTCTGTGTTGCTGATGCGAGAGTATTTCACAAACACGCACACAGGAAGTGCAAGAGAATAGTTGAGGTGTTTTGTGTGGACCTTGGCATGTTGTAAGGATCACAATGCTGCAGTTGCTTTGGAGTTTATTTTCTTTCCTCTCTTCTGTTATCAAAGACTGTACTCAGTGAACTTTGTCAAACATGTCAACTCCTTCTCATACTTATTTGTGAAAAAAAAAATACCACGGCCCTTCTTGCTGTGAGGTGGGAGCCACAGTGCCGCCCAGTATTATCTTGATTCTAATTAGCAGTAGTATTACAAATAGTAATTGCAGAAGTAGTTGTACTGTAATCTTTTTCCATGAATCATCTGATTTAAAATAAAATAAAAATAAAAAAAAACATGATTATCCTCTTTTTTTAACAATAAGCAACACATTTTCTAAAAGAAAACAACAAACAAATCAAATTTATATTTATTCAAGTAATAAATGGATTTGTTGAAACAATGGAAATGTAATGGATCTGCACAAAAAAAAAAGACTAAAAGAGATCTGAATCACTTAGATGTAATATGTTGCACTATAGAAGCAAATTCTTTTTTTTCTGATTTGGTAAATGGCCAAATGATACAGTTATATTCAAATCCATTGTAAGGGTATCCCTGGAATCTATGTTTGAAATTGAATACAAGAAGAAAATTAATCAAGAGACCAGTGTTCCTTTTACAGATAAACACACATCATTTTTGGTTTAAAAAAAACAAACAAAAAAATGTTACACTTATAAATTTGGTGTGATTTGAGACATGTATACATTTTCATCTGAGGATGATCCTAGCCTTTTCATGTTGCAGGGTGTTCTTTAAAATTTAGTATAATTTCACCTAAACATCCAGTAGACATTTCAAACATTTGCTTTGTGTGTCGAGAGTAGCAGCAGATTGTGATTGCATATGTGCCACCATGCCACACCCTTCCCACTGTCTGACTGTGTTATATAAACTACGAGGCACCCTGTGTTTACATACCAGGTTAGATGACTGATAGTCTGTACAGGAAGGAATGCTAAGCACAAGGCCACTGATGTTCACACCTACACAAACATACACACAAACACACGCATACATGCTTATCTCCTTCACTAGGGTAAAAACAAGCAAAAAGGTTGTGTGTGCTAGGCTCTTCTCCCCTCATTATGTGGAAATCAAGTGTGAGCATGCGGTGTTTCTCATCTGATGTCTTTTCCTTTTGATGGATTTATAACAAAAGGAAACATTCATAGATGTACAAAGAAGCGAGGCAGCAATTTGTCTTGATACATCTTTTCTCTGTATTTTATTATACTTAAACTGAAGGGATTTGAATATAAATTGAAAGCCTGAAGCCTACATCTCGAAGCTAAACTGTAAATAATCACTCTAAACTTTTTCTAATCTTTGGTAATTGAAGCAAATGGGCTTTTGCAGGGAGAGATTTGTTGCAGGCAAATGTACATACATTCATTTTATTTATGAGGAGGCGAGGGCTGAGCTGTGTAATGAGTGAAAATGCATACTTAATTTAAATGGTGAGTGTGTCTGTTAAGGAATGCATTAGAGTCTACAGAAGAAGCGCGAGACATATTAATTGACAGACAGGAACTGCTGTCTCCAAGGTTGATACAAGTAATTTATTACTTCAGAAACGAATGCCACCGCAAGAATGTGCTTCATTAATTTCAAATTTAGTTTTAATTTCAAGCTGTTGCCCCTTGAGAAGAATAAGGTGGCAAGTTCTGTTTGAAGAGTCATTTTTCCCCTGTCCCTCTCTCCATCTTTCTCCTTCCACCCTCTATCTCTCTCTCTTACTGTCGCTAATTTTCTGCAGTACAGAGCAAAGACCTAGGGGGGGTGGGAGCTTCTCTATAATTTGAAAAAACAATATCAGTGTTACAACAGCATGTTAGATACAAAATTACTGTAGAGGAACGTCATTGGAAAAGTGAAGTTTCTATTAAATCATCTCTTTATGTGTCTTTTATTCCTGTGCAGCATATGTCCCCGAAGATGAGAGAGTAGCAGCCTTTTTGGATGAGGACCTGGATGGAGATGACTCAGCCCAGGAAGGAGAGGAACCTGCTGCCAAGTTTCTGTGTCAGGAAAAGGACTCTCTCCTCAAGGACAGGCCAGGATCCACCGATTTTCATGACTCTCCTCAAGCAGCAGACTTCTCTAGTCAGGAGCTAGACAGCGAGTCCCACCTGAGTGAATCCAGTGACCGAATGTCTGACTTTGAGAGTGCTTCACTTAAAACTGAGGAAGACGTTCTCCTCTTTAAAGACCCCACAAATACCCTTTCATTGTCTTCCGCCTCCTCCATGATGCCTGCTGTCAGCACTATAACCCCAGCAAGCGGAGATGAGGCCATGTTAGCCACCACAGGGTCTGTGGCTGACAGCCTCGAGAAGATGAAGGCCATATACACATCCTTCCTGACCAACTCTTACTGGTCCACACTGAATTTGAACCTGAGCCAGCCACCTACTGAGAAACCACCTCGTAGTCACAGCAGTAGCAGTAGCAGCAGCAGTAGCAGTAGCTGTGGAAGTGGAGGCTATGATTGGCACCAGACAGCAATAGCCAAAACGCTCCAGCAGGCCACACAGAACCATCACAACAGACTCAGCATGGTTCACCACCCAAAAGTGGCTGTATCTACAGCATCTACAGAACCCAATCTCTTCAGTACGGTCCAGCTCTATCGACAGAGCTCCAAGTTGTATGGCTCTATTTTCACTGGTGCCAGCAAGTTCCGTTGCAAGGACTGCAGTGCTGCATATGATACACTTGTAGAGCTGACCGTGCACATGAACGAAACTGGCCACTATCGTGACGATAACCATGAGACAGATGGTGAGGGTGCAAAACGATGGTCAAAACCAAGAAAGCGTTCCCTGTTGGAGATGGAGGGGAAGGAGGATGCACAGAAAGTTCTGAAGTGCATGTACTGTGGGCATTCCTTCGAATCCCTCCAGGACCTGAGTGTCCACATGATCAAAACAAAACACTACCAGAAAGTGCCTCTGAAAGAGCCTGTTACACCAGTGGCAGCTAAAATTATCTCTTCCAGTCGAAAAAGAGCCCCTCTTGATATAGACATCCCAAGCTCGCCCGACTCGAACGGAGGCACTACACCTAAGCCAGCCTCTCTCACTGACTCTAATGATATTCTCCAGAAATCTGCCAACCCTTACATTACACCCAACAATCGATATGGACACCAGAACGGTGCCAGCTATGCTTGGCAGTTTGAATCAAGGAAGTCACAAATTCTCAAATGCATGGAATGTGGCAGCTCCCACAATACGCTACAAGAGCTGACTGCCCACATGATGGTGACTGGACACTTTATTAAAGTCACCAACTCTGCTATTAAGAAAGGCAAACCCATTATAGAGCCTTCTACTCTAGCCCTTGCAGTGAATTCCACAACTGAAGAAAAAGTCCAGTCAGTTCCCTTGGCGGCCACAACCTTCTCTCCTCCACCTGCCACACTCCATCCTCCAGCCAGCATCTCCCCCATTACCATAGCTGTAGAAGTTAAAAAAGAGGAGAAGGAGGAGGAGTGTACAAAGGAATCAGTCATGAACAATGGTCATGGCATAAACAAGGAGAAGAAGGTAGGATGTGAAGATGAGCCTGAGGAGAAGTTTGATATTTCTTCAAAATATACCTACTTGACAGAGGAGGATCTGGATGAGAGTCCTAAGGGAGGTCTGGACATCCTAAAATCCTTGGAGAACACAGTGACCTCAGCCATTAGTAAAGCCCAGAATGGCGCTCCAAGCTGGGGTGGATACCCAAGCATCCATGCGGCCTACCAGCTTCCAAACATAATGAAACTCTCGCTCGGTAACTCTGGAAAGAGCTCTCCACTTAAATACATGTTCCCTGGAGGTGATATCCTCTCTCCCTCTGGCAAAAGCCAACCACTGATCTCCCCTCCAAGCCACCAGACACCTCCACTGTCTAAGAACAACTTTCATGCCATGGAGGAACTGGTCAAGAAGGTAACAGAGAAAGTTGCAAAGGTAGAGGAAAAAATGAGGGACCCTGGCAGGATTACAGGGACATCTCCCCTGAGATGTATCACACCCTCTCCATGCAACAGTGAAGCAGGGGATTCATCCAGGGGAGAATCCCCCAAAGACAATGGAGGGCGTTGCAAAACTCCTGAGATTATGAGTGAACTGGAAAAAGTGGTTGGTGAGGGGGGGGGGTCAGATCATAAAGATTCAAATGGAGACATTACCATAAAGGAGTCAGTGCAGAATGGTGTGGAGTCTGCTGTGATGTCCCCCCTACCTGGGTCCCTTTGTGGCAGCACAGCCATCATAACAGACCACCCACCTCCAGAGCAGCCATTCATCAATCCGCTCAGTGCACTGCAGTCCGTAATGAATGTCCATCTCGGAAAGGCAGCCAAGCCTGCGCTGCCATCCCTTGACCCAATGAGCATGCTGTTCAAGATGAGTAACAGCCTGGCAGAGAATTCAGCGGTAGCTGCTTCCACCCCTCCTGCACAGACCAAAAAACAAAGCAATGAGCACTTGGATCGTTACTTCTATCAGCAGCATCTGAACAATGACCAACCTATTGACCTTACTAAAGGCAAGAATACGGACAAGCATGGTGGTTCTTTGGGCTCTGTGGCTGTCTCGTCCACAACATCAACACCATCCTCCATTTCACCTGCCTCCACAGTTGCTATGACCAAAGCTTCAGCTGCTATAGCCTCGTTTATGTCCACCTCGCCACTGAGAGAAAATGCACTTTCAGATATCTCTGACATGCTGAGAAACCTGACTGAGAGCCAAGCTGTGTCCAAGTCATCCACCCCAACCAGCCTTTCTGAACGGTCGGATATTGAAGGGGCAACACAGGATGAAACTGAAGATGTGTCACCAGCTCAAAAGCGCAAAGGCCGCCAATCCAACTGGAATCCCCAACATCTTCTCATTCTCCAAGCCCAGTTTGTTTCCAGTCTCAGACAAACAAATGATGGCAAGTACATGATGTCAGACCTCAGTCCGCAAGAAAGAATGCATATCTCACGTTTCACAGGTCTCTCCATGACAACTATATCTCACTGGTTGGCTAATGTAAAGTATCAGCTGAGGAGGACAGGTGGCACCAAGTTCTTGAAGAATTTGGATTCAGGTCACCCAGTCTTCTTCTGTGGTGATTGTGCTTCACAGATCAGATCTCCATCAACTTATGTTAGCCACTTAGAATCCCACTTAGGTTTCCGTCTGCGAGATCTGGCCAAACTGTCTGGGGAGCAGCTCCTTAGTCAGATAGTGCAGCACCATCAACAACGGCACACCAAAGGACTGTCTGAAAAGCTGCTCCCTAGCCTACACCCATCCAGCCACCCTCTTCCATCCTCCCTGCCTACGTCTGTACCCTCCTCCTTACCAATGTCCCTGTCCTCATCCTTAAACACACCAATACCCTCAACCGAATCCCCTTTACCCTCCATGGACGAGGATGACAGCAGTGGGGCTGTGTACCAGTGTAAGCTCTGCAACCGGACTTTTGCAAGTAAGCATGCAGTCAAGCTTCACCTGAGCAAAACTCACGGGAAGTCCCCTGAGGATCACCTCATGTTTGTCTCTGAGCAAGAAAAACTGTAGCAATGGCTAGAGATAATGCCACTCTCTTTTCTTAATGTCTCTTAAGGCCTTCACAGACAATTCTTTCGAAGATCGAAGAAAAGAAAAAGGACCATTAATTTAATGGAACTGCACAAAGATGCCATACAATGACTGCTTTGAATTTTGGCACATTATTTTATTTTTTGTGTTATAGCAATTGATTTTTTCTGTTTTTTGCAGTGAGGACAACTCAAAAAGAAGCATCCTTTCTTATCTTTTTATGGCAGTTATGTTGGGATTGTCTCAAAATGTGCAGATGGAAGCTGCTGTCATTGAGAAGATACACTATATGAAGGTTTAAAAAATGAAGCAGTGTGCATTTTGAAATATGTGTAAATTAAATTAAGTTCATTTCTATTTTGACATCATAAGAGTGTGAAAAATTGCATGCATAAAACAAAACTGATTAATTCAATATTTTCTAACAGCATCATGTAGAGTTTTCATTTTTTTATAATTCTTATTAATATCATTTGTTGCGTCAAGACAACATTTGAAATTTAACCCTCTGAGTACGTCAAAGCACTTCTTCAACTAAACACACTAGCTCAGATTGGGAATTACTAAGGCTATTGTGTGACATTGACAGTATGCACATTATTTGTCTGATGCCACACTTTGAGCATTTTTAATAAGATTAAAAAAAACTTTATTTGATCAGGGACCTTAATGAATTCAAGTCTGTGTAAAATATGTATATAAAAGTATAATACCTAGATGCTGTCTAAATTATGCCTCATTTCTATATTTTTAATTTAAAAGAATTATGACTGCTGGTGCACAGTATATGAATACTTTTTTTTTTTTTTTTGTTGCACAATAGCTTTATAAATGTCTTATTTAATCATTGTGATACGAAAAAGGGAGGCAACATATGTCAAGAGATGAATATTTGATGAATCTTTCTGTCCCAACTTGTACTCAAAGGGTTAAAGATTCCTTTTACCAGACTGGACATGCAACACTATATAAACATTCAAAAGATATTCCAGGTTGTACAAAAAATGTTACTTTATGAAAATATTTCATAAACCTTTCATCAACCTGTTATTTATAAGCACTCTTAGTTGTTTCATATTGTTGACTACCTTTTTGATTAGTCTTTTTTTCTTCTCTGTTTAATTACTCTGCCATGATTCTACACTGCAGCTTTATCTTTTTGTATATGAAAGGTATCCATGGTTACGCTAACCTCTTCAGTTACAAGTACTTCTACCTTTTTGGCAGTCAATTTGCTAAAGAAACTGCCAGCTGCCAGTGTAAAGAAATGAAAAAAACAAATGAAAAAATCTTTACGTGTAAAATATCAGCATGTAAACAGCACAGATACTGTTATGCATTCTGTGCAGTTAGTCTTTTAATTTCTTTTTTGTTTTCTGTTGTTGTTCCTGCCAATGAACCCCCATTATATGACTTCATATAACCTTGTTTTCTACTGCAGCATTAAAAAAGGAACCTGTTTTTTGCAGTAATGTGTGAGTGAATTGTGTGTGTCATAGCTATCAATTATATGTGTGCATCACAGTCCCTCATGAGCACATTAGACTGGGAGTGTGTCAACGTAACGTCTGTCTGTGACGAGCTGCAGACTGGTTTAAAATGAGTGGCAGCAGTGAGGCTGTGTAGGAGACAAATATACACACCCACACAGACATGCAGACATGCAAACACAGAATCATTGTGCTTCCTCTGTTGCCTGTTTCTTTGTCCAAGCAGTTTTTATCAAGGTGCAATATGCCATCAACATAAATGCCACAGATAGAAGATTTCTGAGCCAGGGTGTTGGTCCATTTCTAAGCGTTAAAGTTCTTTTTTTTATACAGCATATACTGCATGTAAATAAAATAAAAGAGATTGGACTAGGTAAAGGAACAATAATAAATAAAATAAAATAAAAATAAAGACATGAATTCATTAAAGTAATTATTTTCTTGTTAGAACAGTTCAACATTGTTCAATCAAAGCCTGACTTTCCAGACAAAACCGAAACCGAAACCAAAACCTTTAACATCGATGACAAACATTTAAAGGCAACTCATTCCCCCCCTTCCCTCCTTTTACCCCAATATTGTAACTCCTGGAGCATGATAAGGCACAAAGTATTAATTCTGCTACTATCGTTATTCAATAGTTGAAATAATGTAAATTTTTGGTAAAAGGACTAACAAAAGGTGTATGTGGTGCTATCAAATTACACCTAATAACATTGTGGCAATGAGGGTACAGATTAACCGAACGTGTACATCTGCATTAAAGATGAACGACAATGTCTGTCCCCACAGTATAACAGACAAAATAAAGATTGCCTGAGAATTACCTCTTATCTTGGAAAAAAATTATTTTGTTAGTGGGCCATGAAAAAACCTAATCATGCTAGAGAACAACAGCTGCATCTTATAAACCTAAGCTTAAAAGTAAAACTGAAAAATAAGAAAAAAAATTGACATATGTCATTTAAAAACTCAATTGTGGTTAGTTTGACCAAAGTGATTGCTCTCTGATTACATTTACACTGACTGCAATATTCTAAAATGAGCTGTCCAAAACCAAAGGCATATTCTGATGACCTTAAGAAGAATAAGGTCAGTGTTGAAAAAGGAAACAATCAAATTAAGATTGCATTTCACTGTTAGTCCTTAACCAACAGTATTACATAATAGCAAATGCTATAGCAAATAGCAAAAAATGTACTGCAGCATTTTTCACAGCATTTTCTGACATGATTGGAGGTGAAATTGCTCCCTGATTGGCTCCCAAAAGCATCAAAGCAGACTTAAAATGGTATTTGAAGTGCACACAGCTTCCTGGAGGAAAATGTTGACAATTACATAGGAAATATAATGTGAGCATGTGTGCCAAGTGTAAACAACCTGTCTTGAAAAAATTACAGGAAAATTACTCAAATATACTTAAATACTAAAAAAAATTGCCTAATCAGACAGAAATAACACTCAAGAGTACCTACAAATGTCAGTCATTTTAGAGAAAAGAAAGAGACAACTGCCGACCAATGCCAAATTGTCTGCATTATATGTCAGGGCTTATTGATACAAATGCGTTGGCTTGAGAAAATAATATAACTATGATTATGTGCTCTCATAATTTTGAAAATTGAAGGAATGCTGGGATATTACACAACCTGTGCTTTATTATACGTATTTATTTATTTTACTTGGTTATTAAAAAATGATATGATCTAATTTAGCAGAGTATCATGTTGCCAAAGAGGACAAGATAAAACACTCCTCAGTGCATAGTTTGAGTCCTTTTTTTTTTTTTTAATGTTCTGTGATGTTTGTAGTTTGACGTAAAATCACCAATCGTCCCTTTACTATTTCACAACTAACGAGTCAGCACTGTTGTTGGGTTGATTTAACTTAATCATGTTGTCCCCCACATATTCCAAGCACTCCCCTGAACCCTGCTCCTGACTGTATGTGATCTGCTGGGGTGGCAGTCATGGCAAAAATAAATGGTGTGTAACCATTATATAGTAAAATAATACTATCCCCATGGGGATATCTTCTTTTCTAAAAATGAAAGCTGCTCCAAGACAATGCTTAGTTTATATGCTTGCTTAGGTCCCAGTGATCCCAAATAGCTAGGAGACATCAAAAATGCATGATAAACAAAATCTTTGCTCTCGGGAGGTTATTGCAAATCTCTTTAAAGACCTTTCTTTCTTTCTTACTTTCTTTCTTTGTCTTTCTAATGTAAATTGCAAACAGCATATCTAGACTGATTTGCTGCAAACAAATGCTGGTTTCTTGCACTGACACTGCATCAAACACTTTAAACTAATATAATCACACCTTCACTGTTTGTCACCAAACAACTAGAAAACGTCCAAGCTCCTTTTTCTGAATGGTATGCGGAAGAAAAAGGCACATATACACACCAAGAAATTTTCCAGACCATCTTTCATGCTCTATAATTACACCTGACGTCCATTTTGTGGGGACTCTACCTGAAGTAAGAATTCTAGCAGACATATTTGTTTAGGTTGCATGGAAGAGAACAACAATGCTGACAAGATGAGCAGGTCCTTTCAAGTGTATTTATTCATATTTCTTCCCTGTCTGGAGCTGTGACGAGAAGGTAGGAGCGGTATCACTATCAATTTGACGATGCTGTATATGCTGCATAACAGTGTGATAAAAATACAGGAGGAGAAGTCAAAGCAAAGGGGGGAGTATGTATTTGTTCAGGACAGGTGTGTGTGTGTTGGGGGTGGTGGTATCAGCAACAAGGAAATACTGAGGAGCAAAACATAATGACCACACAAATCTGCTTGTTAGAAGTGGCAGATCTGGGCAAAAAATGTATTACAATATTTCTTGGTTTCCAGATATAAATACAAATGTTAACATTGTAATAATACAGCTGAATATTTGTCGCCCGCATTCAAATCAGTACACTGTCCTAAGAATCCAGTAAACATAAATGTTAAAGTTAAACAAATGATTAAATAAATACAAATCCAGACCATCATTAGATAATGAAAAAACACATTGATGTTATTTCTCCATTTTACATATTTTAAAGGCAATACCCCATAAGGTTTTTTGTGTTGTCTTTCATTTAGAATAAAAAAAAAGAAAAAAGAAAAATCAATAAAAGGTTTAGTTGTCTTGAATAACCAGAAAATAGAATTCACCTGAAAATAATGTCAAACATAAATTTACAGGTAAACAAGTTGCTTAAATGTAAGGGATATAAACATCAAAATTAGGGAGAAATTATCCTAATCTTCTCCTTCTCCTTCTTCTCCAGTCGGCTTTTCCCTTCAGGGGTTGCCACAGCGAATCAACCTTCTCCATCTGAACTGATTCTCTGCATTCTCCTCTCCTCTCGCCAACTATCTTCATAGCCTCTCTCACTACATCCATAAATCGTCTCCTTGGTCTTCCTCGAGACCTCCTGCCTGGCAGCTCCAATTCCAGCATCTCTCTACCAATATATTCCCTCCTCTGTACATGACGGAACCATCTCAGTGACACTTCTCTGACCTTCTCTCCAGGTCATCTAACATGAACTGTCTCTCTGATAGGCTCATTCCTGATCCTATCCATCCTGGTCACTCCCAAAGAGAACCTTAGTATTTTCATCTTTGCAGCCTCTAGCTCTCCCTCCTGTCTTTTTGTCATTAGAACTACAGCATCACTGGGCTCACCACTGTCCTGTATACCTTTCCTTTCATTCTGGCTGATAGTCTTCGATCACATAGTACCCTGACACTTTTCTCCTCCGATTCCGACCTGCTTGGACCCGTCTCTTCACCTCTTTTCCACACTCTCCATTGCTCTGGACTGTTGACCCCAAGTACCTGAAATCCTCCAGCCTCTTTATCTCCACTCCCTGTAGCCTCACCGTTCCATCCGAGTTCCTCTCATTCACACACATATATTCTGTCTTGCTGCGACTAACTTTCTTTCCTCTCCTTTCCAGCGCATACCTCCACCTCTCTAGATTTTCCTCAACCTGTTCACTGCTCTCACTGCAGATAACAATGTCCATCTGTCTAACCTCATCCTAATAATCCTAATAATAAGAGTAAATAAATGTAAAATACGTATCGAAAAAAAAAATAGCCATTTAAAATATAGCTCTGCCTCGGCTCTCATTCACACAGCTGTGTTTAAACACACTATGTACACTCACCGGACACTTTATTAGGTACACCATCCTAGTAACGGGTTGGACCCCCTTTTGCCTTCAGAACTGCCTCAATTCTTCGTGGCATAGATTCAACGAGGTGCTGGAAGCATTCCTCAGAGAGTTTGGTCCATATTGACATGATGGCATCACACAGTTGGCGCAGAATTGTCGGCTGCACATCCATGATGCAAATCTCCCGTTCCACCACATCCCAAAGATGCTCTATTGGATTGAGATCTGGTGACTGCGGAGGCCATTTGAGTACAGTGAACTTTGTGAGCTTTATGACATGGCGCATTATCCTGCTGAAAGTAGCCATCAGAAGTTGGGTACATTGTGGTCATAAAGGGATGGACATGGTCAGCAACAATACTCAGGTAGGCTGTGGCGTTGCAATGATGCTCAATTGGTACCAAGGGGCCTAAAGAGTGCCAAGAAAATATTCCCCACACCATTACACCACCATCACCAGCCTGAACCGTTGATACAAGGCAGGATGGATCCATGCTTTCATGTTGTTGACGCCAAATTCTGACCCTACCATCCGAATGTCGCAGCAAAAATCGAGACTCATCAGACCAGGCAACGTTTTTCCAAACCTCTATTGTCCAATTTCGATGAGCTTGTGCAAATTGTAGCCTCAGTTTCCTGTTCTTAGCTGAAAGGAGTGGCACCTGGCGTGGTCTTCTGCTACTGTAGCCCATCTGCCTCAAAGTTCGACGTACTGTGCGTTCAGAGATGCTCTTCTGCCTACCTTGGTTGTAACGGGTGGTTATTTGAGTCACTGTTGCCTTTCTATCAGCTCGAACCAGTCTGGCCATTCTCCTCTGACCTCTGGCATCAACAAGGCATTTCCGCCCACAGAACTGCCACTCACTGGATATTTTTTTCTTTTTCGGACCATTCTCTGTAAACCCTAGAGATGGTTGTGCGTGAGAATCCCAGTAGATCAGCAGTTTCTGAAATACTCAGACCAGCCCTTCTGGCACCAACAACCATGCCACGTTCAAAGTCACTCAAATCACCTTTCTTCCCCATACTGATGCTCGGTTTGAACTGCAGGAGATTGTCTTGACCATGTCTACATGCCTAAATGCACTGAGTTGCCACCATTTGATTGGCTGATTAGAAATTAAGTGTTAACCAGCAGTTGGACAGGTGTACCTAATAAAGTGGCTGGTGAGTGTATATATATATATATATATATATATATATATATATATATATATATGTTAGCCAGGAGCCAGGACTTATTCCTGAACTACATTATTGTGTTTAATGGCGTTCCTCAATAAAAAAAACAGTGCTTGAGAAAAAGACAGACGAACCAAACTGTAAAGAGAGACAAAAAAAGAGAGGAAGAAGCAACATGCAAACCAAAATGTTTTCTTGTGATTGCAAGGACACTAATGACCCAACATATTTTCCTCACATTCATGCACAAAGGAGGCAAACAAACACACACACATAAGCACATCTAGCTCAGCAGCCAGGTTGAGGGGCTACATTGACAGTGACAAGGTGCCATAGAGTGTGAAAATGTCAGCCTTCAACAGAGCACCAGAAGTCTGGCACAATATTTAAGGCTCTCATTAGTTTCAAAGAAAATATCCTTGAAATTGAACCGTAAGAAGCCCTGTCGCTGTGGCTTTGCACTGAAATATATTTATGCACTTAAATGGATGCCAGTGTAATCACAACCTGCATTAAAGCCTATCCGCCATATGATATCAATGACCTAAGGCAGTGTACTATCCTGACTTCTAACCTATTCATACTGTAAGAGATGTCAATGATTGGCCAATGAATATGGTAGAGTCAGAAAGCTAATGATTTTGAACCAAGTTCTATCATCACATACATTGTCCATGCACAGGCTATTAACATTTGAATATGTTTGTTGGTGTAATGGAAGATAATCACCACCTCATGCCTAAATTAATCCCTTGTAGGGCAATTTATTTACTTTTTTTTCAAAATTTCTAAATTCTTGTGCCTGTAGAGTAAGTTAAAGAGGCATTCCTAAAGAATTTACCATGTACGGCCTTGTCATTTTTTGTTTAAACGTGACATGCATGCCAAGTCTAATTGAATATTTAAACAATGTGTTTTACTTTTAATTTATGCTGTTAAAAAAAGCATACTAAGACACATTTTTCCATTGTAATACTTCACTAGTGTTATTGATTTTTAAATGAGTTGAATAAACCCCCTACTTTATATATTAAAGGGCACTTCTAAAAAGCATGGCACTACCATATAGCCCTTTTAAATATAATATACTTCATAGTAAAATTCTCAATTATGCAACTTCATCCAAAACAAGTGACACTTATACTGCCAGCTTATTTAAAAAGATATTTCTATTTCTCTCGGAGAAAAACCCTGAAATAGTTTGAAATTTAAGTGTCAAGAAGTAGCAAAGTGACATTATGCTACATAATGTTGCATTGTCACATGACAGTCTCAGTAGATATATAGAACACAAGGGCATCAAATTCACTGTAAGTGATTAAATATCAAATCACATGACTACCCTGAAAAAAAAATGACTAACGCATATCAGAGTGAAATGTGAAATTAAAAAAAATTAGCGGACCAAACTTTCTCACTGGCCACTTTGTCAGGATCTTTTGAGGACAACCTTTGGGAATTCCAATCCTGATATAATCCCTTCAGCTCCTTCTTCACCATACAGACCAATGCTGACCCCTGTCAGTGCTCCATTCTTCCCTCTACTCCTTCACTTGGGCCAGAATCTGATCCCCGGTCAAGAGACGGTACTTCAACCTTTTCTGAAAGGTACTGTGGTTTCAGATTTGCAGGTGGTGACTCTAATCCAAATGGCTTCACATTAAACTGTGAACCAGTGAAAGTTGGAGCTCATGGCCAGGAGAATCACCTTGACGGCAAAGAGCAGAGACCCAAACCTCAGGTCACCGAACCAGCTCCTGTTTCTCATTCAGGGCAAAAAATCAGACTGCTTCTCTGGCCACAGCCTTTGTGTGGTTCTGTGTGTAGCTCCCTTCACCTCAGTTCTTCACCAGTTAGCCTGATTCAGCAGCCCTGCAGGAGAATAGATTTTAGATGGGATGCAGTGTACACCTGCGATCATCAGGTCTCATCAGGCTGAGCTTTAGAGGAGCCTGCTGCCAGCCCTTTGGGCCAGATTTTGTCTAGAGCGGGTACTACCACACAGACCCCTCTTCGTCCCTTCCTGGTGTATCTTAATCTCCTTGTTCCAGACTTTGACATCTCGCCTTCCCTCACAAGATCCTCTTTCCAGACAACAATGCCTCGCAAGTTCCTGCGACTTGACACCACCCGTGACACAACCCCAGGGGCAACCTGAGTCCAGCACAGTTATCCGTTCACTTCCTAAACACCTTAAAATGCCTCACCTCCTGAGCGTCTTTGCATTTGGGTCAGGTACACCCTCCAAAAACCATGAAAGAACAATTACTCTGTCTGGTGATTCCCACAGACCCTTTCAATATGCAACAAGTCAGCCCATACCTGCTCAGTCCCTCTCATAGGGAGGCAGCTCCAGAGTCGAAGAGATTCCACTCTGGAGACTAAGCTGTGCTTTGAAGTAAGTCCTACTATATCTATCTGGAATCTCTTGGCCTTGTGCACCAGCCCAGGCTCCTTCCTTATCAGAGGAAGAGCAGCGGATCAGACTGTCCTGCCTTTGACCACCAGCTAAGGGTGCACCTTCCCCTTTGGTCCCTCCTTCACGTGGTGAGTCCATGGGAAGTCAGACACGCTGTCTCTTCAGGATGCATTTGGCCAGGACCCATGTGTGCGCTATCAAGCTGTAGCCCCAAGCCTGGCTCCAGAGGTGGTCCCAGTGACCTGCATGCTGGTGAAGGAAAATAAGATTTAAGTGTTTTTCATCTTAGGAGACCATCTAAACCGCAGTTTGCCTGGTCCCTCTCCTTGGGCTCGTATGACTTCGTGGACCCTACCTGAGGCAATAAGCCCTTGACAATTCAGCTCCTCGAATCATTGGGAAACCAAATTCTTCCACCACGACAAGATAGCAGCTCGAGGAGGGGTGCTTGATCTGCTGACTATAAAATTCTTTATTGAAAAGTATTCCACATGTTGTTAATAAATGAACTGTAGTACTGCAGCAAATGATGCCGGGGATATTAACATCTTAATGATGGTTTTAGAAATGGTACAATGTGCCAACATACTGTGCTCCTGTTGCAAGCCAGACAAATGCAATGGCAGAACACGCCAAGAACATCCAGAGTGCTCACATGCATTTGAGAAAGGTGTGCTGCAGGTACAAATAGCTTTATCAAAAGCAGAAAGGAGGGGTGGTATGCTAGTGGGAGTACAAGCTCACTGGATCTACTCCTCACAATGAAATCACAAGGCATAACGAATGAACGAAAAGCCTGAGTACAAGCAACAGTGCTCCATGCATAAGGAAACAAAGGGAAAGCATCCTGCCCCACTCTTCCTTTGTCTTGACTTTTTGTTTTATATGTTCCTATTTTTCCTTTCTCAGGCTCATTCTTTCACCTGTGCACACGGACACATTGATATAGACAGGGTACGCAGCCTTCAACAGCCTTTCAGATTTCAAACAAACATTCTTTAACATTTGTGATATTACAGTGGCAGCAGTTAAAGACAGTCTTTAGTTCAGAGCGATCTTGGAATCCTCTTTCCTCTTTGACTATCAAAGTAGTTGCAGTTCTACATACCAATCATTATTATTGTTATTATTATTATTAATATTACCATCATTACTATTAATATTGTTATTAGCTTATTTAGTTTATTAGGTAGTCATCCATCTTATATTTTGCCTTTTGATATTGTTAGTTTTTTCCCAACAATATTCCCACATTTATGTGCACAGAAATATTGTTGGTTAATTGGCTTTATGGGGAACCAGGATATCATAAGGAAGTGTAGGCAGCAAGCCATATTTGATTTATGTTATTCAAACAATTCTGGAGACATTCCTAACTCTAAACATTATACAGGTATTTTAAGTCACAGAGCTTTCCAGAATTGGTGTACTGGACAGCTCTGATCTGGAATAAAGAAAAATTCCAACCATGACAATGATTGCTATTAAAGCCTCAATAGCTTTCACAAGTGGTCAAAACAAAACACATCTTAATTTTACCCCAGACGGCTTCGCTTTTGGCAAGGACCCTAATTAATAATTCATATTTTATGAAGCTGGCATCTGTTTCTTAAGCATTAATAAAGGCTGTTCTTCCCCCTTTGAATTAAATGCCCTTACTGGTTGTGTTTCACTATTGCGCAAATACTGTAATAGTGTGACAGGCCAACTTTCTTTGCCAGCTTTTATTCTGTATGTCAGTAAACAAAATGCAAAGCTTCAACTGCCTTATTTACTCAGTGTGTATTGATTGACTGTGTTTTCAACTCAAAAAGGCCTCCTAACAAATATCTGCCAAGATCCTCTAAAAGGCTACACTGCTTTGCTTCATCATTGTCAGACACAAACCATCTACTTGCTGACCTGAAACGCTTCAGATTGATTTTCAGACAGATTTTACAGCACAGTTTTTGCCTTGTTATTTTAAGACATTATTCCTGTAACATTCACACGAAGTACTGTAGATGTAGTGTTGGATTCCGGCTACCATTGAAAATGTTAAAGTAGCTCTTGGGCTGCATCACTGAGACATTTCTGTGGACTCACTGACAGTACAAACTAATTATATGGAAACATCCCGCATTGGAGGAGGCTGTCAATACAGACTGCATCCATTCTGCTTTTGCTGGCAGTGCAATTTGAGACAATAACTCAGCTCCCTAGATTAATGTCTAGCATATTATGGTTGATCTAATAGAGGAAAACAACCTGCTTCTTAACCTGTGGTGTAAACAAAATAATTTTAACTGACCCATAGAGGCTAGTCATGCCAGTTCTGGCAAACAATTCAACAATTGGGTGGTTGTTCAGAATAGATTATCTGACAAAATTATTTATACCAATATTCATCATGCATTATTTCTCTGAAGACCTGTCTTTGCTTGGGAATTTCTAATTTAAAATGTTGAAATTTACTGTTTCCTGATGAGCCTCTTGATATTACAGGAAATCCACTTGGTCAATTCAAATTTTGCTCCATACTTGTTCTCATGTATTGCACGGACATCTCAACATTGACAGAGCCAATGTACATATTTAACGTATATGTGTAACCACAGGATCTGGATGCTTCCTTTCAAAAGCATATAATTTGCCAATTTTGCCAATTTGCCATGAGCTACAAAACCTTGTCCTTCCATTGAGCAAATGAATGGAGAGATGATGATAAATTAAAATGCCTTGATGGACAAATAAGAACTTTTGTCTCAAGTCGTAACATTTTGAAACAGTTGACATAAAAAATTGAGTTAATGTGAGGAATGTGAAACAAAACCATTCAAGTGAGCTCCAAATCCACTGGATAATGCACTGAAAAAGCAGATCAAAGTATTATGGATATAACATAATGTATATATACCTACAGTCTCCGCACAAGAAATAATAAATTATTTCCGTTGGATTTATTATCGGAGTATGAACAATCTTATTTTGAAAATATTTTATTTTGAAAAATGACCGGAATCTCTCTGCTACATCTCGGTCACTTGAGCACCAAAAATGTCACCTACAAGCTAGCAAAATGAGTAAAAAACAGTCACCAGACGGATTCATGTTTATTATTACCTTCGCTATAATAATCTAACCAATCTTTGTGTACTTCACCCCCCTCGTCCGTGGTAAAATTGTCAAATGTTGTACGGTCCGTCAAAGGTTGGGGACCACTGATATATGCAGTATATTTATTTTACATTTTTTTACATATCGGCATTGTATGAACACATTGTATTTGTCAAATACTAAACTCTTGCTTTATCAGGTCTGTCCTCAATAACAAATCTGTCCTAAATGAACTCACTTTTGTTTATTGTATAATTGTTCTTTTTGTTTTTTAACTACGCTGTGATGAGAATTGTAATGAGAACCAATACAAACTGTCCTTTATTATAAAAGAGGGTTATTGTATGTGATTTTGGAGCTACATCCATTTGGAAACATATGTTTTCTTCCTTTGCTAGAACTTTTTAAATCCACGTTTGATTGCTGGCTACCACAAGTCATAGCAAAAAAGAGGAAAAAATGATCAAAAATGTTCAGTGATCAAAAATGATATAAGGTATGTTCTGGAAAGATAAATTAATAAGCAAAAGCTTCAAAATGCTAATTGTTGTTTTAGTTCCTTCATATCCACAAGTGCAAAAATGTTTTGCCACTCTACTTCTATCCACCCACACAGCAAATCTATTTTTACTGGACTACTTGCACATGGATGATCAAGAGAGGAAGGAAGTCAGGCACAAAAGCAGTGTAGCTTTTGTTGGATTTCCAATGATTTCCAATTCCCAATAATCCACAAATCACATTGCATCATATAATGTATCTTAATCAGTGTTATAGAGAGCTCAACACCAGATCAGAAATCTAACGTGGGTCATCTCTATTTCATCACTTGTTAACAAGAGGTTGATTTTTGATGTTTAAAAACAAACAAACAAACAAAAAAAAAGACTGAACTAAACAAACAACAGAACAATATAGCAGAAATAACATCCAATGAAAATAGACTGATGGTCAAACTGCACCTTATGTATGTAAAAAGCACAAAAATTAGGTAAAATCATTAAATCTGAAGGCCTCTGTCAACAAATCACTACTGTTGCGCCATGGTAGAACACTGTACTGCTAATGGAAAACCTGAAAGCGCCAGTGGATAAATGGTTTGACCTTCATTCAGTCTTCCTTTTATTAAAAACATGAAAAACATACACAACACAAATCAAACAGGTTTTAGTGAGATCAGGTCTCTGGTTGTAAGAGTGATGTATTTCAAACAAACCCAAAGTGTATCTTGCATCTTGACTGAGCCATCTGGTGTTTGAGTTTTTACAACTACAGTATTCAAAATCTGTTGTTTATTTCATTATTTCTTTGGTCTCCCACTTGTTATTTTTTCCCTTTTTTAATTCTGTTAAGAATAAAAGAGCCTGAGCTGCAGTGGCTGATTATCATTTTCATTAATTCCTACTCAATCTGAACACACAAGAACCCCAGACCATATTGATCCCATTTGCACGTGAAATTCCAAAAAAGTAAAAGATGGCTTACTGATTCTCAGCTGGTAATTCACCAGAGCAGCTCATCTCAGAGATGAACAACTGATGTTTTCTTTTTTACTGCGAGCAGTGTCTGAGTTCATAGTTGTGGCATATGTTAATTCTAGCTGTGCAGGTTCCTGGGGAAAGATTCCCTAAGATAAATATGGGAACATGCCAATAGACTGGGGAGTCCACATCATAATCAGAAGGTCCTAGAAGTGAAAATTGTGACGCTGGTTTCCATTTTTGATAAATTACCTTAAGTATTCTTACATAGGTTAATGTTAAGACTTTATACTTTGGGTAACACTTAAATGCCTTCTTGGGTTCATACAAGAGGAACAACAAATTTGGACTTCACTTTTATGTTTGAGTAGGCACATTTTTCATTTTTGGTAGTGCCTCAGGAAAAGAGATGGAGAAGATAATACCTCTTTTTAGTGTCCAATTTTTTGTGCCATAATGGCAAAAGCAAATTGTTTGCTAATTAAAGAAAATGGGAAAAAAATGGGTCAACACTAATAATGAGTCAGGTAACATAAATAAATGAATCCATGCATTATCTTGTCCATGCATCCTCCAGTCGGGGTAACAGTAGCCTATCCCAGCTGTCATTGGGCAAGAAGAGCTGCACACCCTGCACCGCACCGGTCACCAGTCGATCACAGGGCCACATATAGATACATTCAACCATTCACCCTCTCATTCATGTCTGGGCAATTAAGGGTTTCTGATTAACCGACTGAATGTTTTTGGAGCGTTGGAGGAAAACAGACAACCGGGAGAAAACCCATGCATACACAGGAAGAGTATGCAAACTCCATTTAGAAAGGTGCACTATTGGAACTGAGCTAGGGGCCTTCCTGCTGTCAAGTGGAAGTGGTAACCGTAGAGCCACCGTGCAGATCAGAAAAACCTCCATGAAACTAAAATGCCATCATTCTTTGTCAGGATTTTAAAATGTACCCCATGAATGTGTCAATGATACTCAACATAATTTGGGATGTTGCCTCTATAAAGCATATCCTATCAAAAATTTATGCCAATGCTTTTTCATGCAGTGTAACCCTCAAACTCAAAATCTTGGTACCATACATACACAACAAACTGTTGATCAAGTGTTAAATCAAAGTTTCCAAGCTGGCACTAAGTCATTATGATCTTCTTTTTTCAGCTGTTCCCTTCAGGGGTCGCCACAGTGAATCAGCTTTCTCCATCTATCCCTATTCTCTGTATCCTCCTCTCTCATACCAACTACCTTCATATCCTCTCTCACTACGTCCATAAATCTTCTCTTTGGTCTTCCTCGAGACCTCTTACCTGGCAGCTCCAATTCCAGCATCCATCTACCAACATATTCTCTATCCCTCCTTTGTACATGTCCGAACCATCTAAGTCTGGCTTCCCTGATCTTCTCTCCAAAACATTTAGCATGTGCTGTTCCTCTAGACTCATTCCTGATCCTATCCATCCTGGTCACTCCCAAAGAGAACCTCAACATCTTTATCTCTGCAACCTCTAGTTCTGCCTCCTGTCTTTTTGTCATTGTAACTGTTTTTAGGCCATACAGTATCGCTGGTCTCACCACTGTCTTATACACCCTTCCATTCATTCTGGCTGATAGTCTTCTATCACATAGTACCCTGACACTTTTCTCCTCCGATTCCAACCTGCTTGGACCTGTCTCTTCACCTCTTTTCCACACTCTCCGTTGCTCTAGACTGTTGACCCCAAGTACCTGAAATCCTCCAGCCTCATTATCTCCACTCCCTGTAGCCTTACCGTTCCTCCTGAGTTCCTCTCATTCACACACATATATTCTGTCTTCCTGCGACTAACTTTCATTCCTCTCCTTTCCAGAGCATACCTCCACCTCTCTAGATTTTCCTCAACCTGTTCACTGCTCTCACTGCAGATAACAATGTCCATCTGTCTAACCTCATCCTAATAATCCTAATAATAAGAGTAAATAAATGTAAAATACGTATCGAAAAAAAAATAGCCATTTAAAATATAGCTCTGCCTCGGCTCTCATTCACACAGCTGTGTTTAAACACACTATGTACACTCACCGGACACTTTATTAGGTACACCATGCTAGTAACGGGTTGGACCCCCTTTTGCCTTCAGAACTGCCTCAATTCTTCGTGGCATAGATTCAACGAGGTGCTGGAAGCATTCCTCAGAGAGATTGTCCTCTACCTGTTTTCTGCTCTCTCTACAGATCACAATGTCATCTGCAAACATCATAGTCCATGGAGATTCCTGTCTCACCTCATCTGTCTGTCTGTCCATCACCATTGCGAACAAGATGGGGCTCAGAGCTAATCCCTGATGGAGTCCCACTTCCACCTTGAACTTCTCTGTTACCCCGACAGCACACCGTACCACTGTCTCACAGCTAGCATACTTGTCCTGCACCAGTTTAACAAACTTCTCTGCCACTCCAGACTTCCTCATATAATACCAGAGCTCCTCCCTTGGCACACTGCCCAATGCCTTTACTGGCTCTACAAAAACACAAGGCAGCTCCCTCTGGCCTTCTCTGTACTTCTCTATTAGCATTCTCAATGCAAATACTGCATCTGTAGTACTCTTCATAGGCATGAAGCCATATTGCTGTTCACAAATGCTGACCTTTGCTCTCAGTCTAGTTTCCACCACTCTTTCCCATAACTTTATTGCATGGCTCTTCAACTTTATCGCTCTATTGTTGGCGCAAATGTGCACATCCCCTTTATTCTTAAAAATAGGCACCATAACACTTCATCTCCATTCTTCAGGCATCTTCTCACTCTCTAAGATCCTGTTAAATAATCAAGTCAGAAACTCTAGCGCTGCCTCTCTTAGACACTTCCACACCTCTACAGGTATATCATCAGGACTAACTGCTTTTCCACTCTTCATCCTCTTCAATGCCTTCCTCACTTCACTTTTAATAATCTCTGCAACTTTGTGGTCTACATAGTCACGTCTTCTACCTTTGCCTGTCTTTCATTTTCCCCACTCATCAGGTCTTCAAAGTACTCTTTCAATCTTCCTATCACTCTTCTGGCATTTGTCAATACATTTCCCCCTTTGTCCATAATCACCCAGACCTGTTGTACATCCTTTCCATCATTATCTCTCTGAAAAGATCATTCTCACCCTCCATACTACCCAATCAAGCATAAGTCATCATATGCCCTTTGTTTTGCCTTGCTACCTCCAGTGACGTGCAGTCAGTGCAGGCAGGTGAGGCCGGGTCTCACCTGGCATCATGGAAAGAAAAAAAAGTAAAATGAAAAAAATAATTTGAATGGTTCTATTTATTCAGGGATTTTCTACTATAAAGTAATTTTCAAACTGACTTCACCATTTTTAGTGTTTTTTTTCAAAATCGTTGAAAAAAAAAAAAATCACATTTAGCGTTTAAATATTAAGAAGAGCTGTGTGATGACCCGGCAGCCAGCTGTCAGGGTTCCACACCTGATCCTAATTGTAATCGGCACCAGCTGCAGCAGATGCCGCTAATCAAGATCCCTATAAAGGGCAGCGGCACGCTTTGCCTGGCGCCGGGGGATTGTGGCTCTCAGACCACTGCAGAGCCCTGCCACGACTGGACCCCAAACCTGTTACGACGGGACCCAGTTGGCCAGTGTAACATCTGAACCCGTCCCATCTGCAACCCGTCCTCGTGAGACCCAGCCCTGTGCAACTCTGTCTTGGGGCCAGGGCCTTACCAGCGACACCCTACCTGCCGTTTCAACGCAATAAAGCACTTTCGATCTAGATTTCTGCTCTGTGGTGTGGTTCCCTGCCCAAGTCCGCCATGTGTCACGTGACACCAGCGGAGCCTGCTATGGATTGCGCAATAACTGCGCTGCCATGCTATGCGGCTGAGACCATATTGCTGTCTCTGTGGATGTCACTATTAAAATTTTTAAGCACTGATATGTGAACTAATTTTCCATACTTTAGCTGATGTGTATAATTTTTTTCGTCAACAACCGTAACGTGTTTCTCGTGCCAAGCGATCGTAAAGCGGCAGGGAAGACACACTAAGTGAGGCACGCAGTGATGGGGCCTCATGGTAGGGGGCACTGGTGATCCCAGGGATCCTTTTTACTACTCGGCTAAAGAATAATAGAATTTGAAACAGCAAGCTACTGTAAACAGCTAGCAAGTCAAGTGCAGCCATCCAGTTATTTTTTCCTCTTGCTTGGCTTTGTTTCCAAAATGGAGGATTATATAGCTAAACTGAAAGAATTTTCTAAACTGGATTTTTAGTTGAAGCAGGAGATAATAAGTAAGGTAAGACCGACGCTCGTGCTAACGGATTGCTTCTGACTAAGAGACGGAAGACTCTGTACAGGCTGGCTGTGTGGATGTTCAGTAAGAAAGTGCCTTTTCTGCTTTTCCTGCATTCTTTTCTCACCTTCTGCCTATCAAACATGAGCGGTCGGCCACTCGCATTCAAAGTCAAATCGCGCTAAAAACATTTGAGATGCCATTGATAGACTTGGCTTTGAATGAACAGCAAAGACTCTACATCAGCATCCACGATGCTAGGTAAAGGAAAACGACTCAGCGCCGCTCAGCGGCGCATGGACTTCATTTATAAGTAAAGGGAAGAGATAACGTATTTTGTTTTTTTACGTGCTTTTTTCTACGCTACAGTTTGTATATGTAAAGAATGCTGATATGATATTTTAAACAAAACACATTAACTGCTGCCAATAAAATGGTGAATAAGCTACTCAGTAGGGTTCATATGGTTGTAAATCTGACTGATGACGTCAGTGCCTCACCAGCCATGAACCTCAGGCATGTCACTGGCTACCTCTATTTTTACCTTACGTTGTATCTCTCTGTACTCCTGTCTGTTCTCTTCAGTTCTAGGGCTGCTGGAAATGGGAGCAAGTGGCTGTGGCTGACGAGAAGAGATCCAACGTGGGCCTTCAAGTGAGCTGATGGCATCTAGGGAGTGAACCTGGGACGCTGGGATTCACTGCTGAACCCTCTGGAGATGTCATGGGCCAATCAGTGAAACATCCATGAGGGAGGGCGATCACTTGACAACCCGAAGGAAGCCAGCGCTCACTTGAAAACCCGCAGAGCCTCATCAGTGCCTTAGGTGAGATTGTGGTTGGGTGGTAGTGCTCTGATTGAGAACAAGACTGCCATTGTTTTTTTGACGTTGAGCGCTAAATGGTTGGTTCTAACCAACCCGCGATTCTACTTAGAGCGCTGTTTAGGGTTGTGTTGATTTCGCTTATGCTTTTCGCATGAGCCAGGACGACTGTGTCGTCTGCATACATTTGTGTCATGATATTTGGGCAGATGCTTGGGAGGTCGTTGATGTACATACTAAATAGGAGCGGAGCTAATGTCGAACCTTGTGGCAGTCCCATGGTGCATTTTCCAAATGTGGATCTGCTTCCGTTGATATTTACGGTTTGGGTTCGGTTATTTAGGTAGGAGGCGAGCCAGTCACGTGTGTTATTAGATAGGTTGAAGAGTTTCAATTTTTCAATGAGAGTTTTATGATTGACGGTATCAAAAGCTTTTCTGAGATCCAGAAAGATGGCGCCTACCTTAAAGCCATTGTCTAGATGTTTTTTGATAAGTTCTATTAGATGGCAGCATGCAGTTTCGGTGGAGTATTTGGGTCTAAATCCGAATTGCATGGGGTGAAGTAGTTGGTTGGCCTCTAGATGGTTTGTTAGTTGCTTCGCCACTGTTTTTTCTATTACTTTGGAAAAAACCGGTAGGATGCTGATGGGTCTGTAGTTATTTACGTCTTGAGTGTTTCCCGCTTTATGAATTGGCGTGACCACAGATTTTTTCAGCGCCTCAGGGAAGGTGTTGTTGACAAAGGAGTTGTTGATCAGTGACGTTAGGGGGAGCACAAATGCTAATTTGTTACGTTTGACCGTGCCGGCATCGATGTTATATATGTCCTTGGCTCTGGAAATTTCATAGCCATGTCAACATCTAGGCTACTCAGGGAGATGGAGGTTAAAGGACGTGCCCACAGACAGGCAGTCAAGGACTTCTCCAGGGCTGATGAAAATGGGAGCCAGTGGCTATGGCTGAAGAGAAGAGATCCAACGTGGGCCTTCAAGTGAGCTGTTGGCATCTAGGGAGTGAACCTTGGACACTGGGATTCACTGCTGAACCCTCTGGAGATGTTGTGGGCCAATCAGCGAAACATCCATGAAGGAGGGCACTCACTTGACAACCCGAAGGAGGCCATCGCTCATGTGAAACCCCACAGAGTCTCATCAGTGCCTTAGGTATGCTTTCATCAAAGGATATCAACACCTAGTCCTACACAACAGATCAGTCCTCTCAGTTTTTCACTTTTTTCCTTGCTAACCGCTTTCTCTGTATATACTCCTGCACTTCCTCATTCCACCACGAAGTCTCTCTATCTAGTTTCCTTCAAGATGACACACCAAGTACCCTCCTCCCTGTCTCCCTGATAACACTAGCTGTTGTTATCCAATCCTCTGGAAGCTCTCCCTGACCACCCAGACCCTTTCTCAACTCCTCCCCGAAAACCATACAACACTCCTCTCTTTTCACCTTCCACCACTTTGTCCTCTGCTCTGTCTTTGTCCTCTTGATCTTCCTTGTCGCCAGTGTCATCCTACAAACCACCATCCTATGCTGTCTGGCTACACTCTCACTGACCACTACTTTGCAGTCACTGATCTCGTTCAGGTTACCTCGTCTATACAAGATGTAGTCTACCTGTGTGCTTCTACCGCCGCTCTTATAAGTTACCCCATGTTCCTGCTTTTTCTGGAAAAATGTGTTCACTACAGCCATTTCCATCCTTTTTGCAAAATCTACCATAATCTCTCCCTCTGCATTCCTATCCTGTATGCCAAATATGCCCATCACTTCTTCATCCCCTCTATTGCCTTCACCAACATGTCTATTGAAGTCTACACCAATTATCATTCTCTCATTTCTGGGAATATTCTGCATCACTTCATCGAACTCATTCTAGAACTTCTCCTTCTCCTCAAATTCACATCCAACCTACGGGGCATAGCCACTAACAATATTGAACATTACACCTTCAATTTCCAGTTTCAGACTCATATGTCTATCTGACATTCTTTTCACCCCCAGAACGTTCCTAACAAACTTCTCCTTCAAGATAACTCCCACTCCATTTCTCTTCTTGTCAGTGCCATGATAGTACAACTTAAAGCCTGCTCCTAAACTTCTAGCCTTACTACCTTTCCACCAGGTCTCCCGGACACACAGAATATCCACCTTCCTTCTCTGCATCACGTCGACCAACTCTCTACCTTTCCTGTCATAGTCCCGATATTCAAAGTTCCTCCTCTCAGTCCCAGGCTTTTTCCTTTCCTCCTCTCTCTCTGTTTTTGAACACGCCCTCCTCCTCTTCTTCTTGTTCTTGTTCTTCAGTAGCCAAATTTCCACTGGTACCCTGTAGGTCATCAGTACCAATGGCAGTCGTTGTTAACCTGGTCCTCAACCGTACCGTACCGGTATTATATGGTTATAGTTGATTTGCATGTTTGGTTTTGGCAAAAGTTTTACGCCGGATGCCCTTCCTGACGCAACCTTCTGCATTTATCCGGGCTTGGGACCGGCTTAGGGAGACACTGCTCCGTGGCCCCCCCAAGGCAGGCTTGGGGAGACAAGGGCCAGCGCCGCCCTGAGGCTGCATAAGCACAAAGTCATTATGATAATACAAACAAACAATATTTTTAATTCTTCTTTAATATTCCACCCACACTAACAAAATAACAATACAGAAATAAGAACATACAAACTGTGTGCTTGTACAGAAAATACTGCCACAACAAACTTTACATTTACATTTTTAATAACGAATCAGATCGCTTTTCCATTTCTAAATTCATTTTGTTAATGGTGCCATGGATGACTGCTTCATTGTGTTGGTGTGTATTGTTTTGTTTGTGAACTCAGTTTTTTTTGTCAAATTTCTGGTAGTTCGTGCACACCAGAGGAGCTCATTAGCATTAGGACTTCAGGAAGAACCTAGCCCAGTCCCATTCATCCACATCACCCCAAGAGACTTCCCAGCTGGCATGTTTGACCCTTGCCACTTCCTGGGACCTCAAATGGGAGCTGAACATCAGCTCTATCACCACTAAAGCGCAGCAGAGGATGTTTTTCCTGAGGCGGTTAAAGAAGTTGAGTCAGTCCAAACCTTAGACTTCAGCGCAACATCTGCTCTGCAAAGACGGTGATTGGCTACAATCTGATTTCTACAGGACCTGTATACCTGCAGGACCAACAGGCATGCAGGAAGGATCCTGGATGACCCCTCTCATTCCTGGACACAGACTTTTTTAACCATTCCCCTCTGGCAGGAGACTGTGGCCCTTCAGGACCGAATCTCTCACCATTCTTCCCATCTGCAGCTTGGCTCATCAATAAGACCTGGAACCTCCACTGACACTTTGTTGACCCATTCTCTATTGCACTACTTTTGCACTACTTTGCACCACTTGCTCATTTACGTCACCAGTTACCCTTGTCCTGATTTTTGTTTAATGATCATTCCATGTTGTCCGCCAAGCACTGACAAACGACAGTAAATTACTTGTATTTGAAGAACTACCTAGACTTTCTGATTCTGATTCTGATTCCCTTTATTTTGTCATGTTTCCCTGTTATGCTGCTTGCTATTGGGAGGGGGCTGGGGTTCGGTGGAGGGGTTGTTTGAAACAATATTTCACGAGTGTGGCCACAGCAGATATAAGAACACAGCTTTAACTGTGTAACATAATTACATAAGTATGATTTAAATTACATCATTTAACTGGATATTTGGTAGCCTCTGAGGAATGTATACACACTAGCTAGTTTTTGTAAACATCAATGGGACGGTATCAGAGGTGTTAACTTGATGAAACAAGCAGTAAAAGTTTTGTAACAAATTTCGAAGTCCAAAAACATCATCCATATACACACATACCAAAAAAAACTTTTGGTACAAAATTACAAAACAAAATTAAAAAACAAACAAACAAACAAACACAGGGAGGAGGAACACATCCTAATTCATGTATTTCCTTAAGAGTGTGTCTCAGGGCTTGTTACTGGGATTCTTTGCTGTTGCTGAAGTGGCAGAGATGGTTTTATAGCGATGAGAGGAAATTACCCTGCACTGCCATCACAGCCAGGGCGGATTGTAGGTCGCCTCCTCAGACTACATAACATATTGATTTCTTGCTGTGGGGAATGGTGTTCAAGCCCCATTTAAGATTTCCACCCAGTCCCTGGCGGGGAGTATAGCAACCAGATGTAAAATGAGGAAATAGTACATTTGTCACTTGTGTCATTTGAAGATAATTTGGAAATGTGTGGTGATCAAGGATATCCATACAGTATAGCAGGTAGCATTGACTTGCATGTGGAAGTCGAAGTATATGTTGGAAAATTATAAAATCAGTTTCACAATGGGAGTGGTACAAACTAAACAGGTTAACATTATTCAGAGAAAATCAAATTCCCCTTGTGAAAAGTCCACACAGTAAATAAAAACAGTCGAAATCCCCCCCCCCCTGCCCCCCCCCAAAAAAGAAAAAAATACACAGTGATATGATGGTGTGGAAAATCTTTTAACTTCAGTGTCTATCATAAGTATCCACCCCCCTTGGATGTTTTACCCTTTTAGTGCTTTCATAAATCAATGATTTATCATGATCACAAAAAATATTGGAAAAAACTCTTTAATGTCAAAGTGAAAACAGATTTCTACAAAGTAATGTCAATGAAATAAAATATATAAAGAAATATAATTGTTTGATAATTAATCCCCCCCTTCCAGTCAGTATTTTGTAGATGCACCTTTGGATGCAATCACAGCAGTGAGTCTTTGTGGATAAGTCTCAATAAGTCTTGTACTTCTGCCCACAGCAATTTTGCTCAATTCTTCCTTGCAAAACCGCTCAAGCTCTGTCAGGTTTTGTGGGTATTGGGCATGAACAGCCCTTTATAAGTTCAGCCACAAATTCTCAATAGGATTGAGGTCTAGGCTTTTAGTCGGCCACTCCAGAACATTTACCTGGTTCTTTTTTAACCATTCCTGAGTAGCTTTTGCATTATGCTTCGGATCATTGTCTTGCTGGAAAATAATCTTCTCCCAAGCCATAGTTATCTTGCAAACTGCCCCCCAGGATTTCAGTGTATTTTGCAGTATTCATTTTGCCCTCTATCTTTACAAGACTCCAGGTCCGGCTGCAGAGAAACATCACCACAGCATGATGCTACACCACCATGCTTAACAATGGGGATGGTGTGTTTTTGTGATGTGCAGTGTTTGGTTTCCGCCAAACATGACATCTTGTCTGATGGGCAAAAAACTCGATTTTGGTCTCATTAGACCAAAGATAATTCTTCCACTTGACCATGGAGTCTTCCACATGCTTTTTGGCAAACTCTAGTCGAGATCTAAATGACTTTTCTTCAGCAGTCGCTTTCTCATTGCCACTCTCCCATAAAGCTTTGACCAGTGAAGAACCCGGGCAGCAGTTGCTAAATGCACAGTCTCTCCCAGCTCAGCAGCTGAAGCTTGTAACTCCTTCAGAGTAGTCGTAGGGGTCTTGGTTGCTTCTCCCACTAGTCTCCTACTTGCTGGGTCACAAGGGCGGCCAGATCTAAGCACAAGTGCCATATTCCTTCCATTTCTTGATAATGGATTTCACCAGTGGCAGGCCATGCATTTTACCTCTAAGGTCAGTAGTGCTCCCAATCAATCCACGCCCCAATAATTAGTAAATGGCTATAAAAAAGAACATCTAATGCAGTATAAAGAGAGGTGCACCGCAGATAGATAACCCGTGTAGTGTTAAAATTCGGGAGTGCATCATGTGACGATAAAGGGATGCCAAACTGTGTACTCTTCCACTGACACCTCCCGTGCGTAATTGATCGCGCACCCCGCGGCTTTGTCCGGGGCGCGGCCCGGCACCCCAAGTGCTCAAATAATAGGAAATAAATCCAACCGTTGAGGCGATGGTATAAAATGACCGCGCCTCCTCAGCTCGGGGCCAGAACCTCCTCACCTGCACATCCGGTGGACGCATCTCAGCGGTTGTGCAGAGAGGGAGAACAATCCTCTCGGGGTGACATTCATTCTAGCCTGGGATATCTCTGGCCCGGGATATCTCGCAAGTTTTTTTCCTGACGTTGAATAAACCATTCTTGCTTGATCAGTTCCTGCACACACCGGGTCAACAAAAGTCCGGTCCCGTGGTGGGAGCCACACAAACGAACAGTAGCCACAATAAATGTCTTTGTAGCAAACAGCTGCGACAAATAAAAAGCACCAATAATAACCTGATAAACTTGCAGTATTATTTAGGAAAATAGCAACATTTTACTCATAAAAATTTGATAATTTGTAGACAAAATCCATCCTCCTTTCTTTCTCAAACAGAGTTCAAATATTCTGTGGCACAGATTATCCGTGCGCTTCGCCTCAAACTACTGCCAGCAATAAAATTTGCCTCAGAGCCTGTGAGCCATGGGTACCTGTCGTAGTTTGTGGCTTGAAAATGTTGGACAAATCCTTTTCCTGGTTGTGACAGGTTCGCAAGCTTAGGAGTGGCCCGACCCTTGTTTAATATGTCCAGCTTTTCTTCAAAAATAAAATCGCTTTGACAATATATTAGTAACTAAATCCATTTCTTCCCCTCCTGCAGCCATTGTGGGTTGAAAAAAACGATATTAAAAAAACTTATCTATACTTCTGTTCGCGGCTTGCTAGTACGCTTCTCCTCACTAATACAATTGTCCACTCTGTGACTATGCAGTCAGAAGGTGTGAATAGCTGAGGTTGCTGAAGCCTGCTAGAGGGCTTTGGTGTCGCCAACTCAAAATTTGATTTGTTGAAGCAACAGTGTCCAACACTTATTTTTTGCATGAAGGGCTTGCAGAACCGATTGCGCCCCCCCCCCCAGGCGCTGTATTTCAAATTTCAGTTCACCACAGGCACTGATTTTGACCTTAATGTCACGGGGGCAGACTCAGGCAGGGAACCACACATTCAAGGCTGAAATCAGGGTTGAAGCGCTTTATTTAGGTAGACAGGGTGTCTCAGGTAGGCAGGCAGGGTGTCGCTGGCAATTCCCTGGCCCCCAGACAGTCATACAAGGCTGGTCTCACCAGGACGGGCTAAGGCTCGGTGGTCCACCAGGGGGTCCCAGTCTACACTCAGGGTCTGGTGGTCCACCAGGGGGTCTCACGGGGTCAGGGACCAAAGGTCCAGAGGGGGCTCTCGCAGGGTCGGGGTCTGGTGGTCCACCAGGGCGTCTTATGAGGTCAGGGTCCGAAGGGGCTCTCGCAGGGTCGGGTGGTCCAGGAACCACAGCTAGGTCCGGTCGTGGGGATCCACGGTGGTCAGGGTTATTGGGCAACCACAACCCCCCAGCGCCAGGCAGAGCGTGCCGCTGCCCTTTATAGGGATCTTGATTAGCGGCCGCTGGTGCAGCTGGCACCAATTACGAATTGAACCCAGGTGTGAGACCCTGACAGTATCCCCCCAATGGGCGCCTCCTGGCGCCCCACAGAGCTGGCCTGGGTGGGTGTGGTTCCGAGTCCATGGTGGCCGGGGGATTCTATCATGGGTCGCGGGGGCAGACTTGGGCAGGGAACCACACCTTCAAGGCTGACATCAGGGTTGAAGTGCTTTATTTAGGTAGACAGGGTGTCTCAGGTAGGCAGGCAGGGTGTCGCTGGCAATTCCCTGGCCCCGAGACAGAGTCGCACAAGGCTGGGTCTCACCAGGAGGGGCCCCAGGCAGGATCTCGGGCTGGGTCAAGGCAGGATCTCTGTCTGGGTCAAGGCCCGGTGGTCCACCAGGGGGTCCCGGTCCACACTCAGGGTCTGGTGGTCCACCAGGGGTCTCACGGGGTCAGGGTCCGAAGGTCCAGAGGGGGCTCTCGAAGGGTCGGGGTCCAGTGGTCCACCAGGGGGTCCCGATCTCACAGGGTCAGGGTCCGGTGGTCCACCAGGGGGTCTTAGGGGTCAGGGTCCAAAGGTCTAGAGGGGGCTCTCGCAGGGTCGGGGTCCGAAGGTCCAGGGGAGGCCTGGGCCACAAGGAGGTTGCGGGGATAAACATGGCAAAGGGGGAGTCCAGGAACCACAGCTAGGTCCAGTCAGGGCATGGGGCATGGGGCATGGGGCATGGGGCATGGGGCATGGGGCATGGGGCATGGGGCATGGGGCATGGGGCATGGGGCATGGGGCATGGGGCATGGGGCTCCACAGTAGTCAGGGTTGTTGGGCAACCACAATCCCCCGGGGCCAGGCAGAGCGTGCCGCTGCCCTTTATAGGGATCTTGATTAGCGGCCGCTGCTGCAGCTGGCGCCGATTACGAATTGAACCCAGGTGTGAGACCCTGACACTTAATCCAACTCAGGTTACACATATTTGTTTTATAACAAAATGTGCAAAAATATGTTCCATTGTAAATCCAATCTCCGCAAGAGGATGGCTAAACAGTATTTATTTGTGAGGCAGCTTATGCGATTGAGGGGTGAAGGAGGGCGAAATGGTGATTTACGTCACTGGAGTTATTTCAATCGTCCTCAGTGACATTATTGACCTTGATATCTGAATGAGGAATTTGATATAGAGTGACTTATGAGCCATCAATGTTGAGGTTTTAATTCAAGTATTCAACATTAGGGCCACTTACCCCAAGGTAAGTCCCAAATTCTTAATTTCTTCATTTCTTCTTCATTTCTCAGGTTCAATTCACTTCAGGTATGACCAGAATTGGCCAAGGGAAGGCTGATGTAGTGGCAAATGTGTAATCTATATGAAAAACAGCTCAGTGTCAATTGATTTGAAAACTGCAAGACACATGTGATTGGTCTTACATGCGGTGGGTCCAAAGAGCAAGGGCACAAGACTTGTCAAGACTGCTTCTTTCAATTCCTTGAAATTGGATAATGTGGCAGACACTGAGGAGCATGGCCTGTCACTCCAGGGGACAAGGGACTGGGGGGCGTGGTTTTAGCCGTGTATATATTCACCTGTGGAAGTTTACTGATATATTGTTTCTTTCCGTCCTAATTTCTTTGCCGAGTACCACATTGGTGTCCCTGACGTGATGCAGCCTCGGAGATATCTGAGAAGTGTCCGCTATTATTTTATAGAACCTGTCGATTTCAGGTAAGTAGCTAAAGAGCTTCCAATCATCTCAGTTTTATAGCAGATGCAAACTTGTGAGTCTCAATGTCAACAACTTGCCCACTAGTGATGGAACAGGAGGTAAAGGTCAGTAAGGGCGACTCAAGAATGTTAATTCTCAGGCTACTCTTGTGCAATAGAGTTGAAACATTGGGTTCTGTTACATATTTTAACATGGAAACACATATTGCTTATGTAAAAATATATGGAAAATGTATAAATTAATGTGTAAAAATGTGTAAATTAATAAGATTGATAAACATGATTTCAAATGAGACAAATTGAAAAAAAATGCAAAAATGCAGCTTGTTCCCGATCAATTCAGCAGTTACAGTGTTCTGTACAGATTAGAAAAAAAATAATGATAATAATACATAGAATTCAACCTGGCAAATAATTTATATGAGCCTCTATTTTTTTCCAAAATATGTCAATGTTCTAAAAATAATGGTCAAGTGAAGGTCAAGTGAAGTTTGATTTTATTACCCATGACTCCTTATACCTGGAACTGATTTTTCGCTAAAACTCTATGCTCATTGTGAAGATGCAATTCAGACATTGATGGCGGAGCACCATGAAGTCAGAGGTGACACAAGCTGACCCTGGTGATAAGAGAAAGTGCCCAGCATCATTATAAGCACCTCTCAATAACATTCCCTCGGTGCTCGCATGCCACCGCAGGTGATGTATGTATGTGGTGTGTGTGAATGTGTGTAGATTAATACGAGGCTATGGCTGCCCTGAAGTACCCCAGCCTTCCCTCACACAGATAGTGCTGGATTATGAGGTCAAATTTGTGATCCCATTCAAAAGACAGACTGACTATAACTGATGGATACAGTAAAGCCCCATTGCTTACTAGGCTGATTAGATAAAATCACATTTCATCCTAAGATATAAATAGGTCATTTTAGGAAATTTATCAGTGAGATTGTTGCATAAGATACATAGCTTAAATGCTGTTGTAGCAGATCATTTAATGAAGCCTGGAGTGTTTATTGATTGGCCAATAATCACTCTATTAATGTGTAGCCTTGAGGTGAAGAAACATAAAAAACATGCAGGTTTGATCTTGTTTTGGTGTGATCAGAAAATTATAGGAGTCTTGGCTATCAGTGCAAAGTGCTTTAGCAGGACTATGGAAGAAAAAGGCTTGCATTTATTACCAGCTAGTACCTTCCGTGAGGAAGAACCCCGACTCAGCTACGAAGAATCCTAAAGGAACACACCCCCAGGGGAGCCCGAGAGGGGGGGGGAATGAGCACCCCAACCGGACGGACAACCAGGCAGCGACCCATGCAAACGGACAACCAACAACGAGTACTGCCACATGCATATGCGGGAAGAGCTGCAAAAACCTGCGGGGTCTGAAGATCCATCAGACCAAGATGGGATGCTTGGCAAAAGTGCAACCAGAGCAGCGCACAAGGAACTGCCTCAGCGAGCGGCAGGAGGTGACAGGAGGCGACGAGCCCTCCAGTCCCTTCCAACGACATACTCTGGAGGACCTTGGTGAGATGCAGGAGGACCCAGGCCCCACAACAGCAAAAACGGGTCAAGTGGCCTCCAGCCAGCAAAACTAGTGAGTGGCAGAGGTTCGATGACGATCTGGATGGTATTCTGGAAGCCACAATGAAAGGAGGGGCTGACAGGAAACTCCAGATAATGGCCAACATGGTCATCAGCCTCTCCACAGAAAGGTTCCGTACAGAGGAGAGGCGTGCTGCTGCAATCCCCTACTCTAAGAATCGCAGGGCAGAGAGAATATCACAGCTGTGTCGTGAACTCAGGGACTTGAAGAAGCAGTTCTCTGTTGCAAGCGAGGACCTGAGACCGGGGCTGGCAGAAATTTGCGGCGTCCTGAGGAAAAAGCTTGTCACCCTTAGAAGAGCTGAGTGGCATAGGAGGCGGGCTAAGGAAAGAGCCAAAAGGCGCGCAGCGTTCCTAGCAAACCCCTTTGGGTTCACCAAACAGCTGCTAGGTTAGAAGCGCAGCGGCCACCTAACCTGCACAAAAGAGGAGGTAGATGCCTACCTTCATGAAACATACAGCGACGCAGCGAGGGAGGAGGACCTATGAGAATGCAGAGAGCTGATCAAGCCACCTGAACCAGCTTGTGAGTTTAACACCAAAGCCCCCACCTGGAAAGAAATTCAGACTGTGGTCAAGAATGCAAGGAACAGCTCAGCACCTGGACCCAATGGAGTCCCATACCTGCTTTACAAGAGGTGCCCCAAGCTCCTCCAGCGCCTGGGGAAAATCATAAGGGTGATCTGGAGGAGGGGGGAGGTTGCCCATCAATGGAGATCTGCAGAAGGGGTGTGGATCCCAAAGGAAGAGAAGTCTACCACCATTTAGCAGTTCCGAACCATTTCACTGCTCAATGTCGAGGGAAAGATATTTTTCAGTATCCTCCCCCGCCGACTATCTTCTCCAGAATCAATACATCGATCCTTCTGTGCAAAAGGGTGGGATTCCAGGAGTACCAGGATGCCTGGAACACAGAGGGGTAGTGACACAGCTGATAAGGGAGGCTCGAGAGGGGAAAGGGAACCTATATGTGCTTTGGCTTGACCTAGCTAATGCATATGGCTCCATACCCCACAAGCTGGTGGAAGTGGCATTGGAACGGCACCACGTCCCATGTAACATCAAGGCCTTAATCATGGACTACTATAACAGCTTTTACCTGAGATTTTCCTCTGGAACAGTCACATCAGAGCGGCACCGGCTAGAGAAAGGGATAATCTGTCACGACACGGGAGAACTTGGACAGGGAACCACACCACCAGAACTGGAATTTGATTAAGTCTCTTTATTGATAGGTCGGAACTCTCGCAGGATCGGGGTCCAAAGGTCCAGAGTGGGGGCTGTCACAGGATCAGGGTTCAAGGTCCAGGGGGGTCTGCCAAGGTCGGGTAGAGAATAACAATTCTCCGGCGCCAGACGGAGCGTGCCACTGCTGTTTAAAGAGACCTTGATGAGCGGCAGCTGGCCGCTGCCACTGATTATCAATTGAGATCAGGTGTCTCCTCTTGGCTGCCAAGAGGAGATCCTGACATGATCACTGGATGTACCATTTCAGTGATACTCTTTGCCTTGGCTATGAACATGTTAGTCAAGTCTGCCGAGCCAGAGTGCAGAGGGCTCACAACCAAGTCAACCCCCCATCAGAGCATTTATGGACGACCTGACGGTAACAACCGCGTCAGTTCCAGGATCCAGATGGATCCTCCAGAGCTTGGAGAAGCTCACCACCTGGGCATGCATTCACTTCAAGCCGGAGAAATCCAGGTCTCTAGTCCTGAAAGGTGGAAGGGTGACCGACCGGTTCCGCTTCTCCCTAGGAGGCTCCAAGATCCCATCAGTCACGGAGAAACCTGTGAAAAGCCTTGGCAAGATCTTTGACTGCTCCCTGAAGGATACAGCCTCCATCAGGGCTACCAACAGTCAGCTGGAAGGCTGGCTAACAGCAGTGGACAAGTCAGGTCTCCCGGGGAAGTTCAAGGCATGGATGTACCAGCACGGTATTCTGCCCAGGATACTGTGGCCCTTGCTCGTCTATGAATTTCCGATATCCACCGTGGAAGGGTTTGAGCGGAGGGTCAGCAGTCACCTCTAGCGCTGGTTAGGGCTTCCCTGGAGTCTCAGCAGCATTGCCCTTTATGGCAATAAAAACAAGCTGACCCTACCAATCAACAGCCTTACTGAGGAGTTCAAGGTCACCAGGGCAAGAGAGGTTCTCCAATACAGGGAATCAAAGGACCCAAAGGTTGCTCAAGCCGGCATCGTGGTGAGGACAGGCAGAAGGTGGAAGGCGCATGAGGCGGTGGACCAGGCAGAAGCTCGGTTGTTCCACAAGGAGCTTGTTGGTTCCGTGGCAACTGGTCGGGCAGGCCTGGGAACTATTCCGACAACGCACCTCAGGAAGCGTAAGGGCAAGGAAAGGCGGGACCAGGTCCAACTCGAGGTGCGGGCTGGTGTCGAAGAACAGCGTGCGAGCCAGTGGGTCGGGCTAAGGCAGCAAGGTGCATGGACTAGATGGAAGGAGGCCATGGACAGGAAGATCTCGTGGACGGAGTTGTGGAAGGCTGAACCATTCCATATAAAATTCCTCATCCAGTCGGTCTATGATGTCTTGCCCAGCCCGTCAAACCTCTTTCTTTGGGGCAAGGTTGAAACTCCATCATGCACATTGTGCCAGGGAAGGGGAACTCTGGAGCACATCCTTAGCAGCTGTCCGAAAGCACTTGGAGAAGGCCGCTATCACTGGCGCCACGACCAGGTGCTTAAGGCAATTGCTGAGTCCATCCACTCTGCCATTGACCACAGCAAGCGCTTCCAGCCACAGAGGCAGGGTGTGACATTCATCAGAGCCGGGGAACAACTCCTCCCCAACCAAAGACCCAAACAGGACTTCTGGGAACTGCAAAGGACTGGCAGCTAAGGGTGGACCTCTGCAAACAGCTGAGGTTCCCTGAGGACATTGTAGAAACCTGCCTAAGACCAGACATCGTCCTACATTCAGAGTCCTCCAAGCAGGTCACCATGCTAGAGCTGACTGTGCCCTGGGAGGAGAGAATGGAGGAAGCCAGCAGAAGAAAGGAGGAAAAGTATGCTGAGCTGGTGGAAGACTGCCGCATCAGGGGGTGGCATGCACGATGCTTGCCCATTGAGGTCGGGGGAAGGGGCTTTGCAAGGAAGTCTCTCTGCAAGGCCTACAGTCTCCTGGGCATCACAGGGGCATGCAAAAGGAGAGCCATCTGTTCAGCGTCAGAGGCCGCTGAGAAGGCATCCAGATGGCTCTGGATCCAGAGGGACAAAGAGTGGATGAGCGCTTCTTGGACACAGGTTGGGAACTGATCACTCCTGGCCGGGTCGCCTGGGCGAGGGGGTCTGAAGTTGAAAGACCCGAAACCCCCCGTGACCCCAGGTACTATCACTGACGATGTGTCCAAGAAACTGCATCACAAGATGTATCCTAAAACCAAAAGAAGCTTAAGTAGCTGGTAAACCAGGCATCTGCACATTGTTGTTCGCAAGTGACTGTTGCAACACAATAACAGTTGCAATAAGATGCAAAGTCATTGGCAGCCCTTACAGAGTGCTCGTCTTTGAAGTCATTCATTACAGGGGAGACTTATTCTTCATAATTTGAACAATGGGGAGTGCTATTCAGTTCTGCCCTTGCTGTGTACAGCGGGAGCGTGGTGTTGCTGACCTCAACTCAAGACATTGTAAAGCAGTAGCAAGAATACTTCTGAGAATCCCTCCACCCCGTTGAAACGCCTTCCAATGAGGAATCAGAGCCGGGGACACACCTATTTCTGGGGCTGAAGTTGCTGAAGCAGTCTAAAAGCTCTTCAGTAGTTTGGCCCCGGAGGTGGATGAGGTTCCTCAAGGCTCTGGATGCTGTGGGGCTGTCCTGGCTGACACGCCTCTGCCGCATTGGATGGATGTCGGGGACAGTGCCATTGGACTGGCAGATGGGGGTGGTGATCCCCCTTTTTAAGGGGATCAGAGGGTGTGCTCCAACTACAGGGGGATCACACTCATTAGCCTCCCTGGTAAGGTCTATTCAGTGGTGCCTGAAAAGAGGATCTGCCAGGTCATTGAACCTCGGTCCAGGAGGAGGAGTGTGGTTTTCGTCCTGGTCATAGAACGCTGGAACAGCTCTATGCCCTCGGCAGGGTCCTTGAGGGGGCATGGAAGTTTGCCTAACCAGTATACATGTGTTTTGTGGACCTGGAGAAGGCATCTGACCGTGCCCTCCGGGCAATCCTGTGGAGGGTGCTCCAGGAGTGTGGGGTATCGAACCCCGTCATATTGACTGTTTAGTCCCTGTATGGGACGGTGTTGGAGCTTGGTCTGCCTTGCCGGTTGTAAGTTGGATCCGTTTTTGGTTAGAGTTGGACTCCGCCAGGGCAGCCCTGTGGATAGAATTTCTAGGCACAGCCAGGTCATTGAGGGGATCCAGTTTGGTGGCCACAGGATCGAGTCTCTGCTTTTTGCAGATGATGTGGTTCTGTTAGCTTCATGTGGCTGTTAGCTTCATGAAGTGGCTCGGATGAAGATCAGTAACTCCAAATCTGATCAGATTGACTGGCGGATCGGTGCAGCATTTGTGGAGTGATGCGGACCCTGTGCTGGTCTGTCGTGGTGAAGAGGGAGCTGAGTCAAAAGGCTAAGCTCTCAATTTACCGGTCATACTATGTTCCAAACCCTCACCTATGGTCACAAGCTGTGGGTAGTGACCGAAAGAACGAGATTGCGGATATAAGAGGCTGAAATGAGTTTCCTCCGCAGGGTGGCCTGACTCTCCATTAGAGATAGGGTAAGAAGTTCGGTCATCCAGGAGGAGTAGCGCCAGTGCTCCTCTTTGTAGAGAGGAGCCAAACGAGGCGGCTTAGGAATCTGGTCAGGATGCCTCCTGGACGCCTCCTGGGGGAGGTAATCCCAGATGTTCATCTGGGCAGAGACCACAGAAAAGACCCTAGACACACCGGAGAGACTAAGTCTCCAGGCTTACCTGGGAATGCCTCAGGATCCCCCCAGAGGAGCTGTACCATGAGGCGAGGAAGAGGGGGGACTGGGCCTCAGTGCTCTGGCTGCTGCCCCTGCGACCTGACTCTGGATAAGCGGGAAGATGGGAAGATGGATGGATCAAAAAAGAAAAACAATTAGAAAATTGTCACAAGAAAAGAAAAAAAAAAAGTCAGGTAATTACCAGACAAAAAAAAAAAAAAATGAAGACCATTTCTAATAACAATAGATATATTTGAGTTTTGCCTCTCCTTAGCAAAGGAAAAAAAAATAAAAACAATAGACCAGTTGAAGTTAGGATAGGAAAATTCTGGCATTCCCTGTTCTGTTTGCCAACTCTGTTTGAGATCACACCCCTCTCACTGCTCCTCTTCAAGCTCATTATCACGGTTAAATGATTTACTCCCATAAGAATGTTAATTAACAAACACGTCCAGACCATGTCTGGCTGCACAAATTGATTACAACATCAGAGGCTTTTTGTGGGTGTACATAGCCTGGCCTCTGCAGGAACAAAAGCCAGCTCGGCCGTACGCAAGGCCTGCAGGTCTCATGGTGAGAGGAATACATTACATACGACACACACCATCTATAGAATACAGTATTTGTTTCTGAAACAATGCTTTTTATGCACATGCTAATAGGAGACGGGCAGCTTTGATAAAAGGATAGTGTTAATCAAGGGGATGCAAACATGCACTGGGACGCTCTTGAAGCCGATGACATGAATGTTAGCATGAAGGCAGAACAGGATGCATTTTTTTCAAACTCTGCTTCAATCACCAGTCCCATGCATGATTCCGGTCCTGAAGGGGTTAATTAAGGGCTATGAGGAGAGGCCAGAATTAATTGGCTTGTGCCTGAAAGATGGGGAGGAAATAATGGAGGGAAAGAGCAGTTGAGATGTTGTCATGCATCAGAATCAGACACTGCTGACTTTACGAGGCCAGATATAATATTTATCTCACTTATCTGCTGCAGGAGCACTTAGATCTTAATGCTGCTGATATTCCATATATTAAACCCTTGAATATTGGAGGCAGAAATGAATATTTTCCATTTCAATTATTAAATGCATTTTGCTGTGTACAACAATGTCACAGAAGGCTCTGGAACATTTTATCCCAATGACAGTATACCGACACAGATGATCCTATCTATTTTTAAAACAGTTTTCACCCTTTGGATGATTTGAAGTTATGACAAGGTCTGAGTCTTTGTCCAAGAAGGCTCTCTTATTGCCACATTTACTCCACACAAAATAAAAAAAAATCAAATAAAAAGTGGAAAGAGAGAAGTCTGACTTATGCATCTGTTGTTTATCAAGGCCAATTAGGTTAAAAATAACTGTTTATCAAAAACCCCAAAATATAACATTGGTGATATGAATCATATGCAATGTGAAATGCACTGTTAATAAATAAACATATGTTTTTTGTTTATTTATTGTTTTTTTTTATTTTTATTAATGATCAATAGCCATTGCTTTATCAAAAATATAAACTATTTTAAGAGTTTGCATGTTTTTTATTTGTTTTTTCTTTTTTTTATTTACCCTCAGCCTCCCTATCCTACGAATTATGTGATTGACTTCTCTTCCTCCTAGATCCAATTTTCAAGTTTTCTTCTTCATTTAAAAACAAAAACATTCATTTCGTTTTCTGCTTTTTTCCCTTCGTTTTCTGACATACATTGTATTTATTTGGAAAAAAAACAAACAATTAAAAAAAAGTTATAGCTTTTCTACATGGTTTTGCAACTGTTAACATTACGACCTGATGGCAGGTTTAACTGTTGCAATAACTTTATTACTTAAATGTGTCTCTTTATCTCCTTTGTTTGTATTGCAAATAATAAAAAAATAAAAATCATAATAATAATACATTACAATTTCAAGTTTGCACTCAAATAAAAATAATCTAATTTATTAAAAAGGAAAATAATGCCTGATCTCTTTTTGTTGCTGTTCCTCAGCCATATTGGCCTCTTTCTTTTTTTTTGACATTAACTTTGATGTATCACTGAATGAGCAAGGGTAGCAAGTAACCAAGAAAGGACTCTGGTTCAATTATGACAAGGGGGGACCTTTTTCTATGGAGTGTGCATGTTCTCCCTATGTCTGCGTGGGTTCCCTCCGGGTAATCTGGTTTTCTCCCATTTTCCAAAACCATACAGCAGGTTACCGGAAAAATTGCCCCGGATGAGTTAGTGAGCAAATGGTTGTTTGTCTATATGTGGCCCCGGGATTGACTGGTGAAGAGTCCAGGGTGCACACCGTCTCTCGGCCAAAGCAGCTGGGATAGGCTCCAGCATCCCCTGCGACCCTGAGTGCAGGATAAGCAACAGAAGATGGATGAATAGATGGATAGATGGATGGATGGATGGATGGATGGATAGATGAATGAGGAAGTTTACTACTGTAAAGATGGACACAGAGCACACACAAAACATTTTTAGCTAAACAAAAGGTATTTTCAACTTAAATATCAACTTTATTTTTAGATTTATATGCACTTTAAGCGCAATGGCAGCCGGTCAACTTCTGTGCGTCTCTTTTTTGTTTTTCATAAAGTTATCTGGCATGGAATTTGATAAAAAAAGGAACAGTTAATAGCAAAATAAAAATTAGATGACTGTATGAACATTGGAAAAATCTGTAATCGAATATATAAATGGAAAAATATAGAAAAAAAGAAGGAAAAAAAAGACAAAAGGAAGAAACAAGTATGGAGAACTGTAGTGTAAAACATTTGGTGATTGAATACATTTAGACTGTAACGCTATCTCTCCATTTTACAATGAAAAAAGTTGATGTGAACCATCAACTTTCTGTTGTTTCTTTTTTTTTTTTTTGTTTAATGCCATTAAGGATTAAATCTGAGCTCCAATATGACTAAATATCAAGATTGAGGACTTTCAGGATGAATAGTGTAACTGCAGAATTCAGCTTTTGACATTGGATATTGTCTGAGGTAAAGTTCACCTTTCTGCTAAGTTAACCCTCCAACTCTTGTGCTATTTAACATGTCTGGCGAACTATTATAAAAGCGATGAACTCAGTTCATTCATGGTGAGTTTGGCAGATGTTGCTGCCCTGCATTATTTCTCTTCACAGTCCAGTGGATGATATTGTCAAACAATGTATCAGTTTAATGGATCTGAGTGAACAGAAGTACGAAGTACCGTCTGCATCACAGCAATGAAAAATGAAACTGAAATCTTGAATCTGAACAATACCATTTAAAAGGTTGTGCATTCAGTGCGGACTTTGGCATGAAGTTTCCTTACTTTCCATCCATTTACTCTTTACTTTTAAATTTTATATCCCAGCTAAAACAATGATGTATGCACAGGCATTCTAAATGCAGCATGTGCAATATCTAGTATTTTTTTCATTGTAGAAAGAAACTGCTTTATGTTTAAATGTTAACTCAAGACAGAAAAATGAGGGCAAAATGAAATGGATGTGACAGGTAAGTGTATCAAAGAATATTCACATTTTTTTGTCTTTTTTTGTCTCGTCTTGCAGAGATGCATGCATTGATGGATGATTTTGCCGACTGCCCATGAAACAGAGTTGACAAAAAAACTGACAGTGTAAGAAAAAAAAAAGGACAAGTTCTCCATCCCTTCACTTTGTCCCCCTGTCTCTTTCTCTCCCTTCCTCTTGGCTGTACTGAAAGGCTCATCAGGACTTGTCATCGCTCTAATGAATATCATTTAAATTGCTTTGTGTTTGGGAGTGAGTTTGGATGTCGATTTAATTCGCGCATGTGTTTGAGCTCTTGTGCTTGGCGGAGCGGATGGACAGAGAGCGGCAGCCCTAATGAAACGCCGGTGCCGGTGACAGGCTGATGAGGACCGACCCAATCACACAGCTCCAAGAGGATATTCTGACAGAGCTGCAAAGCACACATGCAAACAGAAGAAAGATATACACAGGATTACGACATGAGATGAGTGGGAATATTAATGTGTAATATAATTTGCATACAAACTAAACATATATACATAAACTTCAGCAGCATCAAATATACACTTCAGAGATGAATCTGGTTTATCACAGCATCCCAGCGTGGTGTGTTACCAAGGTTAACTGAGCACCTATCCTAATTTGTAGATGGTATCCTCCTTTTCAGCACAGCCCTGCTAATGACGACCCCTCAGTGTCCCACAAACTGGGGGCATATGTAAAATAACACCCGCTTCTCTCTGCCCAACACGGCTATGAGCATGGCCTTATCAAAATGAAATTACAATATATGCTGATACTGTATTTCAGCAGCCCCCTCTCCTTCCACTCCAAATCCTGATGTGCGCTCCCATCGCTGCCTGTGAAATATTGCAACCTTTCCCAAAGCAAAAGATATAAATCCGCATTGGAGAACTGCAAAAACAGCACAAAGCATTCCCAGGCTGGCCTCTATCTTATGAGTCGCTTGTGATTTAGAGTTGCAGGAGTATCCCTCTCGCGCTCTCTCCTTACCTCTCTTCCACACTATTTCATTACAATTACCCAGAGTTTTTTTTTAAATGAGTCAGATCCAATTATGAACCAACAATTAATTATTAATGTAATTAATTACTCCTCCACGCTTGTCACATCAAAATGTGATGCAGATATGGAATGTTTGTACTTCGCATCCGTTGCATTACCAACTGTATCGCAGTTATGTTGGAGAAAGCTGCCAGGTTAAAAAAAACAAAAAAAAACAAGACACATTAAAGGAAATGGAAAGACAGGACTCTGTATGTTTGTATATGTATGTGTTCTGTCTGTGCTGTGTGTCATGTAAGCTTATGTACCAGTTGTGCAGTTTTTTCATTTTACTCTCGCTGCTAAAAACATGTTTTTTGATGGAAACTGCAGGTTTAACTCACAGGTTTAATTGGTGCATTTACACCAAAACTAATTAATTCATCATTACAGGGTTTATGAAGTTACCACATCATCCAAGTGTTGATGTGGAAACACAGACTGACATACGTTGTATGATAAATTCCATAATTATTGATTAGAAATCAGGTTATCCAAAATTTTGTGCACCCCTATGCCATCATCCTAATGTAATATCAGTGTTTGTTTGATTTTTAAACCTTTGCGTTTCTGAAACATGAGAACAAAAGAGTTTAATTTAAGATCTGTGTGAGAAACAACTCAATATTTTTTCTTGACCATTTTTCTCAAGATTACCATTTCTCTACTTTTCCCAGCTGATGGAAGGAATCCTTCTACCACATTTTTTGAAAATGTATGTTGATTTTGATGATATGTTTTGAAATAAATATATTTTTTTAATGTGCAAAAGGGAACTGTTCCTCAACAACTGATTTCAAAAGTACATCATGGAAATTTTACAAGATATTATATGTTTGGAAAAAAAAAATGATGATGAGATGTATAAACAAAATATTACATCAGCGGGGATATGGATTGTGTTGTTAACACAAACTACTGGTTAAAATGCTAACCAAGATTGTTATTATATTGTAATTAAACAGGTTTCAAAATTTTGCTTGATATTACCGAGGCAAATTTGGTCCATTTCACTCTAATTTCTGATATCTAGGGAGTGTGAACAATAGTGACAGATAAACCGATAAACACTGCTCCTGGAGTAACTGCAATCAGCAAGTTTTAAACCAATAGCCGTCAGCTTCAGCCATGATTAAGATCAGATTACAGTATGTTATTTTAGCCATTCTGGTCTTTGTGCTTTTAAAAATCTACGCTATTTTTTAGCAAAATACTCTGCAAAAATTGTAAAAAAAAAAAAAAAAACTCTGACCAGGGTGAAAAAAAATCAACATACACTATGTGGCCAAAAGTATTCGCTCACCTGCCTTGACTTGCATATGAACTTAAGTGACATCCCATTCCTAATCCATAGGGTTCAATATGATGTTCATCCACCCTTTGCAGCTATACCAGCTTCAACTCTTCTGGGAAGGCAGTCTCCAAAAGGTTCAGGACTGTGTTTATGGTCATTTTTGACCATTCTCCCAGATGTGCATTTGTGAAGTCACACACTGATGTTGGACGAGAAGACCTGGCTCTCAGTCTCCGCTCTAATTCATCCCAATAGTGTTCTATATGGTTGAGGTCAGGACTCTGTGCAGGCCAGTGAAGTTCATCCACACCAGACTCTGTCATCCATGTCTTGAATTACCTTATTTTAAGCACTGGTGCATAATCATATTGAAAAAGGAAGGGGTCATCTCCAAACTGTTCTCACAAAGTTTGGAGCATGGAATTGTCCAAAATGTCTTAGTATACTGAAACTTTCAGAGTTCCTTTCATTGGAACAAGGGGCCAAGCCAAGTTTCTATAACACAACCCCACAGCATAATCCCCCCTCCACCAAACTTCACACTTGGCACAAGTACCATTCTCCTGTCAACTGCCAAACCCAGACCCGTCTATCAGGTTGCCATATGGAGAAGCATGATTCGTCACTCCACAGAACGTGTCTCCTCTGCTCTGGAGTCCAGTGGTGGCATGTTTTACAGCACCGCATCCAATGCTTTGCATTGAACATGATGATATGTGGCTTGGATGCAGCTGCTCCGGCATGGAAATCTATTCTATGAAGCTCTCTGCACGCTGTTCTTGAGTTAATCTGAAGGCCACATGATGTTTGGAGGTCTGTAGCGATTGACTGCAGAAAGTTGGTGACCTCAATGCACTCTGCGCCTCAGGATCTGCTGACCCCACTCAGTTTATGTGGCCTACCACTTGGTGGCTGAGTTGTTGTCATTCCCAAACACTTCCATGTTCTTATAATACAGCAAACTGTGGAATATTTAGGAATGAGTGGATTTGTTGCACAGGTGGCATCCTATCACAGTACCACACTGGAATTCACTTCGCTCCTGAGAGAGAACCATTCTTTCACCAATGTCTGTAAAAACAGCCTGCATGCCTGGGTGCTTGATTTTATACACCTGTGGCTGGGAAGTGATTGGAACACATGATTCTGATTATTTGGATAGGTGAGCGGATACTTTTGGCCATATAGTGTATATTAATTTCAATCTGACAAGTGTTAAAAAAGTTTACAAAACTGGTTTCATTTTCACACCAAACAAAAAATATATTTAAAATTATATAAATATTTATATATGTGTATCTACTGTATATCTACAATATACTGTACATCAGAATCAGAATAAGAACACATGAGAAAGAGAGAGCGAGAGAGAGAAAACAGTTTTAACCCGACAGTCCGGGCAAGTTAAGCAGACGCACATAGTAGGATATTAAACTTTAACTACCCCATATTCATTCCAATCATCAATGAGAGAAAGGTCTCAAACTTCAGTATTCAAATTTCATTTATGTCTCATTGGAAAGGTTGAATTTATGAGGCTTCTTAGTTAATAGAGCGGTATGTCCCAGAATAAAAACAGTTCTCAGCCTTTTTTTTATCTTGCTCAATCTCTAGTCATGACATATTTCTTCATTTGCAAAGACTCAGCCAGTGCCAGGTTGGGAATTTTATTGGCAAGAGCGTAACAGTACTCCTGGGGGAGTACTCTTAAGCAATGCACGGGAAATAAAAAGGAATGCCAACATAGTTCCTTGATGTTGTGAGTGTTTTCATTATTTCAGTCCCAAAACTAATTTAGAGGAAGGGCAGGAGTGGATTTCCGCAACAACTTTAGGTTACAAAAGAAGTCTCACCGCAGACTTCACTTTTTTGTTTAATAATTTAGTTTGTTTTCTTTCTAAATTTGCAAAGGTTGTTAAATAAATTAAATTACAATAGAAAAAAATAAATAAGCTTGCTTTATAGCAAATCATTCTGATAAAATGATAGGGAATGGCAAGGCGATTTGAAAACAAATTTCCTGAAATTGAAAAATTTTAAGAATCAGAATGATTAAATATGGAAAGGAATTTTATTCAATTATTAATGTATCCATTATGTTTCGACTATCCTCTATCTTTTTAAAGGTCAGAATAGCAGAAAATACTTAAAAACATGTTTCTCAAAAATAACTTAATTTGCATAATTTTATCAGTGTAAGATATTGGAAAGGTACATCACTGACAGAGTAATCCAACATTTTCTTTCTCTTTTACAAAGCCTTCACAAATGTATCATCAAATAAAAAAGGAGGAGAGGACCTGAAGCAGAAATAGGAGGCACTATTTGACACTAGCAGTGCATCTTTTCCTCAAAAAGCTGTGTTCTTATATTGACTAGGACAGGGTTGGGCCACAGTTAAATCACCCAAGAAAACTTTAAGGCATCGTGCACAGCAACCTTGCATGTACCCATGACAATTTATACTGAGCTGTATTAGTAAATGCACAGCAACAGAAAATATGCGTCAATGCATCATGTCCGGCAGGCAAATTCTCTTTGGAGCTGTATCAGTTATAAACCCTGTGATTAAGAGGAGGTGAAATCAGATCTTTTTGTGTGTGTGTGTGTGTGTGTGTGTGTGTGTGTGTGTGTTTGTGTGGTAGGGGGATGGTTGGGGGCCGCTGTCAGGGCAGTGGGGTTGTTGCTGGCCCAGATCTCTCCTCTTAACTAACCTGCATCTTGACAAGGCAATCAAGTCCATCCCTGAGTGTAATTAAATGATAAGTTCATATTTGAGGGACAATTGGGCTCAAGAGCACTGTCAAAGCTTGACGAATATCCTTATTAGCAACAACACTGCACTATGTCGGGGTGGGGGTGGGGAGGCGGGCCACTGCCAGTGTGTCAGTGGTATCAAAGGTAACACACAAACACCCTGTTTTTGCAGCAGAGGTACACGCCGGCAGTTTAAAATCTGCCAACAAAGGGCATCTGGAGGTAAAGGGGACATACACTCCATCGAGTCACTGCAACATACATCTCTCTGTAAATCAATGAAAGATGATGTGAGCTCTGCATTACAGCTGTTTGATATGCAAACAGCTTTTCTATGCAAATGTGCCTTGACAGCTTTAGACACACAGAGCTTGAGAGTGTCATTGCAGCCCAGGTGTACTGAGAAAAGGAGAGGACTGTGAATTAAAATGTGGAGAAGAGTTTTTTTTGATGCAATGAACCTCCCATCCCATGTATATACCTTTAATACTCAGATCACATTAAAAACAGCAGATATAAAAAAACCTAAATTTACTTAAACATATTGCGCAACAATGGGCATCTGATATTCTAGACAGGCTGTTATCAGAATGGACATCAGTGCAGATTGCGTCACATCTCACCCTGTGCAACTAGTTTAGGTGTCAGCATCGCTCTCCAGTGCTGCAGAAAATCCTTCTTAAGAACCATTAGACAGTCATTACAGACCCTATATCAATAATGCATATGCATACAAAGAAGGTAATGACTTCACTTGACTTAGATACACTTGCTACACTTGATACACAAAATGCTGGATTGCATCAGAACTTGAACTAGAATATGTGTAGACTGGAATAATAATCCATATAATATTAGCAATAATATTTACAATCTAATTCAAATAAAACACAATATATTTCTGATTAAAGTGAGAAATAAAAGAACTGGTTGTGTTAGCATTTTGGAGCCACACACCCAGGTCTCTGCTACAGGGTCCTTATATGATTGGTAGGTTCCGAATAGTTGATGTTGTCCAAATGGCATCCAAACAGTCACATATTAGCATATTAGCACATATTGAACATGCTTTACTATAGGGTGGCCATATAAAAGCTGATCTGTTAGATGTAATCCTCATCTGGTTATTTTTGATTGCCACACATACATTGATTTTTTTTTCTTCTCCATCCATTCATCCATTGTATACTGCTTATACTGGATCAGGTCTTGGGGGCAACAGCTAAAGCAAAGAGGCCCAGACTGCTCAGATTCAGTTTGGGAGGACCGTTCCTCCAAATTATACCTTTCAATGTCTTGTTGATGCTGTCCACTGAAGCTTTGAAGTCCCCCAGTAAGAAAAGGGATTACCAAACAGGAAAGTTCTCTAGCAGTCCCTTCAGGGACCCAAAAAGGCTGGGCAGTTTGAACTGTTGTCAGTTGCATAGGCACACACAACAGTCAGAAGCCATCCCCAAACCCGACGGAGGAGGGAGGCTACCCTCTAGGGTTGAACCAAAACATACAGGCGCCAAAATGCAGGTGCCAATCAATATGCCCACACCTGCTGGGTGCCTCTCACTGGGAGCAACTCCAGAGTGGAAAGAAGCGCATCCCTTTTCAAGAGGCCTGGTTCCCGAGCCTGAGCCATGTGTCTAGCTGAGTATGATTATATCTTGCCGGAACCTCTCAATCTCCCATATTAGCTCAGGCTCCTCCCTGCCAGAAAGGTGAAATTCCATGTTCACAGAGCCAGCTTTTGCAGTCACCGATCAGACTGCCAAGGCCGCCCACTCCAGCCACAACCCAGCTCAAATCACATCCGATCCCCATGGCCTCTCTCGTGGATAGCAAGCCCAAGGGAATCTTTTTTTTTTTGTACTGAGTTTTATTCTTTATTGTATTACGTCCAGATAGTACATTACAGTTGTTCAGGTGATTTGAAGTACCGGAGCAGAAAAAGATTGATATATCTGTCTCACTCTCTCTCTCACAGTCTTTCTCTCTCTCTCTCTCTCTCTCTCTCTCTCTCTCTCTCTCTCTCTCTCTCGCTCTCTCTCTCTCTCTCTCTCGCTCTCTCTCTCTCTCTCTCTCTCTCTCTCTCTCTCTCTGTCTCTCTCTCTCTCTCTCTCTCTCTCTCTCTCTCATCACACACCAGGTGTACCACTCCATACTTAGTATCCTCATCTGATGAACATATTGTGCAGAAGGATACACATGAAGAGAAAAAGAGCAAGGAACAGTAACAGAACCACCAACCACAGTGAAAAATCAAAAATCTTCCAACTTGCTGTAGGCTATATCTTGTGGTCCTTTGTGAGGCTTCGGTTTGACGTGTCTGCTACTCTGGTAGTTGGAATACACTGTATTTGAGAAACAGGAGCAAATTTGATAGTATGAATATCACAACTATAGTGGAATGTAAGCAATTTGATACTGTCTATGTTACAAATTGACATTACCATGACAGCTACCAGGTATATGGTTGTGGAGTACCAATACCAGCACAATATAGGAAAAGTAATATATAATAAAGCAGTATAATCTGTTAAACATTTCAGTTATAAATTTATCAATAACATGCAAGTTATGTTTGCTTTAAATATTACAGAAAACTAAACCTTTAAGTTAAGATGTTTCGTGTACATTCTGTACATTTTCCTCGCTTGTTCTTGCACCAGAATTATCAGCACTGTGGTCCCCGTAGCCACATTTTGTCTTCATGTAAGACATTGGGATTGAATATGACAGTAGATTCCAGAGATGTCATCAGAGATGACAAACAAGTAAATACCAAAACACACTTGCAATATACTGCCAGTCTCGGCTCTCCAACTTGCGTGGATTCCAACATTAAAATGAAAACAAACATGACACTGTTCATCAGAAAAGACTAGATTGTGTTTGGTGTTCTTTTTTCTATCTCGGTATGTATGTGTATGTGTGTATGCGTGTGAGCGTGTGTAACGTGTCCGTGGCTGCATGAAGTGTGCGCTGGGACCAATGGTGTTGTGAGCAGCGCACTGTAGTGCCGCCCCTCTCAGCAGGACACCCTTTGTGGCGTTTACTCATTGTGTCTGTGGAATAAAGCTGCCTCTGTTGTCTTGCCAACTTCCTGCTTCAATTGTTGCCTGGCTGCTCACTGAAGGAACCCCAACCCCCCCACCCTATGACCCCCAACATATTTCTGTCTTTCTCTCTGTCATCCATCCTCTAATCTCTGTTGTTTACCTCTGTCCATTCAGTGTCTTACCCTCTCCCACTCAGGCCTACAGCTGCCCCACCTTTCCTTCCAGCTGAGGAAAATAAACCTGCCTTTAGCTGCACAGAGAAAGACAGATTGAAATTCTGAAATTAGACCCGTGGCCAGTGTAAATAGTGGGAAGTTAACATACTCGTGAAGCTCACAATTGTCTCTTACTATTTGGAGTTTGGATTGTCAGTATGTCTTTTTTTTTCAATTTTTGAACAACATATATATATATATATATATACATACACATATGTATTTGCCCTGTGATTGACAAGTTACCAGTCTGAAACCTACCCAAGGTCAGTTGGGATTGGCTCCAAGTCCATGTGATGCAAGGCAAGCGATGTACGGATAAAAAAAAAACATGAATTTGGATATTGACTTTCTTATTTTTCATCCTTTTTGTTCTTTTGTAGTTGTTTGCTGTTCTCTTTTTGCTAACCTCCTTTTTTGCAATAAGAAACTTGGTTTTGCCTTAAAAATACTGGGAAATGGCAAAAATAAGAATAAACAGAAATTCCTACAAACTATATTATGCATTATGACCCTTTCTATGCACAGATTTTTAGGGTTGCTGGGGCCAATTCAAGCTGGTATTCTGTGAGATGCCTAGATACCTGTCAATCACAGGGCCGAATACGTACACATACAAGTCTCAACATCATGTGTTAACAATTCAAATATATATATATATATATAGGGGTCACCTGAGCGAATCAACTTTCTCAATCTAACTTCATTCTCTGTTCCCTCCTCTCTCAGACCAACTACCTTCATATCTTCTCTCTCTATGTCCATAAATCTTCCATTTGGTCTTTCTTGATACCTCCTGCCTGGCAGCTCCAATTCCAGTATCCATCTACCAATATATTCACTATCCCTTCTCTACACATGGCCGAACCATCTAAGTCTGGCTTCTCTGACCTTCTCTCCAAAACAGCTAACGTGCTGTTCCTCTGATAGAGTCATTCCTGATCCTATCCACCCTGGTCATTCTCAAAGACAACCTTAGCATCTTCATCTCCGTGACCTCTAGCTCTGCCTCCTGTCATCTTATCATTGGAACTGTTTCTAGGCCACATGGCATCGCTGGTCTCACACTGTCTTGTACACCTTTCCTTTCATTCTGGCAAACAGTCTTCTAACGCATAGTACCCCTGACACTTTTCTCCACCCATTCCAACTTGTCCCTTCACCTCTTTTCCGCACACTCTGTTGCTCGGGACTGTTGACCCCAAGTACCTGAAATCCTCCAACTTCTTGATCAATGTGGACAGTTCTCCTGGGATATTAAACTTAAAACGACACAGAAAGCAAAAACAGGAAAAGAGGGACCCTAACCCTAACCCTAACCTCTCTAGATTTTCTTCAACCTGTTGTCTGCTCTCACTACAGATCACAATGTCATCTGCAAACATCATGGTCCATGGGGATTCCTGTCTAACCTCATCTATCACCCTGCCCATCACCATTCCAAACAAGAAGGGGATCAGAGCTGATCCCTGATGGAGTCCCACCTCCACCTTGAACTTCTCTGTTACTCCTACAGCACACCGCACTGCTGTCTCAAAGGTCGAATACATGTCCTGCACCAGTCTAACATACTTCTCAGCCACTCCAGATTTCCTCGTACAATACCAGAGTTCCTCTCCAGGCACCCTGTCTTATGCTTTTTCTAGGTCTACAAAAGCACAATGCAGCACACTCTGGCCTTCTCTGTACTTCTCTATCAGCTTTCTCAAAGCAAAAACTGCATCTGAAGTACTCTTTCTAGCAGTGGCAGGCCGTGAATTTCACACCGAGGCCTTCAGTAGTGCTCCGAATCACCCCCTAGTAATTAGTTTATGGCTATAAAAAAAACATCTTATTAAGCAGAAATGAAGTATAAAGAGATATGCATCATGAATAGATAACTCGCGTATTGTTAAATTTTGCCTGTTGGAACGTATCATGTGACGACAAAGGGATGCCCAACTCTGTACTCTTCCACTGACACCCCCTGCACAAATCAATCACGCAACCCGCGGTTTTGTCCAGGGCGCGGCCCGCCACCCCAAGTGCCCAAATACCAAGAGTGTGTAAAACAAGTCCTTATTAGGAAGGAATTGAGGCAATGGTATAAAATGACCGCGCCCCCTTGGCTCATTCTCTGGACGCAGCTCAGCAGATGTCCAGAGGGGGTGAACAGTCCTCCCGGGGTAACATTCATTTTGGCCTGGGATATCTCTGGCCTGGGATATCTCAAGAAGTGTATTTTCTGACCTTGAATAAACCATTCTAGCTTGATCAGTTCTTGACCATTGTGACAGCAATTCCGTCACCGAAGATCCAAATTACCAGCAGTCAGAAGTCCGAAGTGCCCACTCAACCAATTACCTATCTCAGAACCATATATGTACATATACTTTGTTTATGAAGAGGTTTGTTTTCATCTCACGGCGAAGATGGGCAGCGATTCCGCTGTTCTGTTCTTTTTCGGGAGTTCGTTCCACCACTGAGGAGCCAAGACTGAGAAGAGCAGAGACCGGTTAGATTGGCAACCAGGGGCTCTGAGTGATAGGGTGGACAGTCTCCCAGAGGTGGCAGATCGTAGAGGACGGGCAGGGACATGTGGCTTGACCATAGCCTGGAGATAAGATGGGGCTGTCCCATTCACTGCCCGGTAGGCAAGCACCAGGGACTTGATGTGGGCGGCTACCGGGAGTCAGTGTAGGGACGTAGGGGGAGTGTAGGGGAGTTGCATGGGGGAATTTGGGACGGTTGAACAATAGGCTGGCTGCCGCTTTCTGAATAAGCTCCAGAGGTCTGATGGTCACCGCTGGGGCACCAGCAAGGAGGGAGTTGCAGTAGTCCAAACGAGAGATGACTAGAGCCTGAATGAGTATCTGCGCTGAATAAAACATTTCTCAGCTGCCACAAGAGCTAATATACAAGCCAAGTGTTCACCGGGGAAATAAGTGCGAAGTGAGTAACACATACTGTCAGAGTCAAAGCAAAGATGGAAATTCTCCACAGGTACTACTTATCTCTTGTCCAGGCCTTGTTTCCACTAAATGAATGGGTCAACTTCACATTTCAGGTTAATAAATCAGAAAAAAAATTAGAGGCTTTTTAAATTGAACTATAAATAACTTCTGTGTAAAGGTCAGTGTTCTTTTTCTGAAGTAATTCAAAGATTAGAGGAGTCAGTTTTTATCACACAAACACACACATTTGCACATGCACTGATGCCCCTCAAAGACATACACACACACAAACACACACACACACACATACACACACACACACACACACACACACACACACACACACACACATACACACATACACACATACATACATACACACACACGCACAGACATACATACATACATACATACATACATACATACATACATACATGCATACAGTTGGCGATGTGAGGTGAAGAATTCAAGGTGAGCCTTTTTTATTAATTTCTCCTCCAATCCAAACTAATCTGGGAAGCATTTACACTCAGCTGAGCGAAGTCCAACACCTCTGATGAGGAGGTCCCCAGTGATGAAGCTGCTCCCCAAGGAAAATGTTTGGGGCACGATATGGTCACAATGTCACTCGTGACAATATTTTCAACAGTTATGCCTTGGACAAGAGCTTCTTAGGAGGAAACTTACAATGGTGTGCACAGTGAAGAAAAATAAACCTGAGCTGTCCTGCCGAAATCTTGCAGATGAAGGACAGGGCTCCACTTTCCTCAAAGTTTGTTTTTTCCAGCACCACCACTGTGGTCTCATATTGTCCAAGAAACGGAAAGAGTGTGCTACTTATGTCTGCTCTTCACAATGAAGCAGCTGTGTCCTCAGGAAGTGACAAAAAAACCCAAATTATTCTTGACTATAACAAAAACGAAGGAGGAGTAGACAACCTTGATTAGCTTATTGCCACCTACACTTGCCAGCAAATAACCAGGATATTGCCAATGGTTGTATTTTTCAACATTCTTGATGTGTCTGTGTATAATGCATTTGTGGAGAGTATTTCTTAAGGGGCAGGGGAAATCCCTTGTCACACCACACATTGAGTGAAGGGAATGGATGCACTGAGACCCAGAAGCAGCAGCCTTGGTCATACAGCTAAAGACCTCACAGAGCACTCTGTCCACATTATCAGCAGCGGTGCAAGGACCCTCCTTAGCGAGCCCTGCCTCAACACCAGCAAGACCACCTGATTTGAAAAGAAAGATGTGTCAGGTCTGCCCAAGCAGTAAGGACAGGAAGATGAAAGTGTTCTGCTCAAGCAGCAAGAAAAATATACGAAAAGAGCACACTAAAATATCACTTTTTGTTGCAAATGTATCTAATCATACAAAGAAACATGGGTGTTCTTGCACACAGATTGATTCACTTGGTTGGTGTTTGTTTGACCTTGCAAATCCATATTTTGTGTTATCACTTGTTTTTCTACCTTGAAACAAGAAATCAAAACATCATTCCGTTCTGACAGACACGCAAGTGAAAGAATTGCTTCAAGTGGTAACAACTGACTATCAACCTGATTTGAAAAGATTTTTTGAGGCCAAAGAATGCCAGAAGTCCCACTAAGCAACATGCATGTAAGAGCAAAAAAAGCTATTGTAAATTTTCGTATTTTTGTTTGTAGACATGAACTGAACATTGACCTGAGAGTTTGTTTGTGATACAGTGTACACAGTGTTCATTGTTGAAAATGACAGGCCTGCGGCCTCAGTTCTGTGGGAGTCAGTTTTTGTCATTATTATGGTGATGTGTGACATTTATAGTAAATCTGGCAGGGCAGAGGTCTCTGTGTGTAAGAGAGAGCGAGAGAGCGGGGGAAAGCGATTTGGGTAGTTCATGTGTGTCCATGTGTATGATGTGGCTCTTTGTAGTAACACATTAGCAACTGTGGCTCTTAGCCGCTGACTGGCTGGCCACCCCTGCTCTGCACCATGTTCATCCAAGACTGTGCCTCCCACGAGGACAACATCATCCTGGAGTTCACAGATAACACTGCAGTGTGACACTGCATCACTGGTGGAAACAAAGCGGCCAACTGAATGGAGGTGTACAGTCTTGTGTCCTAGTGTGTGGACAACGACCTCACCCCAACACATGCAAGACAAAGGAAATGACAGTGGACATTGAGTATGAGGTCTTGGGGTTAAGAGTATGAGTAACTTCAGATACCTGTGTGTCCACAACAGTAAGGACCTTACCTGGTCCCTCAACACCACACAGACAGGCTAAACAGCAGCTGTAATATCCAAGGAAGCTAAGGAGGTTTGGTGTGTCAACTAAGATCCTCAGTAACTACAACTACAGCTGTATTGTTGAGAGCACCTTGACCAGCTCCATCAGGGCACCACTGCTCTGGACTACAGATGCATGCAGCGAGTGGTAAAGACACCAGAGATCACCAGAACCTCACTGATTTCTCTGCAGAGCATCTATTGCCGCAGAGTCCATAGGAGAGCCACTCCTATTACCAAGGACCACACCCAGACCCAATATGGACTGTTCACACTCCTGCCCTCCAGCCGGAGGTATAGGAATGCAAAGTGTAGGACGACCCAACTGTGTTCTACCCAACTGCAATCAGAGACTTGAACAACTGACAGGTGTCCCGAATCATGTTCTACCTTAACTGCCTAGTTAAACTATATGCATACAATATGCACCTGCACTTTGTGAGTTGCACACTCAAAGCTGCACTCAACTTAAACTTGCACACCAATAGTGTTTACATCTGTAATACTATTTACATTTCTGCTTATGTTTACATTTCCCTGCACTGTTTTGATTTCCCTGGACTATTACATCATGTGACTACAGTATCCATCTACCCACTGTCTGCCACTTATCCTGGACTCAGGGTCACAGGGGCTGCTGGAGCCTATCCCATCTGTCATCGGGTGAGAGGCAGGGTACACCCTGGATTGGCCGTCAATGAATTGTAGGGCCACATACAGGGACAAAGAATCATTCACTCACTCACTTATTCGGGGCGATTTTTTTCCATTAACCTGCTGTATATTTTTGGACTGGGAAGGAACCAGAGAAACCAGAGGGAACCCACGCAGACACGAGGAGACCATGCAAACGCCCGGGTAACTACAGTATGTTTATAGTTATTATTTGTTAATAACGCTAATCTTAATGCACTGTTGGAAGGCACAGTAAGGATTTCATTGTACAGGGAAACATGTGTCCAGACTGTTCAAATGACAATGAACACTTTGAGAATAAATGCGCAGCCTACCTTTTATGACAGGTTGGCATAATATTGCATCACATATATTGTCAAAGTCCAATATATTTTGACAAGTGGCTTGCATGGGTTTGTGAGGCCATGAGTGTTTGGACTGAGGTCCAAACACTCATGGTCTCCCAAATGATGGACGAGTAACAGCTCTGCCCTGGTGAGGGTTGTGACATTTCTTGGTAGGTGGCATACTCTTAATATATTTGTAGAATATGGGTTCAAGGGTGAGTATTTCGGCTCATGTTAGCATTATGATTTTCAATCATATATGCACCCACATAACAGAATTCCCCCCAGAATAAACCTTTGGAGTGGAAGTTTTGTAATGAACATGGTTTATGCCTGAGTTTAATCAGTGGATTCTTCTGTCACAGCAGGTATGAATACAAACCCTGATGGCCGGCCACATGACGTGTGGATGGCCAGAAAGCATAGTGGACAGCTCAGATGTCCATCAGCGTAATACCATAAAGAAGCACCTCCTCTCAACATCGCTGCTCTTCCATTTCTTTCTGAACGGCCTGTCACATGCACTTTGCACTGATGCCTGACGGATCGAGCCAAGACATTCGTCTCAGGGCACTCCTCTATATATCATTAATTTAATGCATGATGACGTGGCAAATTACAGCGGGTCTGCACGCTCAAATAGCATGTCAAAACCAGTGTATTAATCTATCAGGTCTTGTCTACTTGCGCATTACAAAGCACCTTAAACCCTATGCATGGTGCTGCAGGAAAGCGCTGACCTCATGGCAAAAAGGCCTGTCATCCTCTCCCTAGCATTTTAAAGAATATGAAGAAATACAACAAGGCTTAAATGGGCGCCAAAAAAGAACTATACAGATGCATGAATTTATCATATGCATGCATTTATTCAAAGGCTTTTTACCTTTTAGTATGTGATGAACCTCAAGTCGATACGTGATAATAGAAGGGTTTCTATGCATTGATGTTACCTCGTTGAAAACTTTTTTTTATTTTCCTTCATCCACGATCCTGCACTTCCTTGCCCCACTGTCCCTATGGGAGTTGTTACTGACAGGGGAAATTGTAAAGTTTGATAGGCTCGGCTCAGGCTTTGATGCTGTCACTTCCCATTCAGTCAGAGAGTTCAAGGCCATCAAGGCCTTGTAAATGAGCAGCCACGAACACTGGGAGATATACTGTGTGGTGAATGCTTGTCCATCTTGCCCAAAGATGTGACATTTTCCTCAGACCCAAAATATAGATTGCACATGTTAACAGCATTTGATTTTCATATAGTTATCTCTCTTTTGCAAAAGGATATTATAAACATGTGCACCTTTGACAAACCATCTTATTTTCAAGATGTCATTACACTCTTGAGGAAAAACTAATCTCTCTCAAACATTTATAAACTTGACAGTAATGGATATTAAAGAGGCCAAATACACAGCACTAATCTTTAAATCCTGACTTGTCCATCTATGGAACAAACTTTAGGCTGAAGATTCCTGACACTATCAGCATCCTTATTTCACCTTTCCGAATATCATCCCAGCTTTAAATGGCCATGACTCCCCTCTGGTTTGAAGTAGCGCAATATAAAATATTCAGTTGTGCTTTTGGGAAGCGGTGCTCTACCTTGTTGTCTGCACTCTGAAACTGACACACATGACAAGGGGGGAAAGTGTGTTTTTTGAAAGTGTGTGTGCAGGGGATCCACAAATAAGTGTGTTGCCACACTTGGTGTGCTCCTCTGTGTGTGAGTGACAGAAATTGGGGCTGATATCTGGAGTGACAGGACTAATCTCCCCCAGCTACTGTCCCGCCCTTTCTGTCCTGTTGAGCTCAAAGTGGCTCTCTGATCAGCGCGCATTAAAGCTAAACACTTTGACTGATTTAAAGGAAAAATCAAGATCAATTTGCACTGGGGCTCTCCATTTGGAGATGTCCCTTTGGGCACCGAAGCTTGTCACATCCCCTTGGTTTGGAATTGACGTTTTGACATGAAATGTTAGATTGAAAAGGAGGGAAAGAGGGGATGAAGTTGACTTTCCTCCCGCCCTTTTCCATCATTCTCACATGAAATTAAGGTGGTCAGGTTCAATCATGGAATGACAATCTCCGACACCTGATAGCTTGGTGAGCTGTAAGCGCCATGGTGTTTCGCTTGGTCCCATGATATTTAAAGGAGTCACAAACTAAGGAACAAATTAAATTAATGGCTGACAGATGTAAAGCCCAAAAAGACGCCTCGGGGACAAGCTGACTGACAGGCTTCATTGAAAGCAGGGTGATGGAGGAGTGGCAGACAAATTCAGGGATAGAGGATGACAAGCTGAAGCTGGTATGTGACACTGAACTTCATCAGACACAATGTGGTGCTGATGCCAACAATCATATGATTCGATGGACAGGAGGTTGTCAAGGCGAGCGCAACTGGTGAAGGGTGATTGGCACCAACTCTGGTCCTCGAGTATTTCTCTTTTTTAGCATTAGCAAGTGTATTTGTGTGTGTGTGTGTGTGTGTGTGTGTGTGTGTGTTAGTCACAGCAGCAGCAATACGGGAAAAGCACGGAAGGCATATATAACTGATATGACAAACAATAGAGATGTAGCATGAGGGGAAGAGAGAGAGAGAATGAGAGAGCAAGAGATCAGATCTTATGGTGGTGATTAGTGTTATCACTCAAACACACACTTTTGGGATCCAGGGCAAGGGCTCTGGGCGCCCTTTGAACCTGCCCAAGGTGTGACTGCTTATTTCCAAGCTCCACCTCAGCAACGCCTACCACCTCATTCAGACATGCCAGGGAGACAAATGGAAGACCACCGTTAAGACCCCCATTAGGCACTTTGAACACCTAGTCATGCCATTGGCCTTTACAACATCCCAGCTGTGTTTCAAGCCCTGATTAATCATGTACTCTGTGACTTTCTCAACATTTTTGTGTTTGTCTATCTGGATGACATTCTCATCTTTTCAAAGTCTCTCTAAGACCACTGTCAGCATGTATGAATGGTCCTGCAGCGTTTGCTGGAGAACCACCTCTATATCAAGGCCAAGAAATGTGAGTTTCATGTCCCCTCAATTGCCTTTCTTGGTAACATCGTAGAGGGCAGACAGCTCACACAAACACAGCAAAAATGAAAGCAGTCCTGGACTGACCAACTCTACAAACACTAAAACAACTCCAGAGGTTCCTAGGGTTTGCTGACTTCTACTGCCGCTTCGTATATAATTACAGCCAAACAGCTTCTCCACTGAGTGCCCTCACATCCACCAAGACTGCCTTCTCGTGGACTTCTCAGGCCAACTCAGCCTTGCTGGACCTGAACCAGAGGTTCTCTCAGGCACTTGTCCTTGTCCAGCCCGATCCCCACAATTTGTGCTTGAGGTTGACGCCTCTGAGCAGTCCTTTCCTAATGTTTGAACTGTGATGGAAAGCTTCACCCTTACCTTTTACTCGCACAGGTTATCGCCAACCGTGAGGAACTACAGTGTTAGGAATCAGGAACTCCTTGCCATCAAGCTTCCTTGTAGCGACACTGGTTGGATGGTTCTGAGCATCTGGTGCCAATATGGACTGATCACAAAAAACAAGTTTATATATCTAGGGTTTATCTACATTCAGCCAAATGTCTTAACTCTTGTCAATCCCATTGGTCTCTTTTCTTTTCTTGGTTGAACCGCTCCATCTCATATGGTCCAGGTACCCAACACAAGATGCCGGATGCTCCATTCCCATCAGTTGTCCTCGGATGACACCAACAAGACCCCAGCTTCCATCCTGCTGCCCAACCACACCGCTGGGGCTCTGTCTTGGGCAATTGAAAATGTTCTCAACCAGGCGCTCCAGACGGAACCAGGCACTAATCCACTCGGCAAGACATATGTCCCCACCTCAGTCCATTGTCATCTCATCCACTGGGCCCACTCTTACAGGTTTTCTGCCCATCCAGGTAACAGCCGGACCATTGCCCTAATAAAATGTCACTTCTGGTGGCAGTCCATCCAGAAGGACTTCAAGGACTACTTTCTTGTGTGTCTGGTCTATGCACGCAACAAGTCCGCCCACCAACCACCAGCACGACTCCTGACTATTCAGAAGAGACCTTGGTCAAATATCGCCATTGACTTCATCCCTGGTCTTCCCCCCTCTAAGGGGATGACCACCATCCTCCTCATTGAGAACTAGTCCTCCAAGGTGTGTCACTTTGTTCCCCTCAGAAAGCTCCCCTCAGCCCATCAGACAGGTCAACTGCTGGTCATGCACGTTTTTTGCCTCCGCAGCATCCCCCATGAAATTTTATCCGACAATGGACCTCAGTTCACCTCCCAGGTGTAGAGGCAGTTTCCCCTCACACTCGGCGCCATCACCCCCAGTCCAGTGGTCAGACGGAGCAGTTGAATCAAGAACTTGAGCCCACCCTCAGATGCCTCATGTCCGCCAACCCCTCCAAATGGAGCCAGTATCTCCCCTGGGTTGAATATTCTCACAATTCACTAATCTCCACTGCCACTGGTCTGACCCCTTTGAAAGCCCCCCTGGGTTACCAACCACCACTTTTCCGGAAATTTGTCTGTTTATTTTGCAAATGACACATTTGAGACGTCAGCCCAACACCACATCTGTCGCTGCAAGCGTGTCTGATCCACCACCCTGGCCCAGCACACCTCTGAGCAAAACCATTGCTTTGCTGAATGGAGGTGGACTCTTGCTCTTGTCTATTCGCCTTGGCAAAAGATCTGGCTCTCTTCTCATGACATTTCCTTGAAATCCACCTCTCGGAAGTTGGCCCCAAGATATATTGGCCTATTTGAGGTAGAATCCATAATCAACCCCTCAGCAATTCGCAACCACCTGCCCCCTAACCTCCGTGTTCAGCTGATCTTCCACAGGTCCCAGGTCACACCTGTCCGCACGAGTACCTTGTGCCCTCCTTCCGAGCCCCCTTTGTCCTCCCAGGATGTTGGGGGGCACCATCCATACTCCGTCCTACAGATTATCGATTCCCATTAGCGGGGCTTGGGGTGGCAATACCTGGTGGATTGGGAGGGCTATGGGCCTGAGGACTGCTCTTTGGTGGTGGCTGTTGATGGGGGGGGGTGTCTTGGGATCCAGGGGCAGGTGCAGCCCCCGTCACCAGTGTGCCTGATTGAGAGGGTGAATGATTCCAGCTGGGGGTGCCGGCTCATCTGTGGAAGATAAGAAGAGCATGCCACCAGCCCTTGGGTGCCAAATTGTTGGTCGTTCCTCACTAGTTCTTTACCCCCTGCATTCTTTGTCTTGTGCTTCCTCATCAGCTCGTAGTTACTGATGGTCCATGCCTGTTCTTATCAGCTTTTATTTCCTGTGACTCCTGACCCCTCTCCTTGCCAGCCCCTGGTTCCCGTCACCCCTGACTAGTTCCTGAGACCCCCGTGACATTCCCCAGGAGACAACCCTGCCCCAGCTCAGCAATCCATTCACCGTCCTCGTCAATAAACCCTACCTCCCGAGTCTCCTTGCGTTATGGTCAGGCATCCCTTCCTTAAACATGACACACACATAAGTGAAAAACGACAAGATCCATTTAGAGTGACAAGTTCAGTGATATCTAAGTTGGGGTCAACAAGGAAAAGTCTGCTGTCTGCTGGTTCTGGTTTTGGATGGGCTCACTGCATCGCAACAGCCCCTCTGCCTTGAACTCTGAAAACAATGTCAATGGGGACGGTTCTTCTCCTTTCATCTTTTCCCTTCAGAGGTCACTAGAGTGAATCAACCTTTTCAATCTAACTCCATTCTCTGTTCCCTCCTCTCTCACACCAACTACCTTCATATCCTCTCTCACTCCGTCCATAAATATTCTCTTTGGTCGTCCTTGATACCTCCTGCCTGGCAGGGTATGAGCAGGGTATATCAATTATATTATTATTTTCAGTATAGTATTATATAATGTGGTGTCAGACAGAAAGATTGTACAGACGAAAGCGAGTTCTAACCTTACTCATCAAACAACAACTCGTGGTGATTTTTTGGGATGGATAATGTATCCCCAGTTTAACCATGCCCCACAACCCAGTGGGGTGAGAGGCCACGCCCCTTACTGTCCACCTCACAGGCCCACCTTTGATTACCCAGAAGGGACTTCTGTAAGACCAACTAGTCCCACACGGGAGGCCTGGTGGTCACCCTGTCATAATGATTGTGTCGTCTCTGTTGAAATGGCAGGAGGTACCGGACGGTGGACCTGTGGAGGTGCCAATGGAGTCCTGGAAGAAGGGCAACCATGAGAGGGCACCTCAGGCATCCCTTGACCAGCTATCGCAGGGGTCAGGAACCTTTTTGACTGGGAGAGCCATAAAAGCCAAGTATTCTTAAAAATATTTCATTGAGACTCATACAGTATTTTTAACGTTTAATAAATTAAATATGTCTTACTTTTAATGCGACCTCTGGCGCTGCATGGATATGCTTGAAGTGCTGCTTTATATTTGACCGTTTCATCTATGCAATTTTATCATTGCATACTTGACATACCACAGATCCAAATGCAAATTCCTCTGTCCACGCAACCTCGAATGCACAGTAATCATCGTCTTTTTTTTTCTTTCTTCACCTTTGCACTACCCGGACATGCCCGGAAGCCATTGGTTCCCAACCCGACCAAACATTACATTACATTACATTGCATTTGGCAGACGCTTTTATCCAAAGTGACTTACAATAGATGACATAGGAACTGCAAATACACTTGCAAATACACAATGCACAGGAAATAAACAGAACAGTAAGCTTGGGTCAGTGAGTTTTTTTTTTTTTTTTTTGACAAAGACATACACAAACGTACACACACACACACACTGCATAGCCTAACTTGCTGCCTAACCTGATCTGGGGCATCAGCGCAGTAAAAAGTCCTGGAAGAGAAAAGTTTTTACCTGTTTCTTGAAGGTTGAGAGAGATGATGCTAGTCTTGTTGCTTCCGGAAGTTTGTTCCACCACTGAGGTAGTAGAACTGAGAACAGTTTTGCCTGAGATTGCTTAGAGCGAGCAAAAGGTACTGCTAGTAGGTTTGTATTAGAGGAACGCAGCTCTCTGCCGGGAGCATAAGGTCTTATCATTTCGTTCAGATATGCTGGACCTGTTCCTGAGGAGGTTTTGAATGCCAGGGTCAGGGCCTTGTGCTTGATCCTGGCAGCTACTGGTAGCCAGTGCAATTGGATGAACAGAGGTGTAACATGAGCCCTTTTGGGTTGAGTGAATACCACCCGTGCTGCAGCATTCTGTATCATCTGCAGTGGTTTAATTGCACAAGCAGGTAGTCCAGCTAGGAGGGAATTGCAGTAGTCCAGGTGGGAGATGACCATGGGCTGAACCAATAGCTGTGCCAACTGTTGGGTCAGGTAGGGTCTGATTTTCTGAATGTTGTACAGCACAAATCTGCAGGTCCGGGCAATTGAAGTAATATGGTTGGATAATGACAGCTGATCGTCGATCATGACGCCAAGGTTTTTTGCAACTTTGTTAGGGGCCACTGTAGCAGAGCCCAACTTGAGGCTGATGTTGTGATGAATTGTCTCTTTAGCTGGGATCACCAGAAGTTCAGTCTTGGACAAGTTCAACTGTAGGCGGTGTTCTTTCATCCATGATGACAGTTCGGAGAGGCAGGCTGTGATGCGAGTCGAAACCGTGGCATCATCTGGGTGGAAGGACAGGTGCAACTGTGTGTCATCGGCATAGCAATGATAGGAGAAACCATGTGTTCTAATGACATTTCCTAGTGAGGTGGTGGTGTACATTGCAAAGAGAAGGGGCCCCAGCACTGATCCTTGGGGTACCCCGGTGGTGAGGGTGAGAGTTGAAGATAATTTCCCTTGCCATGACACCTTGAAGGAGCGGCCAGAGAGGTAGGAGTGGAACCGGGAGTGGACGGCACCAGTGATTCCCATGGATGTGAGTATTTTGAGGAGTATTCTATGGTTGACTGTGTCAAAGGCAGCTGATAAGTCTAGTAGGATGAGGACAGATGATAGTCTTTTGGTTCTTGCAGTCCTCAGAGCTTCTGTTACTGCCAGTAACGCAGTTTCGGTTGAATGCCCACTTTTGAAGCCAGATTGTTTTGGGTCCAGTTGTCCAGTCTGATTTAAAAAGTTGGTGACCTGTTTTGCAGCTGCCCTTTTCAGGATTTTTGAAAGGAATGGAAGGAGTGAGACAGGGCGATAGTTTTCCACCTGTGCTGGATTAAGTGTGGGTTTTTTCAGTAGAGGTGTCACCCTTGCTTGTTTGAGGGCAGAGGGGACAGTTCCCGACGACAATGAGGAGTTCATGATGCATGTTATCGCTGGAACCACCGATGGGGCGATATCTTGAAGCAGGTTGCTGGGCACAGGCTCCAGCGGGCAGGTAGTGGGACGACTCTCAGTGATCAGTTTGGAGACATCCGCTTCAGAGAGTGGGGTAAATGTACTGAGTGTGGTAGTAGTGGTAGTGGTTTCTTGTGGTGAGTGCTCGTCAGGGGGAGGGTCTTTGAATTGCTTGCTGATGCTAGCTACCTTTTCTGTGAAGAGACAAACAAAATACCTGTGAAATTTATTTTCAAAGCTAATTTCTGTTTATTTTGCAAATGACACAGCATTATGAGGAAATATTACAAGTATTTTAAAATCAGTACCAAACTGATTTTTTTTTTTTTTTTAACTCAAAATTGTCATATGCCGTCACCGGAAGAGCCATATATGGCATGCGAGCCATAGGTTCCCGACCGCTGAGCTATCCTGTGTGCTGGTTTCAATCGATCCAGTTTTACACGCTCTCCACGCCAACCAGCATCCAGCATGACACTTTAGCACCTCAAGAACCAAGAATGGCCCATTGTACGGGGGTTGAAGAGGCGAGCGGTGAGCATCATGCTTGAAAAAACGCAAACTGAGCCGACAGGAGTGCCACAGACACAAAAGACTGTGGGAAACAGTGTTGAACAGGGCTTGGAAACCGAGAATGGCTGTGCAATTTGGTCGTCAGATGGCCAGGTTGGCAGAGCAGACCTCTCAGGCAAAAATTTCTCTGGGAGCTGCAGCAGCTGACCAAGCACCAGGTTGGCGGGCAACACATTAACATTGTTCTTTGGGGCTGAATGCACTCCCATTATAACCCAAAGAAAATTGTCCACCCAGAGCGGCCCGCAACACTGCCTTCAGGGACCGGTGGAACTGCTTGCAAAAGCCATTAGCCCGAGGACGGTCTTGGCTGTACTGTCACCTCCAAAGACCCTTAGAGGCCCGTCCAGAGCTCCGACACAAACTGTGGAAGTGTTGTCGAATGGGTTGCCGAAATTGGCAACCCAGGAAGAAAGAAAGGCCCGGGACACGTCTGCAGTCGTCTTAGAAGACAGCGGAACCACTTCCGACCACCCAATGGTTTGATCAATCATGGTGAGCATGTGCATAAAGCCCTGTGAAGGAGGTAGGGGGCCGACCAGGTCGACATGAATGTGGTCGAAGCGCCTGGCTGGGATTGGAAATGGCTCAACCACATCCTTCAGCCTGAGGCCAGTGTGCTTCAACTTCGGGGCGAGGATGTCCGCGTTACCGGGTTGGCCATAGCAGAGAAATCCATCCTGACTTGCACAAGGAACAAGAATACCTGCAACAGTTCAATCAGCAAACGGATTGGACATCCCAGCCACATGCCAAATGTCTGTTGTGTTGGTGCGGGTGAGCGGACTATGGCTCAGCCACTGTAGATATGGTGATTCTCATATACCGTGAGGGAGCGGCTATCCAGGAAAACACAAATGCCTCGTTGCTATACGCAGGGCCAACAACTCTCTGTCAAAAACTCTATATTTGCGCTTGCTATCCTGCAGTGGGAGGCACGCATTCGCCTCCCACTGTTCCACCATGGCCCCAACGGCAACGTCAGATGCAGTGGTCATCAATGCTATGGGAGCCATAGCTGTAAGATGGTCACACTTAGCCCCGTCAAAAGCATGTATCCGTTCCGGAGTCCAATTAAGTGTGTCCTTTACCTGTCTGAACGGCACTTCAAAGTGACTGAAGGAGGTGGGCAGTGTGGGGGAGGAAACGGATGTAGAAATTTATCATGCCCAATGAAAGATAGAAAATAGGGCTGGATGGAGAAAGTTGATTTACTGTGATGATCCCTGAAGGGAGCCGCTAAGAGAAAACCTATATATGTGGAAGCGGTGTGGCGCGGCGCAGGAGGTAGAGCAATTGTTTTGGACCTGAACATTCCTGGCTTGATTTCCAGCTTCTCGAAGTGTTGTTGAGCAAGACACTGAGTCCCTAACTGATGCTGATGGACGGCAGCCTACTTCTCATGGTGCATCTCTGCAACTATCTTGGATGAACTTACACAACTGTTTACTTGTTTGTATAACATGTAGTTTCATAGTTTTTTTTTTGTTTTTTTTATTTTAAGCATAGAGATGGATCAACTTTGCTTAATTTTCAGGCATCATCAGCTCTTGATAATTTTGTGGTTTTAGACAACCCCCATTTATTTAGCTTGATTATATTCATGTTATTTTTTTATCACCTTGCTAACATAACCATTGTAGCTCTTTTTATTAAAATTACTTTCAACTTGTATGGAGGTCCTTCAATGAACATTAATATAGATTATTAAATGATTAGTGCTCCCTGTCACTAATGATTCCTCTGACCTCGCTGTGTCTTTGAAGGGAATGTGAAAATTTTCACCTGCTATTTCAAAGCTGAGCACAAACTCACATGTCTTCTGACTTCCGATTGGTATTCATAAGGGTCGCCCCACTTTGACCCCCTCAGCTGACATAATAACATAATATCATGGTTGGTGTGGAAGTGAGCGAATCAGGTGTGTCATGGTGCTGACATTACAGGCCCATCACAGTTGTTAATGGATTTGACGTCCAGCACTGTCACATGGTTCAGCCTCACCATTTCACCACACTGACAAGCCTATTAGCCGGGGTAGATGGGGGGGCGTTGACTTAGATAGCCCCTGACAGGGGGAAATATAGACAAGAGTAGGATCTGTTGACAGAGATAGCCCCTGATAGGAGCAGAATGATGGGGATAGGGAGGTTTGAAGTAAATGTAAGAGAAGAAGCATACTGTCTGGTAAAGCAATGTCCTGCCACTTAAAACATGCTGGGTTCAGGGTGTTTGAGTAAAACCATGTCGTTTTTATCAATCCCAAAATTATTATTTTAAGAGCTGAAGTTGTGACGTCAAATTTAGCGAAACTAAAAACAAAAGAACCAGACGAATGGAAAGCAAATTAATAATGGGATATATATATTTATCACAGGATAGCATGGCTGTGTTTGCAGAAATGGATTGTTACAACTTGCATTATTTTTTTCAGAACTTAGCTTGGTGTTTGCAGACACCTGAGTTGTTTTTAGATATATTTTAAGATTACTGTGTGGCTTTTTCTAAGCAAGAACTATATTTCTTTCACCAGCCAGGTTGAAAAAATATGAAAATAAATAAATGTATTTAAAAAAAGGTGCCAGAGAACAGGAAGGGTCCCTTTCAGTCACTCGCAACATACAGTAGCAAATCTGTGGCCAGCATCATCTAAATGTTACCTCAAATGTTAGAACAATTTCTCTCACAGTACAAAAAAAGTTGACAATTTTTTGTATGTTCGTCTTGTCCTTTTGGCTTTTCTCACCAGGCGTTACCACAGCAAATCAACCTTGCCCAACTAACTGTAATTTCTGTATCCTCTTCTCTTACACCAAGCAACTTCATGTCCACTTTGACTGCATCCCTAAATCTCTGGTCTTTCTTTAGGCCTCCAACCTGGCAGTTCCAAACCCAGCATCTTTCCACCAATATTTTGACTGTCCTTTCTCTGTATATGAACAAACCATCTGGGTCTGGCATCTCTAACCTTATCTCCAAAATATCTAATGTTGTACCCCTGTAAAGGGGAAGTGAAAAATAAAGTTCGCCATGTACAGTTCACCAATAAAGTTCGAACATAATAATCATATACAAAAAGGCATACATCACTCTTTGAATCAACCTCATTTACATTATGACAATTGTAACCCTAGCACACATACATACACACAGTTAAGATCTATGTGAGTAACATGTTTTAACTACAGTCATTCTGTGTACATAGACATTGACTGAACACCAACAGAATGGCTGCTACCGGCACTACCAAACATGTCTCTGGCAAGTGGCTCTAAGCTGCTTGTGTGACACAATATCACACAATAAAAAAACACAGTGATTTCAATATGGATTCTAACATCACTCTCACCTGTAAGAGAAAGTGAAAGTAAACAAACATTGTCATGTTGTTACTGTCTCAGAGTTCAGTGGCACTTCCCCCGACAAGACATGGAAGGCAAAATCAGTCAATTCAAAATATATTGATCTCTTGCTGATACTCAATTTGTACAATAAACAACTGAAAATTAACAAAATACATGCATAATTCACGCCTGAAAATTAACAAAATACAACAAACATGCTATTTACACTGAGAATGGATTTTAGCTGAAAATAACCATTCACTTTTCATACTTCAACCAAACACTCCCCCTCAGGTTTATGAGGCCATGGCTGATACTTGGGCATATAGTGAGCTGGGGGGCTGTTGCCACAGCAGGCTGGTTTCATGGTATGTGAAGACTTTTGGGGGTTGTCTCTCTCTCCTTCCCTTGCAGAGAGTCTTCACAGGATCACAAATTCAAGACTAGATAATGTGGGAGCAATTCTACTGTTCTCTGCAGCAAACTCATCTGGAAAGATAGTTTTCACCTAATTTGGTCTGTCATTTTGATCTTACAAGGTCAATCTCCTTGATCCTCATCTCTCTATGGCACTGAATCCTGACTAGATTCAGAGTTCACTGCCCCAATAACATCCTTGATCTCAGGTAAGTCTGAAGTTTCCTTTACCTGTGGCTGTATTGGTGGTACAGGGTGAATTAACACATAATAATATCAATCATCCTCATCACCAATTCATTCAGTTGTGGGCATGTTGGTGTGGTACCAGACCGTATATTATCAACAACAGGGATGATGCACTGATCCTCTTTTTGAGCCAAATGGGTTTTTTTCTAGGGGAAAAGGCTGATATCCCAACTCAGTCACATTGGGATGTGATGAAACTTTTTTTTCAACAGACTGTGCCATAACTTGCACTTCATGCACTCTGCATCATAGTCTCAATATAAATAGGCATCAGGGAAAGACTGTCAGCATCTATGATGCCCTATGACGCCAGGGCGTCATTTGATGGTAATAGGGAAATCTTCCAGCTCTGCTGTCCACCTGCATCCAGTAGTGGAATGGTTGTGGCTGTGGGCAACACGTAAGTTAGTGGACTGTTGTAGGTAGACACCCATGCAAGATGCAATCATGTAATCTTCACTTTTTCTCACAGACAGCCAGCTTTAGAGCCCTGACTCAAATGCAAGTTCTTTTCAGACCTAGTAAGTGAGCGTGATTCATATGTGATGACTTACTTCTCTCCAGCCCACTCCAGCCACTTCACCAAGGCCTTGATTAGAAGCATTTGTATGTAAGTAGAAATCTATGGTGAAATTTGGGAATGCAAGGATTGGCAGTTCTACCAAGCAGTCAAGAAATTTCTCAAGCTGCATAAACAGGCCCGGGTTAACATCGGCCACCATTGGTACCGTTGACCTACAGGGTACCAACGGAAACTAGGCTATTGTTAACCAAAGAAGGAGAGGAGGATGGCATGTTAGGGAGCAAAGAGAGAAGAGGAAAGGCAAGAGTCTGGGACTGAGAGTAGAGACTTTGAATATCGGGACCATGACAGGAAAAGCTGCAGAGTTGGTCAACATGATGCAGAGAAGGAAAGTGGATATACTGTGTGACCAGGATACTGTGTGGAAGATAGTAAGGCTTGAAGCTTAGGAGCAGGCTTTAAGTTGTACTATTACGAGTAAGAGTGATTGAGTTATCTTGAAGGAGCGGTTTGTTAGGAGTGTTCTGGGGGTGAAAAGAGTGTCAGATAGACTTATGAATCTGGAACTGAAAATTGAAGTTGTGATGCTCAATGTTATTAGTGGCTATGCCTTGCAGGTGGGATATGAGTTTGAGGAGAAGGCGTGCTGGAATGAGTTAGATAAAATGATGCAGAATATCCCCAGGGATGAGAGGGTGGTAATTGGTGCAGACTCCAGTTGGCATGTTGGTGGAGACAATAGATGGGATGAAGAAGTTATGGGCAGATTTGGTATACAAGATAGGAACGCAAAGGGAAGATGGTGGTAGACTTTGCAAAATGGATTGAAATGGCTGTAGTGAACACTTTTTTAGAGAAAAGACAGGAACATAGGGTAACTTATAAGAACAGAGGTAGGAGCAAACAAGTAGACTACATCTTGTACAGACAAGGTAACCTGAAAGAGATCGGTGACCGCAAAATAGTTGTAGGTGAGAGTGTAGCCATACAGAATAGGCTGGCGGTTTGTAAGATGACAAGGAAGATCAAGAGGACAAAGTTCGAACAGAGGACAAAGTGGTGAAAGCTGAAAAGGTAGGAGTGTTGTATGGTTTTCAGGGAGGAGTTGAGAAAGGCTCTGGGTGGTCAGGGAGATCTTTAAGATGACTGGACAACTACAGCTAATGCTATCTGGAGTACAGGTAGGTGAGTACATGGTGTATCATTTGGAAGGAAAGTGGATAAGGAGACTTGGTGGTGGAATGAGGAAGTGCAAGGATGTATACAGGTTAGCCAAGAAATGGGAGACACTGAAGTGGGACACTGAGGGGACTGAAGAGAACAACAGAAGTACAGGGAGATAAAAGGTAAAATAAAGATAGACGTAGCAAAGGCAAAACAAAGGGCGTATGATGACTTATATGCTTGGTTAGACAGTAAGGAGGGTGAGAATGATCTATTCAGCTTGGCGAAACAAAGGGATAGAGATGACAGAGGATGTACAACAGGTCCAGGTGATTAAAGGCTCTATTGACAGATGCCCGAAGAGTGATTGGAAGATGGAAAGAGTACTTCGAAGAGCTGATGAATGAGAAAAGTGAAAGAAAGGCAGAGGTAGAAAAGGTGATAATTGTAGATAACAAAATAGCACATATTAATAAAAGTGAAGTGAGGAAGTCATTGAAGAGGATGAAGATTAGAAAGCCCTTTGTCCCTGATGACATACCCGTGGAAGTGTGGAAGTGTCTACGAGAAGTAGCAGTAGAGTTTCTGACTTGATCATTCAACAGGATCTTACAGAGTGAGAAGATGACCGAAGAATGGATGTGATGAGGGGAGGTGCAGAGTTGTGACAAGTTGTGAGTTGTGACAACTAAAGAGGGGTAAAGTTGATGATCCATACAATAAAGTTATGGGAAAGAGTAATATTGTAGTATTTGTAATATTTGTAATATTTACCTTGAGAATGCTATTGGAGAAGTACAGACAAGGCCAGAGGGAGCTGCATTGTGTTTTTGTAGACCAAGAAAGAGCATATGGTGGGGTGCCAAGAGAGGAACTCTGATAATATAGGAGGAGGTCTGGAGTGGTAGAAAAGTAAGAAAAGTAGAAAAGCTGTGTCTTTTCTCTTTTACAGCTCTCACAGCAGTTGTAACAGCAGTTGCAACTGCAGATTCCATCTTGCTGCCCTCCTCAGATAAAAAATGTCCCAAATAGCTCAATTCCTGCCTAAACAGATCATATTTTCGAGGCTTCAGCTTGACTTAAGTTGACTGGAGAGCCCTCACTCTTCCAGTTGCATCCCTCTCTTTCACACACATATATTCTGTCCTGCTGAGACTAACCTTCATTCCTATTCTTACCAGCGCACATTTCTACCTCTCTAGATTTTCTTCACCTGTTCCCTTCCCCTCTCACTACGTATTACAACGACATCTGCAAACATCATGGTCCATGGAAATTCCTGTCATATTTAATCTGTCAGTCTTGTCCACCACCACTGCAAACACGAAGGGGTTCAGAGCTGATGTAGTCCCACCTCCACCTTGAACTTCTCGGTCACACCTACAGCGCACACCCCACCACTGTCTCACACCTTGTAAACATGTCCTACCCCTTTCTATCATACCTCTGCCACTCCAGACTTCCTAATTCAATATTAGTGTTCTTTTCTCTGCACCTTCTCGTATGCTTTTTCTAGGTCTACAAAAACACATTGCAACTCCCCCTGACCTTCGCTGGTCTTCTCTACCAGCATTCTCAAAGTAAATACTTTGTCTATAGTAATTCTTACAGGCATGAGAGCATTCTGCTGCTCACAATTAATGCATTCTGCTCTCAGTCTAGTTTCCATTACTCTTTCCCATAACTTCATAGTATGGCTCATCATCTTTATCCCTCTATAGTTACCACAATTCTGCACATGCCCCTTATTCTTAAAAATGGGCACCATCAAAATTCTGTTGGATTCTGTACATCAACAATGATAAATGGTTTCACTTTTTCTCAGGTTAGCAAATTGAACCCTTCTGCCCACTGTGGATTCACATCCAACTTGAATTGGAGGGTTGTGTTCCCTTGAAAAAGTAGATGCTTGCATGCAACATTCTACTTGGACTGAAAGTGTTTGGGCAGATTTAATCTCTCTTTTGGAGTTTTAACCATCTACTCAAGTGTTGCAGTCCTTATGTACTCTATTGTAAGTCGCTTTGGATAAAAGCATCTGCCAAATGTAATGTAATGCAATGTAATGTAATGTAATGCTTGTTCAAGACACTCACTTGTTTCGCTGAGGCTTGAATTTCACTTTTCTCACAACCTGAAAAAGCTGCAATAAGACTCTTGATCATTACAATCAAGCTGATCATGGGTTTGAGCAAGGCTGGTATGGAAGCCCATAGGTATCTTAAATCAAATTAAAATGCAACAGCTGAATGCTTTTTTTTTCACTTTCAGAATGTGGCAGCAAATTTTGAGTCAACTAAAATGAGTATTACGTCAACTGCATTTTGATTTTCTTCTTGAGGATGCACATTTCATGTCACAATTAAAAAAACAACCAAAAAAAAGACTACTGCTTTCTCATTTTCATGTCTGTCATGTCTCATTTTCATGTAAAAATTCAATTTCAATTTGCATTCCCGAGTGGCGCAGAAGAGTGATGTCAGAGGCTGATCTTCTTCTTCAGCTGTTTTAGGCATTTGAATACAGCACACACTCAGCTGTTTATCTGCTTGCTGATCACTGATACTCGTTAGCAGTACACTGCCATTACACTGCTAGACAATTATTGAATCGGATGCCCATGACAGATGTGAGCAGATTATAGAGAGCTTGGCTCAACACTTTTCCCTCATAGACAACATTATCAACAACATTGCTGTAGCTAGCCTCTTCTCAGTTCTTCATTAACTCAGTGCAGTCCTGACTGGAAGGGGACACCCGGCCATCAGTATCCCTTTTGGCGCTATCGAAATGTACTGTAATAACAGCATCTGTTAGGGCAGAGTATTCAGCCAAGCTTTTTATAATCTGCTCACGTCTATCAGGGGCATCCAATTCAGAAGTTGTTCTGCAATTCTATCTGGTTCTATAATTGTGTGATTTGCCGGACAATGTGAGGGAGTGTCATGCTAACAAAACTCTGTGGTCAGCTAGCAGATAAATAGCTGAGTGTGTATTGTATTTAGTGCCCAAACAAACCGCGAAAAAGTCAGCTACTGACGTCACTTTCCGGTGCCGCTTGGGAATGCAAATGCAAATTGAATTTTGATACCTTTTTTGTGCGGTGGGACATGAAAATGAAAATGTTGTTTGGATTACTAGTTAGGAGTCAAAATATGCTGCCACCTTCTGAAAATGAAAAAAAGCATTTCTGCTCATGCATTTTACTTTTCATTTTGACATTTCTAATTGATATTTGAGAACAATTTGCTTGGTATGTTTTGAAAATGAAATCATAAATGTATTTTGTTTTTAAATTTGGATTATGTCACAGAATGAGCAGTTTGGAAGAATAAATTGAAAATACAGTTTGGAATACTTATTACTCATTTTAGTTATGAGTCAAAATGTGCTGCCACATTCTGAAAATGAAAAATCGGTCTGCTGATGCATTTTAATTTGATACCTATATGCTTCCATAGCCTGGCAGCTGTCATGGCAAGCATCTGAACAATAACCTCAGCCACCTATAATCGTCACTTGAGACCCAGAATCAGAAAACATACTGGTCATTTAACCTTGGATGAAATAATTAAATATTCATTTCCAATTTCTCACACCACTCTTGCGTTTGTTTTTTGTTTTGGTCACTTGGCTTGGAGTGTCTCCAACCTGGCAAGATTTGGAGCGATAAAGTGCTTTTTCATATAAGGCTGTATTGTCTCAGCTGTGTTTTATAATCTCTCCTTCCCCAGTGAGCACAACTCTGGGATGACGTCATAGGACAAGTCATTCCCAGCCTGCTGGAGCAACCCCTGCTCGTTTAAAGAAGTCCCTGTGAACTGTCTTGCTCTCCTCATCCTACAGCTGGGACAGCTGGGACAGGAGTGGTCACTGTTTCCACACCCGTAACAGTGTACATAGCTGTCATTGTAACTCTGCAGGCACATAAAACATTGCCTTCTGCGTGCTGGAAATAAGGGCTGGGCGGCACGTATGTGGTTATGCTGGTTGAAATTTCCGCACTGTCCATAATCTGGCATTGGCCCCTGTCTCTATCGTGGCATCTCTGATTAGAAGTGGCCACTGGTCTCTGGTCTCTGACTCCAACATCAGTCAGCAGTCTGCTGGTAGACATTGTCACAAAACCTCTACACCCCGTTTCCACAGGTTGGACTTCAGTGTCCCTGCCACAGCATCGTGCTTCGGCTGTCAACACAGTATATCTTAGCTGTTTTCTTTCATAAGCCTCCTCCACTGAATCCTCCCAGGGTACTGTAAGCTTGACATGGGGACCAGAGCACGAGGTCAGTTCTCTTGGTTGTGATGACAATTTTGGTAGGAAACACCAGCTCGTTGCCAATGTCTGCCCTCATTTTCCAATCACAGGCTTGGCCCAACTGTGATTAGATGTTTCTGTCAACAGAACACAGACCACACACTCACCTGTAAAGGGGAAGTGAAAACTAAATAAACGCAGACATGATATTACCTTCTCCAAGTTCACCATGTAGTGAGCGATTCTTCAGCGGTGCTCCCCCTCCAGGCGAAGCAGAGAAGGCAAAACCAAACGATTCATAATACACATATCTCTTAATGATACTTGTATAATTAACGCCTGAAAATTCACAAAATACAATCAACATCCTATTCACATTGGGAACTGAAAATTGCCATACATTATCTACCGCTTATCTTACTAAGTTTGGCAGCGGATGTTGGAGCCTATCCCAGCTGCCATCAGGCGAGGTACACCCTGGACTGGTTGTCATTTGCAGGGTCACATATACAGACAGACATCCATTCACACAAAAGGGTGATTGTCCCAATTATTCCAATTAACCAGCAGCATGTGAGAGGAAACCAACAAAGATACAAACATGCCAACTCCACACAGAAAAGTTGAATCAAGACAGGGTGCTTCATGCTGTGAGGTTGAAGAGCTAACTACTGTGCCACCATGCTGCACCTGAAAGTCACCATTAACCTTTTATGCATCTCTTTTAATATATCCACCACTTTAACATGTAGTGGATGAACTCATTTTTGATCATCCTCATCACTTCCAAAGAGGAACCATAACATCTTCATCTCTGCTAAATCCATCCTTCCTTCCTGTCTTTTCCTCAATGTCTTTGTGTATATTAATAGTTCAAATTAGAATAAGGGGCGGCACGGTGGCTAGTGCTATGGCCTCACAGCATGAAGGACCCTGGTTTGATTCCACCAAGGGACCCTTCTGTGTGTAGATTGCATATTCTCCCCGTGTCTGCGTGGGTTCTCTGGTTTCGTCCCACAGTCCAAAAACATGGTGGCAGGCTAATTGGAAAAAAAAATGGGAATGAATATGAATTTTGTATGTCTTTGTATGTAATTGACTGGCAACCAGTCCAAGGTGTACCCCGCCTCTTGCCCGATGACAGCTGGGACAGGCTCCAGCTTCCCCGTAACCCTAAGTGCAGAATAAGTGGTAGAAAATAGATGGATGGAAATTAAAATAATAAAAAGAAGAAAAAATGGTGCACTGTCTCTCTTCACACTATCCTGTTGGAATTAGCCAGCCTTTTTCTAACATGTTCAATCAATTAGTGATATCTGACAATTCTCCGGGGCTCTTAATTCTTTTGGTTACTATGTAATTACAAAGCTCCAGTTGGAAAACCTGAGAGTTGTTAGCTTGGCGTCATGCATTCAGACATTACAAAGTTGCAATCAATATATTGGTAGAATTAACAGATTTCAGGATGGATATCAAAGTCCAGGTGTATAAAGAAAGCTCAACATATGTATCAATTAACTGAGAAGTATTTATTTATTCATGTTTTTGACCAGTGCATTATTTGTGAATCAATAATTGTTTTGGTGCCATGTTGACAGTGACTGTGAACCTTTTAACCAAGTGATTTGTTTCGATTTTTTTTTATTTTTTTTATGACAGCAAGTGCATGAGTGACTGCCAGATGAAAAATCATGATACCTCCTGTGTTACTCATTACTGGCAGAATAAATACATTACTGTAACAAACATATCACCTTCCAACAGTGCTGTGAAATGGGGACAGGAAGAGGCAATATGCTGTGATGTACTTTTCACTGACTCTGGGGTACAAGAAGGATCAGAACTGCAGCCGTAAGCTAGAGGCTGATGATTTAAGGAAGAGATGGGGATGTTGAAACAGAGAGCTCTCAAGCAATGACATATGAACTGTTCAGTCAAAGAGGGGGAGGGAGAGAGAAATGGAAAGGCGGCAGTATTATTTGCAGATATGCCAAATGTCTGGGATAATGGTGTGACATACCCATAATGCACTTGGTGCTTTGGGCTAGGCAAGATGACACTGTCTCAATCATGGTTCACTGACACAAACATTCTGACGTTCTCCAGCTGTCCCGGGAAAAAAGCAAGGTAAGAATACACACACACACACACACACACACACACACACAGATGCACGCACACGCACAACACATGCACACACACACACACACAGAGTTGATGGCAAACAATCCATCTCCTCCCTCTCTTGTTAAATTGGGATGTGTTGCACAGCAGGTAATAGTGATGATTGAAAACGACCAGCACCGAATAAGAGCAGCAGCTAAATGACACTCTTCATCTCTGTTGCTTAACGCAACATTGCTTTCTAACCTCATGTAGCGCTGTGCAATGGCATTATAGTTTTGCATGTAGACTTTTTTTTGCTGCATATTTTTTAGAGATTTTTCTATCAGGTTTCATTGAGTTTGGTCTACTAAAGAGGGCCTTTAATAGGGAAGTTTTTGCCCAAATCTAAAGTGGGTATTGATAGGTGCCCTATAAGGTGATTAGAAGGCTGATTCCAAATGGCTTATAGATTCCAAATGGCCTGTAGTGGGCTCCCCATGAAATGTCAAATTTCAATAAACAAAACACTGTAACCCTTAGATTAGTGACGTGCGGTGAGGCTCATGGCTGGTGAGGCACTGACGTCATCAGTCAGATTTACAAACATATGAACCCTAAGGAGTAGCTTATTCACCATTTTATTGGCAGCAGTTAACGTGTTTTATTTAAAATATCATATCAGCATTCTTTACATAGCTCTGCTGGCTGCCGCGTCACCGCACGGCTCTTCTTGATATTTAACGCTAATTGTGATTTTTTTCAGCGATTTTGAAAAAAAAAAGACTAAAAATGGTGAAGTTAGTTTGAAAATAACTTTATAGTACAAATCACTGAATAAATAGAACCATTCAAATTATTTTTTCATTTGATTTTTTTCTCTCCATGATGCCAAGTGAGGCCCAGCCTCACCTGCCTCTACTGACTGCATGTCACTGCCTTAGATAGGTCCTTAGTCTTTATATGTGTCATGAAACCTTGCAATTTTCATTGGAGTACCTAATACTCAATTACAAAAATTTTGATGATTTTGTTTTGGAACAATGACTAGCGAGATACATCTGGGGACTAATTTCAGGTATTCGGGAACTGCAAACTATTTTGTAGCTATTAACCAATGCAACCTTCATAGTGCAAACTCAGGGAGGCACGGGCTGGTGTCTCCCCAAACCAGGCTCGCGGGGAGGATGGGCCAGTGTCTCCCTGAGTCGATCCCAAGCCCTGATAAATGCTGAGGGCTGTGTCAGGAAGGGCGTCCTGCGTAAAACTTTGGACAAAACCAAATATGCGAATCAATCATAACAACCAGATCATGCCGGATCGGTTGAGGCCCGGGTTAACTTTGGCCACCATTGGTACTAATGACCTACAGGGAACCAATGGAAACTGGGCTGATTTAGATCAAAGAAAGAGAGGAGGAAGGCGTGTTCGGAAGCGTTAAGTGTCTGGGACTGAGAGCAGGGACTTTGAATATTGGGACTATGACAAGAAAAGGTAAAGAGTTGGTCGCCATGATACAGAGAAAGAAAGTAGATATACTGTGTGTCCAGGAGACCAGGCAGAAAGGTAGTAAGGCTGGAAGCTTAGGAGCAAGCTTTAAGTTGTATTAGCACGGTACTGACAGGAAGAGAAATTGAAAAGAGTTATCTTGAAGGAGGAGTTTGTTAGGAACGTCCTAGAGGCGAAAAGAATGTCAGATAGACTTATGAGTCTGATATTTGAAATTGAAGTTGTGATACACATTAGTGGCTTGCCCCGCAAGTGGGATGTAAATTTGAGGAGAAGAAGTTCTGGAGTGAGCTAGATGAAGTGATGCAGAATATCCCTAGATATGAGAGACTGGTAATTGGAGCAGACTTCAATTGGCATATTGGTGAAGACAATCGAGGGGTTGAATAAGTGGTGGGCAGATTTGGTATACAGGATAGGAATGGAGACGGACAGATGGCGGTAGGTTTTGCAAAATTGATGGGAATGGCAATAGCGAACACTTTTTTCCAGAAAAATCATAGGGTTACTTATAAGAGCTGAGAGCCCGAAGGATCTTGAAGGACCTAAACTGCATCTTGTACAGACAAGGTAACCTGAAAGAGATCAGTGACTTCAAAGTAGTTGTAGGTGAGAGTGTAGCCAGACAGCATAGGATGCTGGTTGTAGGATGACTCTGGTAACAAGGAAGATCAAGAAGACAAAGGCAGAGCAGAGGACAAAGTGGTGGAAGCCGAACAGGGAGGAGTGTTGCATGGTTTTCAGGGAGGAGTTGAGAAAGGGTCTGGGTGGTCAGGGAGAGCTTCCAAAGGATTTGGACAACAACAGCAAATGTTCTCAGGGAGACAGGGAGGAGAGTACTCTGTGTGAAATCTTGAAGGAAAGTAGAAAAGGAGACTTGGTGGTGGAATGAGGAAGTGCAAGAGTACATACAGAAAAAGCAGTTAGCAAAGAGGAAGTGGGATATTGAGAGGACTGAAGAGAACAGACAGGAGTACAGGAAGATACAATTCAAGATAAATATAGAGGTAGCAAAGGCAAAACAACGGGCGTACAATGACCTGGATGCTCAGCTGGACAGTAAAGAGGGAGCGAATGATCTATACAGGTTGGTGAAACACAGAGATAAAGATGGAAAGGATGTAAAACATGTCAGGGCGATGAAGGATAGAGAGGGAAATGTACTGACAGATGGTAAAAGAGTGAATGGGCAATGGACAGAGTACTTTGAAGAGCTGATGAACGTGGAAAATTAAAGAGAGGCAAGGGTAGAAGAGGTGACTGTTGCAAACCACAGAGTAGCACAGATTAGTAAAAGTGGAGTGAGGAAGGCACTAAAGAGGATCAAGAGTGGAAAGGCAGTGGGTCCTGATGATATACCTGTGGATGTGTGGAAATGTATAGGAGAGGAAGAGGTAGAATTTCTGACTCGATTATTCAACAGGATCTTAGAGAGTGAGAAGATGACTGAAGAATGGAGACAAAGTGTGATGTGCCCATTTTTAAGAATAAGGGGGATGTGTAGAGTTGCGGAAACTATAGGGGGATAAAGTTGATGAGCCATACAATAAAGTTATGGGAAAGAGTAGTGGAAACTACATTGAGAGAAGGAGTCAGTATTAGTGAACAGCAGTATGGCTAAATGCCCAGAAAGAATACTACAGATGCAGTATTTGCTTTGAGAATGCTAATAAAGTAGTACAAAGAAGGCAAGAGGGAGCTGCATTGTGTTTTTGTACACTTCAAAAAAGCATATGACAGGGTTCCAAGAGAGGAGCTCTGGTATTGTATGAGGAAATATGGAGTGGCAGAGAAGTATGTTAGACTGTTACAGGACATGTATGCTAGCTGTGAGACAGTGGTAAGGTGTGCTGTCAGGGTAACAGAGAAGTTCAAGGTGGAGGTGGGACTACATCAGGGATCAGCTCTGAGCCCCTTCTCTTTTTCAGTGTTGATGGACAGACTGACAGATGACATTAGACAAGAATCCCCATGGCCTATGATGTTTGCAGATGATATTGTGATCTGCAGTGAGAGCAGAGAACAGGATGAAGAAAATCTAAAGAGGAGGAGGTATGCGTTGGAAAGGAGAGGAATGAAAGTTAGTCACAGCAAGCCAGAATATATGTTTATGAATGAGAGGAACTCGGGTGTGACAGCGAGGCTACAGGGAGTGGAGATCAAGAAGTTGGACGATTTCAGGTACTTGGGGTCAAAAGTCCAAAGCAACAAAGACTGTAGAAAAAAGATTAATAAACAGGTTCAAGCAGGTTGGAATGGGTGGATAAAAGTGTCAGGTGTACTCTGTGATCGAAGACGATCAGCCAGAATGAAAGGAAAGGTGTACAAGACAGTTGTGAGTGCTGTTTCCAGGTATGGCCTAAAAACAGTTACAATGATGAAAAGACAGGACACATAGCTAGAGGTCGCCAAGATGAAGATGCCAAGGTTCTCTTTGGGAGTGACCAGGATGGTTAGGATCAGGAATGAGTCTATCAGAGGAACATTATATGTTCGATGTTTTGGAGAGAAGGTCAGAGAAGCCAGACTGAGATGGTTCGGTCATGTGCAGAGGAGGGATAGTGAATATATTGGTAGATGGATGGTGGAATTGGAGCTGCCTAGCAGGAGGTCTCGAGGAAGACCAAAGAGAAGATTTATGGACGCGGAGAGAGAGGATATGAAGGTAGTTGGTGTGAGAGGGGAAAATACAGAGAATTGGGTAAGATGAAGAAGGTTGATTGCTGTAGCGACCCCTGAACAGAAAAGCAGAAAGGGGAAGAAGAAGGAGAAGATCAAATGCAATCTTCATGTATGAAATTAAGGGATTTGAGAACTCTATTGCAGTCCATACCAAAACACTGTGTGTGGATTAAATCCCCTTACTGTTTAAGAAGTGTATGACTTATTTACATTGCCGGGAAATCTTGAGCTTATTGGGTTAGGGTTAGGCTTGTATATTGATCTTGATCAAGCTTTTGAGGAAGAAAAATTATATTCAACCCTGGACAGAAATAATTATATTTGACATTGAAAAGCAGTTTGACACGAGGAACAACATTTATGAACAAATACAATAAACCTAAATATAAATATGATTGCAGCTTGCCTCTCTGACCTTCAACCCTTGTTCAGGCTCATTGTGACCTGCGATCTCACAAAAATCATGCCAAGACCACTCCACAAATTTATGATGCTATACTAGCTGCAAAGCGTGATTTCTATGCCAAATAATCTTTAATTATTTCTTTAAAAGTCATACTTGATTTTTGTAAGTTTGTCAAGGACATAAGGAATTCGATTAATTCATAAAATTACATTTTGTTTGTTATATTAAATATTGTACGAAATATTGTCGTCCTATTAGACGAAAAACCAAACTCCACTTCATCTTGCTTTATATTTGTAGATGTAGTGAAAAAAAATCTTAACACCTTTAACTTCCCAACTCCGGCTCTATCTTTTTGTCAGAGCTGTTGCCTCCACACCAGACTTAAAGAGGCTTGTCTCATCACCATCTCTTAAACTTTTCCCTTCATTCCTGGTAAAAACTGCAATTTTCTTCATCTACTCCACATTCCTGCACTCATTTCTTCACGCATTTTCTTCACTCTCCGGTCTTCCTAATAATATACATCAATCCCACCTTTGGCACTCGCTCAGTGTAATGCATAGTTTAAATCCACAAAGACACAATGCAGCTCTATCTGACCTTCTGCGGACCTCTACAACCCCACTTCCAAAGCAAATTCAGGATGGTGACAAATTCAGTATTGTGACACTTATTTTAACATAACCTTCACCATTTTTTTCTAGAAAGATAGCAGCTCTGCAGCTCTAAACATTACCCTTGTGAATGCACTGGCACATTTTTTTCTCCATTCCTTAGGCATCCTATAATTCTCCAGGATAGTATTGGACAATCTTTAAAAACACTCATTCACTTGCCTTCTAAACACTTCCATACCTTCACTAGCATGTCATCAGGATCAACTGCTTTGCCATTCTTCATTCTCTTCATAGCTGCTCTGACTTCCCCCTTAGTAATATTGGGGATATTGATCAATTATAGCATTTCTATTTTATCAATGTACTGTCGCATATATGAGCATTACACATAGATACACACAACTGATTTCCGCCACATGTAAGCAGTACTTGTTATTTTGATAAAGACCCTGGGAATTGACAGATTTCCTTTGATCTCCTTTGACATCTACTGGTCAATGCATTACCCACATGACTGCAGATAACACACCAATCCACCAATCCACCAACCCAATACATGTCCCATCCAAACCTGAATGCTACCAAAAGGCAAACCACCATGGTACTTGTTTCATGTAAAAAAGGTATGTCCCCTGACTTGGGAGTGTTTACTTTCCTTTTGAACACTTCACACTCATTTCTAAGCCAATCCCATTACCGGAAGGAGGTCCTATGAGTAATATGAGGTCAACAGGACTTGGAAAGCCAAAGCATGATTCTGCAATCCTCATATCTGACATTCTACCAATAAAGATCACAAACAGAACAAAAGGGCAGCTTTTGTGAATTCTAGTTCCCACTTGAAAATATGTTGAACATTGAAACAGCTCTTGCCACATTTGAGCAGACCAGATGGCTTCAAACAGCAATTCAGGGAATACATCCTCGTTTTTGTATACATCACTTTATACATACTTTTAGACTTTATACAAGTTTTCTCCAGGTCCACAAACTCATGTAGAGAAGCTGAGCATATTCCAACAAACGGATCCACTGTTCAATGACATGGGTGTAATCTATTGTTCTCTTTTAGCTAAGATTCCTCAAGGTTCAAGATTCAAGACTTTTGTTGTCATTACACAGAGTGCAAGAAATTTAGAAAGAGCATCTCTCAGGCTCAGTGGAATCAAAAACAGACACAAGCAACCTTTAAAAGTAGGACACAACACAACAATACAATAATAGCTGCATCTCTGGTTTAGAAATAGTGTAGGCCAAAAGCCTTTCCAATACTCTGCCATAAGCTCCCTTTACACTCATAGGTCTCCATTGTTGTTTAAGTCATAACGCAGGCGGGTAGTGACATCACAAGATTGGCTCTTTGCTTGGTCCCATTCATTCATTCATCGTACGATGCAAAAACATATAATCTGTGCAGCCCTTCACATTTCACCCTCAGAGAGACGTGAGGGAGGAGGATAACGCTGAAGACAGAAGTCCAAATGACCTTCAAAATGAAGAGAAATAAAGACACAAAGAGAAATGCTATGCTAAAGGAGAGTGGGAGTCTCTTGTAGGCTGCTCCACTTTTTGTCATTGACTGTTCACTGCAAACTTACAGATTGCTTCATTGACTGAACGTCCAGCGTCACCTGCATGTGACATTTCTTCGAGTGGGGTTCAGTTGTTCTCCAAGGACCAGTTATATGCTTGTGAAAGAAAACTCTAGGCACGGTTATTGACTTTAGTGCCTGTTTATTACTAGTAGCACATGTGAGCCCTTTCAGGAGCTTAGCTCTGCTAAATGCGTCAAATGCATCTGGCAAGAAGCGGCAAGAACACAGCCGGGAACCCCTAGGAAGCTATGAGCATCCACAAGTAATTTCCCATGTCTTTCTCCTCTTTTTGTCCCTTTGAAAGCTATGTAGACTAGCATCAGTCCCTTTGTTTCCCTGGGACAAGAAATTGCACCCAAAAGCTGCACAATGTGGCATTATTACCATTTACATCATACCGTACCGAGTAAAAGTTAACCATAGCGGAAAGCTGAAGTAAAGATGAGCAACCTCGATATGTCACAAACCCAGCATGTATTGCCCTAGTAAAACAATGGTGGTGCCATGAATTGCAATTTTTAAAGAAATAATTATTTGTACTTTTTTAACAACGCATTCTAGCATGAGACAAACAGTAAACCAGATTTATGCCTATTAGTCTTCCCAGACAGGGCTCCCTTTGTAGGACACACTGTACATTCAAATCATTCTGCGTGATGTTGCTGGCGCATGTTTTAAAAACTCTTACCTGCACATGACAGCTATTTGCTTATTTCAGTCTTTTGTAGATTAATATGTTTACACATTACACAAGCACACACGCACATGATTGTGCACATACACACACTTACATACAGACACATTTATGCATATATAAGCTGACCAAAAAATACAAAATGCCTCTTTTTGTTTCACCTTTAATATCATTCATTAAAAATAAGTGATGGGACTAAGGATTTTACCTATGAAATGTCCTGTTGGCCATTATTTTATTCTTTTTTGCATGTCAATGACTCAACCTACTCCTTATCTCTCTTTCTGTCTCTTTCTGTCTCTCTCCTTCCGTGTCGCTCTCTCTCGCTCTCTCTCACTCTCTCTCGCTCTCTCTGCCTTTTTCCTCCTACTGCAACCACTCATCCTCAGTTTCTCCTATCAATGCTGGGAGCACACAAGCAGACTGCCTCCACTCACCAGGGTGTAATCTCTCTTTGTTTACACTGCCAAGGGGTTATTTGGCTGTCTGTTAGAGTGTAACACAGACAGTGCTACACTGTCAAAGACAGCCTCAGCACACCACAGACAAGCCAATTCTGCATTCAGTGTATCTAACCCGTCAGCCAACACTGACAGTCTACAATCACACAATACGCCCCAAAAGACGGGACCCAGAAAAGATGAGATTGGACGATAGCCATTGGCTTTCGTTACACTTGTCATTTCACTTACAATCTGGTGGTAGAGATGAGATTTTGTCAGATTGCAGGTTGCTGCATAACCAGACTTGACTTGAAAATGGCTTTCAAACCCACATTGTGAAATGAGGGGTGGGGAAAGGGAGGGTAAAATTTTGGGGGATATCAGTACCCTAGAGAAAGGATCATAATTTGTCCATTTTAGACTGCAAATATTTTCCTTGTCTAAGTATCCCTTCTGTTTCCAGCAAATCAATGTCATCAATTCATGCAATAGAAACGAGGAAAAGGTAACATTTTGGAAAAATACAACCGTTTGGATGAAATGGGGATCCTATTTGCCTTTTCAGCTTTCACCTGAATTTGAAGCTTTTCTTCTGGGGACATAAATACATAATAAATAAACAAAAGGAATCATCCATAATCATCCAGAATCATCATAACATCCAGCCCCCTGACCACCTAATCCCTCGATCCGGTCCCCTCCCCCCTCTTACAATCCATAGCAACAGACCTTCTCCCCTTCCTATCTCACCTCATCATCACGTCCCTCCAGACAGGCTGTTTTCCATCTGCTTTCAACTCTGCGAGGTTCACCCCTCTACTCAAGAAACAAGCACTTGACCCATCTGACGTCAAAAACTATAGACCCATGTCCATACTACTCTTTCCCTCAAAAACACTTGCGCGCACAGTCTCTAACCAACTCTCTCACTACCTTTAGTAAAATAACCTCCTAGACCCACTTCAGTTAGGGTTCAAAGTGGGTCAATCGAGAGACACAACCCTCCTCGCGGTGTCACAATCACTACAGGAAGCGAGAGCAGGCTCTCTCTCGTCTGTGCTCATTCTTCTTGACCTGACAGCCGCGTTCGACACAGTCACCCACCAGATCCTTGTCTCCACCCACAAGGGTCTGGGTGTCACAGGATCTGCACTCTCCCTGTTGACATCCTACCTGACAGGTTGTTCTTACAAGGTGACATGGCAGGGGGCTGTCTGAACCACCCAGACTGTCTACCGGTGTTCCACCACGTTCAAGGCTGTTCCAGGCTGTTCCAGGCCCTCTCCTCTTCTCCCTGTACACAACCCATTGGTTCTGTAATTCGCTCACATGGCTTCTTATACCACTGCCATGCCGACGATACACAGCTGATCCTGCCCCTGCCTCCGTCAGACACGCAGGTGGAGACCCGAATTACAGCATCTCAGATTGGATGGCAACTAACCACCTGAAGCTCAACCTAGACTAGACTGAGGTGCTCCTTCTCCGGGGGAAAGGTTGTGCGCACAAACCTGGGCATTACCATAGACAACACCGTGGTAAGGCCAACCACAACTGCGAGAAACCTGGGTGTAGTCCTAGACAACCAACTGTCATTCTCAGCGAACTTTGCAGCAGTCACATGTTCCTGCAGATTCTTCATCTACAACATCAGGAAGAGTTGCAGATTCCTCACAGAGGATACAGCGCAGATACTCATCCTGGCTCTAGTCATCTCTCGTTTGGACTACTGCAACTCCCTTCTTACCGGTGCCCCAGGGGTGACCATCAGGCCTCTGGAGTTTATTCAGAAAGTGTGCTCCCACACAACTAAGAATATAAGAATAAGAACAACTTTATTAATCCCGAAGGAAATTGTTGTGCAAGAGTTTCAAGTAAAACATAAAAATAAGAAATAATAGTAGGAAATTGTATAAACAGGAAAAAAAAAAAGGGGGGGGAATACAAATAAAACTATAAAGTGTCAAAGTCAAGGCTATAAAGTGTTTTACGGTCTTATGTGCAAAGATTTGAAGATTCCCTACAGCTGAAGGAAGATGAATTAAAAAGTCTGATAGCCTCAGGTGGGAAAGACCTCCTGTGGCGTTCAGTGGAGCTCCTGGGTGGTATCAATCTATGACTGAAAGACCTCTGACAGGATGTCAGTGTGGCATGCAGGGGTGATGGAGATTGTCCATGATCCTGAGGAGCTTCCTCAGCATCCTCCTCTCTAACACCTGCACAACAGACTCCAGGTCCACTCCCAGGACAGACCCAGCTCTCCTGATGAGCTTGTTGAGACTGTTGGCGTCAACTGTCTTGAGCCTGCTGCCCCAGCACACAACGGCGTAGAATATGATGCTGGACACCACCGAGCGGTAAAACATATGCAGCATGGTCCTGCAGGCGTTGAAAGATCGGAGCCTCCTGAGGAAAAACAGGCGGCTCTCACCCTTCTTATAGATGGCGTTGATGTTTACAGTCCAGTCAAGTCTATTGTCCAAGTGGACACCCAGGTACTTGTAGTTGTCCACAATGTCCACTTATGTACCCCTGATGGTGACTGGGTTCAGATGTCTCCTTCGTCTTAAACACATTGAGCTGCAGGTGGTTAAGTCCACACCACTCCACAAACCAGTCCACCCCGCTCCTGTGCTCCTCCTCCTGGCCTCCGTTGATGCAGCCCACAATGGCAGAGTCATCTGAGAATTTCTGCTGGTGGCAGGACTGCGAGGAGAACCTTAAGTCCGAGGTGTAGAGCGTAAACAGTAAGGAGACAGGACTGTCCCCTGTAGCGCCCAGTGCTGCTCACAATGGTGTCCGACGTGATGTTCCCCAGCCTTACGTACTGTGGCCGACCTGTGAGGTAGTTGTTGATCCAGGACGAAAGTGGAGCATCCACCTACATGTCCAGACGCTTCCTGTTCAGCAGGGCAGGTCGAATGGTGTTAAAAGCACTGGAGAAGTCTAAGAACATGACTCTCACACTGCTTCCTGCCTCCTCCAGGTGGGTGTAGACTCTGTGCAGCAGGAAGATGATGGCGTCTTCCACTCCTATCCGGGGCTGGTAAGCGAACTGCAGGGGGTCCAGCGAAGGTCCGACAACTGTGCGAAGGTGCCTCAGGATGAGCCTCTCCTGCGACTTCACGACGTGTGATGTCACGGCCACTGGTCTATTGTCGCTGTGTGTGCTGGGCTGCTTCTTCTTGGGCACTGGGACCAGGCATGAGGTTTTCCACCGGTCAGGGACAACCATCTGGATCAGGCTCAGGTTAAAGAGATGTGTGAAGATCTCACACAGCTGAGAGGCACATCCTTTCAGCACTCTGGGGCTAAGGTCGTCAGGGCCAGCGGCTTTCCTGGGACGACTGAACTCTCTACTCACCTCCTCAGCGGAGAAGGTGACAGGAGGGGGTGGAAAGGGTCCCAGTGGGGGGCAGGAGGGCTGATGTGTTGACGAGACGTTGTACAGGGAAGCAGAAGAGGTGCATGGGGGAGGGGGAGAAGTCTTAGAAGTGAGGGGTGAGGGCAAAGGGGAAGGAAAAGTGCTGAGCAAAGCCCGGGGGAGGGTGAGCAGAGGCTCCTTCATCAAATCTGTTGAAAAACAGGTTTAGTTCGTTGGCCTCATGCAGGTCTCCGTCCATCATCTGGGTTGCTTGTTTTCCACGGCCAGTGATGGTGTTCAACCTACTCCACACCTCCCTCATGTTGTTCTGCTGGAGTTTGCTCTCCAGCTTTCTCCTGTAACTGTCCTTGCCCTCTGCGATCTTCTCCCTCAGCTCAGTCTGCACCTTCTTCAGCTCCTCTTTATCTCCGCACCTGAATGCCGCCTTCTTCCTGTTCAGCGTGTCCTTAATGTCTTTAGTCACCCAGGGTTCGTTATTTGTGAAACAACACACCATCTTGTTTGGGATGATGTTGTCGGTGCAGAAGTTCACATTGTCCGTAATGCAGTCACAAAGTTTTTCAATGTCTTCTCCCTGATCTTTGCAGAGCACATGCCAGTCAGTCGGCTCAAAGCATCCCTAAAGAGTCAGTTCTGCCTCCTGTGACCACCTTCGGACAGTTCTGGTGATCACAGGTTGCCGCTGAACTTCAGGAACATAGCGAGGCTTTAAATGGACCAGATTGTGGTCTGATCTGCCCAGAGCAGGGAGAGCTGAACAACTATATGCATCCTATAGCCATTGGTATACAGCAGGTCCAGGGTTTTATTGTCTCTAGTCTTGCAATCCACAAACTGTTTGAAAGTGGGCAGAGAAGATGACAGTGTGGCGTGGTTAAAATCCACAGAGATGGCTATGAAGGCACTGGGCTGCTGAGTCTGAAGTCTTGCGACCGTTGAGCTGATGACCTCATTAGCCTGCGGTGCAACGGCAGACGGTGGGATGTAAACCGTGAAGATGGCGTGGGGAAACTCTCTGGGCAGATAGTATGGCCGGAGACTCACTGCCAACAGTTCGATGTCTGGGCTGCACATACACTCCTTTAGCGTGACGTGTCCGGGGTTGCACCATTTGTTGTTTACAAACACAGCAACACCTCCTCCTTTCTTCCGGCCGCTGCACAACTCCGGTCCCCTCGCACCAACTGAAAGCCAGGTAAACTCACCACAGAGTCCGGTATCTTGTTGTTTAGCCAAGTCTTTGTGAAGCACAACACCAAGGCCTCACGAAACACTCCGTCTCTGTGTGAGTGCTGTTAGCGCCTCCAACTTGTTGCCCGCCGATCTCTGTAGCTCCTTAGGGATTTTGTGCCTCTCTCCCATCCCGCCGCTGCATCTCAGCTCCATCAGCTGTTCCTGGGTGTAAACAATGGAGCCGTTGAGCTGCTTCGCCAGGGCTGGGATCCGGCTCGAAAAAAGTGCTCCAAGCTCTGCGAAAACAAGAAATAGCGAATGGAGCAACATCGCTTGTTTTGTCTAATACTTAACTAAATGTTACTAAAGCAAGAAGAAGTAAATAGAAAAAAAAAAAAAAAAAAAGGAGAAAATTTTGGAAAAAGAGACACTAAGGTGAGGAGAAACTCTGGCAGGCAGCTGCCCGAGACAGCGCCGGAAGTAAGTATAACTACACTGGCACACACACTACTACACTGGCTCCTGTTAGCCGCTTGCATCAAGTTCAAGACCCTGGTGCTTGCCTACCGGGCGGGAAATGGGACAGCCCCGTCTTACTCCAGGATATGGTCAAGTCACATGTCCCTCCCCGTCCCTTCCGATCTGCCACCTCTGGACGACTGTCCATCCAATCACTCAGAGCCCCTGGCTGCCGATCGAACCGGTCTCGGCTCTTCTCAGTCTTGGCTCCTCAGTGGTGGAACGAACTCCCGAAAACGAACAGAAGAGTGCCCATCTTTTGCCATGAGCAAAAAGCACGCCTCTTCCCCAAGCACTACCCTACTAATTGCACTTAGCCCCCAAGCCCCCCGAAAAAGAAAAAAAAAAAAAGGATGACATAATGTATGAATTCTCAGATTTGGTTGTCTCTTCTGACTTCCTACTACTGGTACTTCGGATCTTCGGTGACTGAATTGCACTTTTTGTAAGTGGCTTCGGATAAAAGCGTCTTCCAAATGACTATAATGTAATGTTATCTAATCCATAGCAAAAGGTGTTTTAGTCAACTGTCTGTCAGGAAATACATGGCATTGACATGAATCTTACAGCCCTGAGTGTTCATGTTACACAAAAGCATAATCCTAGTGGAGTCCTTCTGTCAACTTTTAACCTTGTTATTCATTCCCTGAGAGGTCAAGACCCATATTTATGAAAAAGCAAATTGATGTGACATTGTGTGTGCTTCAATACATACATTTTTCCATAGTATTCAGTATTCCGTAATATTCAGGTGGCAAGCGGAGTTGTCTAAGAGGCAAAAATTCTTGGTTTGATTCCCAAGCTCCATCTAGCCTGTTGAAGACATCGAGCAAGATTCTAAACCCCTACAGTCACTTGAGTGCCATTCAGTAGGTGCCCCCCCAAAAAAGAAATGATATAATGATATACAATTTCTTTTTTATAATGATAAAAAAGAAATTATATATATACATATATATATATATATATATATATGTGTGTGTGTGTGTGTGTGTGTGTGTGTGTGTGTATATATATGTATGTATAAATATATATATATATATATATATATATCATTTTTTTTTCCAGAAATCAAATTGCATTTGCATGACGGGGCAGTGATCAGAACTGTACCTCTACGGAAAAAAAAAAACCCTGTTTGAAACCAGAGCCTGAATTGATCAGATACAGTTTGCATGTCCTCTTCTGGGTGCCTACTGCACACTCAAGCCATGAGTAGGCTAACTGAATATTCTGAATTGACCATAGGTCTGAGTGAAAGACTGTTTCCCATGAGTAGGCTAACTGAATATTCTGAATTGACCATAGGTCTGAGTGAAAGACTGTTTCCCTCAACTCTGCCTCCGGTTGCCAACTTTGAGCCAACCAGTCACACCAAAAACTGCTAACCTCTTCTTAGACACCACTAAAGTAATTCACGTCATGACAGTCTGTAACGAAATATCGTATCCAGGCATAGTGCGAATAATAGTACTAATTTTGTGTCATATTGTGGCTCAAGTTCAGACTTTATAAAACTTTAGTCTGATATAAAATTTCATTCGGACTGCTTAGACCAACTAAATGGAACTGTTGAGGGTTTTCTTTCTTTCTAGATGTGGGCAGGTGTAAACAATTACATTGAATTAATGAAGCTGAGTTCCTCTCAAAATGTGCTCACAAAATCTTTTTGGGAATTAACTTAATAAAAATCAGAATCAGAAATATTCAATTGATCCCAGAGGGAAATGTGTCGAACCAAAAAGATAGAGTAGTTTTGAACAGTGACAGCTCTGCAATTCAAATATGTTAAGTCAGATAACAAGTAGCATGGGAAGATAAAAAAACAAACAAACAAAAAAAAAATCTTCCAGTCATGCTCTGCAAATCAGTCATTCACAAGATTTTGCTCCTTGATTCTAAACGTTAGATACCAAATGCAACAGAAAGTTGGACTGGACACCAGATGATTTTTAATAAGTATGTTCTTAAATCCAACTTCAAGGATCAAAAGACTTACAGTGATGGAGTGTTACACATAAGTCATGTGACTGCAACAAAAAAAAAAGAAAAAAAAAAATTGTGGCGCCTTATCAAGCACTCAATGATATCACACAGGGATATACATATACACCACATATGGATCCAAAGAAAAGATTAAAATAAAAGTGACAGCTAGGCTGAAGAAAACAAAAAAAGATATGTAAATACATATACACATGCACATACACTAGTATACATCTATAAAATGTACAAACACATATTTACATAAATAACAAAAAGGGACAGCAGCTGGCACCAGGTGGAATCAGCTTCTTTAAACAGAAGGGTTTTAAGTAGTGATTTGAAGTAATTGGGTGTTCCTGAGTTTGGTTGGTAGTGAATTCCAGAGACAGGAGTCAGAATGTCTGGATGCTCTGCTTTCCTGGGTGAAAGGCGGTGGGGACTGAAAGGTATATGGAGGTGGAGGATCTAAGAGTGTGGGAGGGGGCAGGAACATCGAGGAGCTTTGACTGGTAAGGGGGGGGGCAGGTTGTGGATCACCTTGAATGTTAGCAGGAGGATTTTGAATTGAAAACAGAATTGAACTGGGAGCTGTAGGGGCTCTTGAAGGACTTGAGTGATCTCTTGGAAAGAGGGGGTTCGAGTGATGATGCAGGCTGCTGAGTTTGGTAGTGTGAAGGGTGAGAGAGGGGCAGAGGCAATCAATGCTATGTAGGTAGAAGTAGGCGGAAAGGGTGACGTTATTGATGTGGGACTGAAGGTTAGTGTACTGTCAAGTATGACACCTAGACTCTTGACCTGGGGGGGATGGTGAGACAAAGGGGTTATCAATGGTGAAAGAGAAGCTGTTAGTTTTAGATAAGGTGGATTTTGAGCTGATAACAAAAACCTCAGTTTTGTCACTGTTTCTTCTGAGAAAGTTTTGGGTGAGCCAGGTTTTTTTTTTTTTGGGAGATGCAATCAGTGAGCGAGGTGGGCGGGAGAGTGGATGAAGGTTTTGTGGTGAGGTTGAGCTGAGTGTTGCCTGCTTGGCAGTGGAATTGAATGTTGGATTTTTAGAAGATGTTGCCAAAGAGAAGGAGGTAGATGATGAGACGGGGCCCTAGGACAGAGCCCTGGGGCACAGGGGTGACAGGGGAAGGGATGGATTTGGAGGACCTAAGTTGAATGAACTGAGTGCGATCAGAGAGGGAAGACATGAACCGGTCTAGCAGAGGGTGGGTGATGCTGATGGACAATAGCCTGTTGAGGGGGAGGTCATTGGTGATTTTAATGACAACTTTTTCAGTGCTATAGAGTGGGTGGTAAACAAACTGGAACTGCTCATACAAGTTATGATGGGATGGGTGACAGTGGAGTTGAGAGGCAACAGTTTTTTCAAGGATTTCGGAATTGAGGGTAGGTTGGAGGTAGGATGGTAGTTGCTGTAGTTGGATGGGTCTGCACCTGGTTTCTTCAAGACTGGTGTAATGGTAGCAGTTTTCAAAGACTGTAGGGACAGTTCCAGTGGGGAGAGAGGACTGGATTGTCAGGGTTTCACACTTGATCCCAATTGTAATCGGCGCCAGCTGCAGCAGATGCCGCTAATCAAGATCCCTATGACGGGCAGCGGCACACTCTGCCTGGTGCCGGGGGATTGTGGCTCTCACAGACCACTGCGGAGCCCTGCCACGACCGGACCCCTTCCCTGCCACGACCGGACCCCTTCCCTGCCACGACCGGACCCAGACGGCCGGTGTAACATTGGACCCTGACCCTGCCGTCACCCTTCCCTTCCCTACCCTGTTATGACCGGACCCAGCCGGCTGGTGTAACATTGGGCCGTGACCCTTCCTGAGATCCTGCCATGACCCGTCTTGCCTTCTCACCCCCTGCCTGGGGGCCTGTCCTGCCTGGGGCCCGTCTGTCCTGCCACCCTGCCTGGGGCCTGTCCTGCAACCCGGCCTGCAACTCAGCCTGTCGTCCGGATTCCACATAATAAAGCGCTTTCAACCCAGATTCTGCTCTGAGGTGTGGTTCCCTGCTTGAGTCCGCCCCTGCGGTTCGTGACATGGATGATGAGGGGGACCAGAGAGGGGAGGTGGACTTTGACAAGTTGTTCGGGAAGGGGGTCCAGTTGACAGGTGGATGGCTCGGATTTCTGGATGAATTCTGTGATTTCTGAGTGGGATGCTGGAAGGAGGAGAATGGGTGTGTGTGGAAGGATGATGGTTGTAATAGGACCAAACACAGAAACCCTCTGTGGATGGAAGGTGTGTGCAGTTGGAGGAGTGTCGCTGGAGCAGGTCCAGGATGACGATAGTGTAGCCGAAGAAGTTCAGCCACAGGGTACTGGAGCAAGCCTAAAAGTATTCCTGAAGACACTTGAAAGGTCCGATTTTTGTCACCAAATAATAAAATAAGTCTGTAGAAATCAAAAAATAAGTTACCAGCTAAAAAAGTAAGTGACTGATGAACAGCTGCGGCAAGTTGCTCCAGCATTCACTTACTGCATTACACAGCAGAGGTTCAATCACCCCAGGCTTTGACCCCTGACTCAATTAATCTCCGAAAGGGAAACCAGCCAGTGACCACGCCCACCTATGGAGGCAATAACTGGCCTTGATATCTGAAGCAGGCTATAGCTCAGTTGCAAACTAAATGCTTCATTCATTCAGACCAGAGAAAAGAAATGGAAGAGTTAACGACTCTTTAGTTGGGAATTTGTATAGAGACACTTGTATACAGATAAATCTTCAGTCATCTGCTCAAATTTTCAAAATTAATATTTCATTGACTTAAAAAAATGAACAGTTACTAAACTTATTTTTATTTGGACGTTACCATTTAGGAGTCACCACAGTGAATCAACCTACTCCATCTAATCCTATTCTCTGTATTCTCTTCTCTCACATAATCTTTCACTACATCCATGAATCTTCTAATAAATAAACATATGTAAATATAATGAACAATACACATACATTATATAAAAATAATAAGCTAAGCAGGTATATGTGTAGAAGAGCGTCTGCACTTCCATGCAAGAATGCTTTTGCAGTGTAATGAGCGATCTGCTATTCATTATGGTTTTCTGGTACACATTGTATTTGCATTATTCACACAAAGGTGTGTGCTAGCTAACCTGAATTAAATCACCAAGGATGTGTGTGTCTTAAAAAGCCCAGAGACACATTTCCTCCATTACGTCAATTATGAATTAGCACCTCTCTGCCATCTCTTTGCCTGCTTTACCTCTGTCGACTGCTGTCTTAATTAGCCAAGCCAACGCCATCAACTCATTCTTCCGATGTCCTGTTCTTCTGAGCCATCCTCGCATGCACGGTAATGTGCACAAATATAGAAAAGGGAAGGTGTGCAAGATTGTGAAACTGCAAACTAGACAGATGCAAATTTTCGCCGACAAACGTATACACACACACACACACACACACACACACACACACACACACGCGCACACACACACACACACACACACACACACACACACACACACACACACACACACACACACACAAAGCAAGGGGTTTTAAATGGAGTGTGGGGACACATAATGAGACAGTCCGTCACATAGTGTCATTGTGTGACGATCTGTTAGCTGCTTCTATCTGGCCTGTTTCAAGTGTAATATGAATCAGGGTACTGACAGGCCCTTAGCACATAGATCTGTCACCTCTCAAAATGCAAGTCCACTAAAAACGAAAGTTGAATTGAAACATGGCCTTTAGTGTTGAATGGGGGTTGACAAATCAAACAGGGTACGTTCAAGGAAATTTCAAGATTAAAATAGATATTTTTTTTTTATAAACATGACAAGTACAAACTGTTACAATAAATAAACAAGGATGCTTATGAAGTGGGATAAGAAAAGTATTTAGTCAGCCATTAATTGTGCAAGTCCCCCTGCTTAAAAAGATGACAGAGGCCTTTAATTTTCATCATAGGTACACTCCAACTATGAAAGACAGAATGGGGGAAAGAATCCTGGATATCACATTTTAGGATTTTTAATTAATTAATTGGTAAATTCCTCTGTTTTTGGTAAGTATTTGGTCACCTTCTAACGAGCAAGATATCTGGCTCTCACAGACCTGTAACTTCTTCTTCAAGTGGCTCCTCTGTCCTCCACGTGTTACCTGTATTAATGGCACATTTAGCAGTCACACTCCAAACTCCACTATGGCCAAGACCAAAGAGCTGTCAAAGGACACTAGAAACAAAATTGTAAACATACACCAGGCTGGGAAGACTGAATCAGGAATAGGTGAGTAGCTTAGTGTGTAGAAATCAACTCTGGGGGCAATTATTTGAAAATGGAGGACAAACAGGACCACTACTAATACAAGATCATACCATACAAGACCATACAAGACCATACAAAATCTCACCCCGTGGGGTCAACATGAGCACAAGAACCGTGAGCAAAAATCCCAGAACCCCATGAGGGGACCAAGTGAATGACCTGAAGAGACCTGGGACCAAAGTAACAAAGGCTACCATCAGTAACACAGTACGCCACCAGGGACTCAAATCCCGCAGTGCCAGACATGACCCCTGCTTAAGCCAGTACATGTCCAGGCCTGACTGAAATTTGCTAGATAGAATTTTGATGATCCAGAAGAGGATTGTGAGAATGTCTTATGGTCCCAAGAAACCAAAATAGTACTTTTTGGCACAAACTTAACTTGTTGTGTTTGGAGGAGAAAAAATGCTGAGTTGCATCCAAAGTTGCATCAGCAAAGTCGTTGAAGATGAAAGGTGGCTGGGTCTGTCAGCATGACAATGATCCTAAACACACTGCTCGGGCAATGAAGGAGTGGCTACGTAAGAAGCATTTCAAGGTCCTGGAGTGGCCTACCCATTCTCCAGATCCCAACCCCATCGGCAATTTTTGGAGGGAGTTGAAATTCCTTGTTGCCCAGCAACAGCCCCAAAACATCACTTCTCCAGAGAAGATCTGGATGGAGGAATGAGCCAAAATACCAGCAACAATGTGTGAAAACCTTGTGAAGACTTACAGAAAACATTTGACCTCTGTTATTGTTAACAAAGGCTATATAAAAAAAAGTATTGTGATGAACTTTTGTTCTTAACCAAATACTTATTTTCCACCATAATTGAAAATAATGTGATTTTCTGGATTTTTTTTTTTTTCATTCCTTCTCTCATAGTTGAAGTGTACTGTAGCTTTTTTTAGTCAGGGAAACACCCGGGTGACGGTAAAACATCTTTTTAATGAGCATTAGCAATTGTTGGTCATGGCCACGCCACACTAGCCTACAATATAACTAATTGTTCCTGCTCAATTCCAGGTAAGCCCCCAGAATTCATTTCACCCCAAAACACACCTACATAATTCCCAGCATCCCCAAAATCACACAGAAAACAAGCATCAACATAAACACCATCATTCGTGACTTCTTCTTCTTTCGGCTTTTCCCTTCAGCGAATCAACTTTCTCCATCTAACCCTATTCTCTGAATCCTCCTCTCTCACACCGGCTACCTTCATATCCTCTCTCACTACATCCATGAATCTTCTCTTTAGTCTTCCTCGTGACCTCTTGCCTGGTAGCTCCAATTCCAGCATCTGTCTACCAATATAATCTCTATTCCTCCTTTGTACATGACCAAACCATCTCAGTCTGGCTTCTCTGACCTTTTCTCCAAAACATCTAGCGTGTGCTGCTCCTCTAATAGTCACATTCCTGATCCTATCCATCCTGGTCACCCCCAAAGAGAATCTCAGCATCTTCATCTCTGCAACCTCTATTTCTGCCTCCTGTCTTCTCATCATTGTAACTGTTTCTAGGCTATACAGCATTGCTGGTCTCACCACTGTCTTGAACACCTTTCCTTTTATTCTGGCTGACAGTCTTCTATCACTATCTACCAATGAAGGTAGTTGGTGTGAGAGAGGAAGATACAGAGAATAGGGTTAGAAGAAGAAAGTTGACTCGGTGTGGCGACCCCTGAAGGGAAAAGCCGAAAGAAGAAGAAGAAGAAGAAGAAGAAGTCTTCTATCACATAGTACCCCTGACACTTCTCTCCACCCAGTCCAACCTGCTTGGACCTGTCTCTTCACCTCTTTTCCACACTCTCCGTTGCTCTGGACTGTTGACCCCAAGTACCTGAAATCCTCCAGCTTCTTGATCTCCACTCCCTGTAGCCTCTCCGTTCCACCGGAGTTCCTCTCATTCACAAACATATATTTTGTCTTGCTGCAACTAACTTTCATTCTTTTCCTTTCCAGAGTATACCTTCACCTCTCTAGATTTTCCTCTACCTGTTTTCTGCTCTCACTACAAATTACAATGTCATCTGCAAACATCATGGTCCATGGAGATTCCTGTCTAACCTCATCTGTCAGCCTGTCCATCACCATTGCGAACAAGAAGGGGCTCAGAGCTGATCCCTGATGGAGTCCCACCTCCACCTCGAACTTCTCTGTTACCCCTACAGTACAGAGCTGATCACTGATGGAGTCCCACCTCCACATTGAACTTCTCAGTTACCCCTACAGCACACTGTACCACTGTCTCACAGCTAGTATACATGTCCTGCACCAGTTTAACATATTTCTATGCCACTCCATATTTCCTCATACAATACCAGAGCTCCTCTCTTAGCACCCTGTCATATGCTTTTCTAGGTCTACAAAAACACAATATAGCTCCACCTGGCCTTCTCTGTACCGCTCTATTAGCATTCTCAAGGCAAATACTGCATCTGTTGTTCTCTTTCTGCATTAAGCCATACTGCTGTTCACAAATGCTGACTTCTGCTCTCAGTGTAGTTTCCACTACTCTGCCATACTTTCATTGTATGTCTCATTAACTTTATCCCTCTATAGTTGCTGCAATTCTACATATCCCCTTTATTCTTAAAAATAAGCACCTCTCTAAGATCCTGTTGAGTAATGGAGTCAGAAACTCTACCTTTGCCTCTCCTAGACACTTCCACACCTCCACAGGTATATCATCAGGACTCACTGCCTTTCCACTCTTGATCCTTTTCAATGCCTTCCTCACTTCACTTTTACTAATTTGTGCTATTTTGTGATCTACAATTGTCACCTCTTCTACCCTTTCCTCTCTCTCATTTTTTCACATTCATCAGCTCTTCTAAGTATTTTTTCTATCTTCCCATCACTCTTCTACCATCTGTCAATACATTACCCACTCTATCCTTAATCACCCTGACCTGTTGCACATCTATTCCATCATTATCTCTCTTTTTTGCCAACCTGTATAGATCATTCTCACACTCCTAACCGTCCAGCTGAGCATCCAGGTCATCGTGCGTCCTTTGTTTTGCCTTTGCTACCTCTATCTTTACCTTACGTTGTATCTCCCTGTACTCCTGTCTGTTCTCGTCAGTCCTCTCAGTATCCCACTTCTTCTTTGCCAACCGCTTTCTCTGTATATACTCCTGCACTTCCTAATTACATCGCCAAGTCTCCTTATCTACTTTTTTCCAGATGACACACAAAGTACTCTTCTATCTGTCTCCCTGATAACACTAGCTGTTGTTGTCCAATCATCTGGAAGCTCATCCTTACCACCCAGACCCTTTCGCAGCTCCTCCTTGAAAACCATGCAACAGTCCTCCCTTTTCAGTTTCCACCACTTTGTCCTCTGATCTGCCTTTGTCCTCTTCATCTTCCTTGTCACCAGAGTCATCCTACAAACCAGCATCCTATGCTGTCTGGCTACATTCTCATCTACAACTAATTTGCAGTCACTGATCTCTCTCAGGTTACCTCGTCTATATGAGATATAATCTACCTGCATGATCCTACCTCTGCTCTTATTAGTAGTCCTATGTTCCTGTTTTTTCCTGGAAAAATGTGTTCACTCCAGCCATTTCCATCCTTTTTGCAAGATCTATCACCATCTGTCCCTCTGCATTCCTTTCCTGGATACCAAATCTGCCCATCACTTCTTCATCCCCTCTATTGCCTTCACCAACATGTCCATTGAATTCTGCACCAATCACCACTCTCTCATTTCTGGGAATATTCTGCATCACTTAATTAAACTCAATTCAGAACTTCTTCTCTTCAAATTCACATCCCACCTGCGGGGCATTGCCATTAACAACACTGAGCATCACACCTTCAATTTCCAGTTTCAGACTCATAAGTCTCTTTACGAACTCCTCCTTCAAGATAACTCCTACTTCATTTCTCTTCTTGTCAGTACCATAATAGTACAACTTAAAGCCTGCTCCTAAGCTTCTAGCCTTACTACCTTTCCACCTGGTCTCCTGGATACACAGTATATCCACCGTTCTTCTCTGCATCATGTTGACCAACTCTCTACCTTTTCCTGTCAACGCCCTGATATTCAAAGTCCCTACTCTCAGTCCCAGGCTCTTTCCTTTCCTCCTCTCTCTCTGGTTCTGAACACCCACTCCTCCTCTTCTTCTTGTTCTTGTTCTTCAATCCACAGTAGCCTATTTTTCCGTACCCCGTAGGTCATCAGTACCAATGGCGGTCGTTGTTAACCCGCTCCTTGACCGATCTGGTATGATATGGTTATGTTTGACTTGCATGTTTGGTTTTGGCAAAAGTTGCCGGATGCCCTTCCTGACGCAACCCTGTGCATTTATCGTGACTTAGGACCGGCCCCCCACTTAGTGGAGTCCTTCACCGGAGGACACAGTCTCTGAACCTCAGCGCCACATGTCTTCTTCTCATTGGTCACCCTCTTGCCATGGTATGTAGGGGCAGGGTGGTTTCCTCAAAAGGATTTGTTGACAGTCCTGGGCTTGCAGACAGGACCCCGCTCATGTCACTCTCTGGGCTGGTTGTTAGACCTGGTCCACTTGGTGTGGCATTCCCCATGGCTCCCTCAGGCATCGCAGAGCCCCTGTATGGTGCCAGCTGGTCCTGGTGTAGGGGTAAATTGCACCTCCAGGGGGGAAGCTTCACCTGATAAACCACCTCTCCCATGCGCTCCAGGACGAGACAAGGCCCCAGTGACTGTCCAGTTTTGGGCATCTGCCTCTCTTTTGTGTGTTTGTCTTTTTGCATGGACCAATAGCTTCCTAACTGTGAAGTGACGTCCCTTTGCGCACAATTCATTATTCTTTTTCTTGCACACACCCGCAACCTGCATTGGCCTCTGGGCGTAACCGTGCGCTAAATCCAAGTGATCCTGCAGCTGCTTGGTGTAGGCCGGACAAGAGGGGATGGGTGGAGCATCTGGAGCTCCTCCAAGGGCCAACTCCACTGGTGTTCTCAACTCCCTGCCCAACATGAAAAGAGAAGGGGTGCATGCAGAGGATTTCTTGATTGCTGTGCAGCATGCAATCAAAACAAGGGGTAAGTGCAGATCCCAGTCTAGCTGGTGGTAGGATGTCAGCATGGATAACTGCTCCTCCAGACTACGATTGAACCTCTCCACTAACCCATCTCTCTGGGGGGTGGAGTGGTGTTGTGCAGGTCTTTGTGATGCCCAAGCAAGAGCACATTGTTGCAAAAACTTTGGACTCAAATTTCTGCCCTGGTCACTATTGATGGATTCTGGGACACCTAGCCGGCTAAACATCCCTCCCAAAGCAGTGTATCTACTATTGTCTCTGCCTCCTGATCAGGCAGTGCCGAGGCCTTGGGCCATTTTGTGAAATAGTCCACTGCAGTGAGTATATATCGATTGCTTTTCTCAATGACGTCCACCCCCACCTGCTGCATTGGCATTCCCCCTGGAAACTGTTGTAGGTGGGCCCTGGACTGGCCCAGTGGGCCCTTGTGAGCAGTGCAGATGTCACAGCACCAACAAAAGTCCTACCCATCTGCTCTCATCCGGCCCCAGTAAAAGTCCTGGCACAGCCAGCGGAGGGTGTTTGTCAGTCCAAAGTGGCCTGACCCAGCAAAGCCATGCATGGCTGCCAAGACTGTTACCTGCATTCCCTTAGGCACCACTATCTGCCATCTTTTCTCCCCAGTAGCTAACTCCACCCATGCTCTCTGGAGAAGTATGGTCAGTGCATCAGGTGAAGGGCTGGCCACACAGGTGGCATTTAAAGAATCAAATAGAAAACACTGCAGCGAGCAGCTCCCTGCGCGTGACACAGTATCTCCACTGTTTTGTAGTATTACGTTACATTACATTACATTGCATTTGGCAGACGCTTTTATCCAAAGAGACTTACAATAGATGACATAGGAACTGCAAATACACTTGCAAATACACGATGCACAGAAAATATACAGAACAGTAAGCTTGGGTTAGTGAGTTTTTTTTTTTTTTGACAAAGACATACACAAACGTACACACACACACTGCATAGCCTAACTTGCTGCCTAACCTGATCTGGGGTATCAGCGCAGTAAAAAGTCCTGAAAGAGAAAAGTTTTTACCTGTTTCTTGAAGGTTGAGAGAGATGATGCTAGTCTTGTTGCTTCTGGAAGTTTATTCCACCACTGATGTAGTAGAACTGAGAACAGTTTTGCCTGAGATTGCTTAGAGCGAGCAAAAGGTACTGCTAGTGGGTTTATATTAGAGGAACGCAGCTCTCTGCCGGGAGCATAAGGTCTTATCATTTCGTTCAGATATACTTGACCTGTTCCTGAGGTGGTTTTGAATGCCAGGGTCAGGGCCTTGTGCTTGATCCTGGCAGCTACTGGTAGCCAGTGCAACTGGATGAACAGAGGTGTAACATGTGCCCTTTTGGGTTGAGTGAATACAAACCGTGCTGCAGCATTCTGTACCATCTGTAGTGGTTTTATTGCGCAAGCAGGTAGTCCAGCCAGGAGGGAATTGCAGTAGTCCAGGCGGGAGATGACCATGGCCTGAACCAATAGCTGTGCCAACTGTTGGGTCAGGTAGGGTCTGATTTTCTGAATGTTGTACAGCACAAATCTGCAGGTCTGGGCAATTGAAATAATATGGTTGGAGAATGACAGCTGATCATCGATCATGACGCCAAGGTTTTTTGCAACTTTGTTAGGGGCCACTGTGGTAGAGACCAACTTGAGGCTGATGTTGTGATGACTTGTCTCTTTAGCTGGGATCACCAGAAGTTCAGTCTTGGACAAGTTCAACTGTAGGTTGTGTTCTTTCATCCATGATAACAGTTCGGAGAGGTAGGCTGTGATGCGAGTCGAAACCGTGGCATCATCTGCGTGGAAGGACAGGTGCAACTGTGTGTCATCGGCATAGCAGTGATAGGAGAAACCATGTGTTCTAATGACATTTCCTAGTGAGGTGGTGTACATTGCGAAGAGAAGGGGGCCCAGCACTGATCCTTGGGGTACCCCGGTGGTGAGGGTGAGAGTTGAAGATAATTTCCCTTGCCATGACACCTTGAAGGAGCGGCCAGAAAGGTAGGAGTGGAACCAGGAGTGGAGGGCACCAGTGGTTCCCATGGATGTGAGTATCTTGAGGAGTATTCTGTGGTTGACTGTGTCAAAGGCAGCTGATAAGTCTAGTAGGATGAGGACAGATGATAGTCCTTCGGTTCTTGCAGTCCTCAGAGCTTCTGTTACTGCCAGTAACGCAGTTTCGGTTGAAGGCCGGTAGTAGGCCACTATCCTCTCTCCCTCAGACCACACTTGAGATAAGGCAGGCTCTACCCTTTCCCCACTTGCGTCTGTATCCAGAACCAGAACACCATAACCACTGGGGATGCTCAGGGCTTTTCAGACGGTTCAATGATGCCTGCATGCTACACTTTGGTCAGTGCCCGCTCTGGTGTTTTCTGTCCCCAAGGGGAGACAGTGTGGATGCTGTTGTATTGGTGCAGCAGTGCTTGTATCAATTGAGTATTGCACCAGTGAGGTCTGACCCAGCTCGTCACAGGAGAAGCAGTCGTGGAAATCAGTCAATAGCTCCCAAAACTGCTCCTGCTGTTGTGTGTCAAGGTTCTCTGCACTGCTTTGCCATGCCTCATGCAGTGCTTTTGTTTTTTCTCTTCCCAGCCTGGTATACTTCCACAGCCCCCTGGCTTTGGCACTCTGGGCCCCAGGGTGCCTGCAGGAACAGCTGGGAGGCATGCAGCCTGCTCTGGCCATTTCTGAACATCAGAGAGGGTTGCATCATGTGTAGCTTCCTGCCCTCTCTGATCTGATGCCCCCCCATGTAGCAGATGTGGGCTTCTGGCGCTGCTGTATGCCGGGTATCTAGAGGCCCCAGATTCACCACATGTCCATCACTAAAACTCAGGTTAGCTTTACTCAGGTCTAACTGGCAGCCCTTCTTTTGCAAAAAGTCCAGCCCCAAAATGCATGAGTCTTGTACGTCTGCTACCCACACAGTATGTGTCATGGTCCACCCCCCCAACTGTGACCCTCAGTAGGCCCCTGATTTAACAGTAAGTTTACTTTTGACACCAGTTGTAGCGTTTGTAACAGTGGTGGGCCGAGGGCCTACAAGGCCTTCTCTGCTCGCCTAGAAAATATCTGAATCACAGATGTTAATTAGATTTTGTCCATGAATACTTATTAAATAATTCCAAATGGTCTGTTCACTTTCTTTCATAGCTTTTCCCTGGTCGTGCCACTCCAGACAGCATTTTCATATTAAGGCAATTAACCAATCACATTTCAGCCATCATCTGTTGCCAGACTGGGTCAGAGTCAAAGAAATATGCCTGGGGGGGGGGGGGGGGGGTATACAATCAGTTCTGCTAGCCTTTTATGCAAAAAAATAAGTGTTGATAACGCTGTTGCTTCAACCAATCAATTTTTGAGTTGGTGACATCAGAGCCTTCTAGCAGGCTACAGCAATGTCAGCTATTCACACCCTCTGACTGGATAGTCAGAGAGTGGACTAGTGTATTATGTTTGATAAATATCAGTTTTGTCAACCCACACTGGCTGCAGGAGGAGAAGAAACGGATTTAGTTGCTAATATATTGTTAGAGCCATTTTCCAGATGGAGTTTTGAAAAAGAGCTGGACATGGTAAAGAAAGGTCGAGCAACTCCTGCACTAGCAAACTTGTCACAACCAGGAAAAAGATTTGTCTGACATTTTCAAGCCATGAACTATGATCAGTACCCCTGGCTCATAGGCTCTGAGGTACACTGCAAATTGTATTGTTGGGAGTGCTTGGAGCTGAAGCGCACAGATAATCTGTACAACAGAATAATTGAACTTTTTGAGAAAAGGAAGGAGGATGGATTTTGTATACAAATATCAGAATTTTTGAGAGTAAAATGCTGCTATTTTCCTAAATAATACTGCAAGTTTATAAGGTTATTACTGGTGTTTTTTATGTGTTGCAGCTGTTTGCGTTTGCTATAAAGGCATCTATTGTGGCTACTGTCCGTTTTTGTGGCTCCCACCACAGGACCACTTATTGTTGTCCCGGTGTGTTCAGATTTCATTTGGGGAAAAACATCACAATGGTCAGGAACTGATCAAGCAAGAATGGTTTATTCAAAGCCAGGAAAAACTCTTATGAGATATCCTGGGCCAGAATGAGTGTCACCCCAAGAGGATCGTTCACCTTCTCCGGACACCCGCTGAGACTTGTCCATCAGATGTGCAGGTGAGGATGTGCAGTGTCCTGGCCCGAAGCCAAGGGGGCGCGGCCATTTTTTACCATCGCCTTAATGGTCGGGTTTACTTCCTAACAAGGACTTGTTTTACACACTCTTGAAATTTGGGCACTTGTGATGCCGGGCCACGCCCCGGACAAAGCCGCGGTTAGCGTGATCGGTCACGCACGGGGGTTGTCAGTGGAAGAGGACAGAGTTGGGCATCCCTTTGTCGTCAAGTGATGCGTTCCCGCAGGAAAATTTTAACACTACAAGGGTTATCTCTCGGCAATGCACGGCTCTTTGTACTGCATTTCTGCATAATAAGATGTTTGTTTTATATCCATAAACTAACTATAGGGGGATGGATTGATTTGGAGCACTACTGAAGGCCTAGGTGTAGAATGCACGTCCCACCACTGGTTTTTAGTCAGGGAAATGTCTGTTTAATGAGCAATAGCTGTTGTTGGACACAGTCAAGCCACACAAGCCCGCAATATAACTCACTGTTCCCGCTCAATTCCAGGTAAAGCCCCCCAGAATTAATTGCACCCCAGACCCCACCCACATCATTCCCAACAACCACAAAATCACACAGAAAACAATAATTAATATAAACATCAACATCTGTGACTGGCTACAGTACCTATGATGAACATAAGAGGCCTCTCTCATGTTTTTTAGCAGGAGAACTTGTACAAATGGTGGCTGACTAAATACTTTTTTGCCTCACTGTACATACATACATACATATGCATACACTTATTGATACGCACACAAACACACACACACACACACACACACACACACACACACACACACACACACACACACACGCGCACGTTGGGTAAGTTAATTCCTCTTGTATGTAAACAGGTATTGTTTCAGCTACTTTTCTATTTTTGATGTTAAGCGTAACTTCTTATCTCTTTACTTTACTCAATATAACTTTGCAATCTCTTCATAGTTGGTATTATACTGTATTATCCTTCTGCGCAATATTAAGATAAATCTTTTTTTTTTCCTCCTTTCTCTTTTGGACTTCATTTCAGACCCTCACATGTATTTTTCATTGGGAAATAGTTTGGGGTGATCAGAATGTTGGAAAGCAATGGCAGCGCCTGTAGCAAGGTGTTTGTGACGTGATGGGCTGTTGAGAAAATTGTCCTCAGCTAAGTGAGTTAACATGAGGCTGCTGGCACTGTAAGAAAGGCTTTAATGGATTATTTGTATAAATAATCCCTGCCTTCGTGGGGTCAACCCTGCATCCCTCTTTCCTCGTGCTCAGCTAGGTGTCAGTGACTTGTCCATTTCTCCCATCACAACGGACACTGCAGTATCCATCTCCTTTCTGGAGCACATTAAGACGCTTAAGGTAATGGTGATTTCTAGCATATATATGAAACAACAACATTTCTCCAATTTTCGGAATCAAATAGATTTGCAGTTGTAGAGATAAGCTTGTAAGGATCAAAAAGTGATGCCCGAACTGTTGCTCCCGTTCTTGTATGGCAAAGACACCATTCACCCAGGCCTGAAACAGAAAAGAAAAACCTGCCTTCAAGTTCGGCAACATAACATACAGATTCTATAACATGTTCAAGTGAAGGTTTAGAGGAATAACTAAACCTTCACCTGCCAAGACCGAGCCACAGTTCCTTGACAAAGGATTTCTTTAGTGGTTGTCGATTTTTTTGGAATCAAAAACTTTAACGGTATCTGACAATCCTCCTTTTAATCTCAGAAGTTACAATGACTACGATTTATTCAACAAAATCTAACAAGCTGTCGGGCCCTCATTTTTTTTTTTTTTTTGGAGTCAAGCAAATGAAGTCAGTTCTTTAATTTTTATTTATAAATGTTTGATATGTATCCATCACCATTTTTGGCAGCTGAACAAAGCTTTTGTGTCCTAATTCAGTGGCGCCATGAAAGGACCATGTCAATCACATATGAGCTGCCTCCGTGAGCTGCCACCTTACCGTGGTGGAGGGTTTGCGTGCCCCAGTGATCCTGGGAGCTATGTTGTCGGGGGCTTCATGCCCCTGGAAGGGTCACCCAAGGCAAACAGGTCCCAGGTGAGGGACCAGACAAAGTGTGGCTCAGTCCCACTGCCTTGTGGGTTAGTCTGGGAAGACAAAAGGCTAGGGGAGCAGACCCTGAGAGAAAAGCACGTGTTGGGGGCACACGCTGGCGGGTCACAACAAACCGTGAACCCGCCAGCCTCCAGCAGCATGTCAGTGTGCTGTGAGGTGGCAGCCCCACCAGCTGAATAGCCATCGCAGGGCCAACTACCCGGCATGGTGAAATAAACCAGTTACGAAACCAACCAAAGCAACCAGAATAAACCGGACGGATCTTCTCGGTAACAGACCCCTGCCTGCCCCCGGACTACGCCAACTGGATCTCCGTCACAAAACCCGCATTGCCTGCTGGAATGTCCAGACACTCCTGCGCCCCGGCTATGCCACATTGCTATCCCGTGAACTCTCAAGGTATAACATCACCCTTGCTGGCCTGTGTGAATCACGCTGGCGCGGAACTGGAGAGACCACTGCTGGCGACCATCTTTTCCTCTGGAGCGGCCCAAATGATGGCAGAGGCCTTTATGGAGTAGCCCTAGCCATCCCGCTATACCGGAGGAACACCGTCATCAGTTGGAAACCAGTTAGCGATCGACTGCTGTCTGCTCGCCTCCAACACCAACATGGGAAGCTGACAGTCATTGTCGCCTACAGCCCAACTGACGTCACCCCAGACCATGCCAAGGACACATTCTATGACCAACTGCAAGATGCCATCCAGGCCGCACCCCCCCATGACATTGTCATCGTCCTCACCGACGCCAATGCCACAATCTCGATTCAGGATCCGACCCTCCCGGCTGTAACTGGCCCAGTCTCCGTCGATACCACCACCAACGACAACGGCCAACGGTTACTTAACCTCTGCAGAGCCACCAACCTCTGCATCGCTGACTCTTGGTTCCCCCGAAAGAGAATCCACCACTGGACCTGGTACAGCCCGGACGGGAAGACAAAAAAAGCCATAGACCACATCCTCATCTCCCGCCGCTGGAAGACATCGGTTACCAACTGCCGTGTCTTCAGAGGTGCACAGCTTGGCAACACCGACCATCGCATGCTGATAGCCGACCTGCGGCTAAAGCTCAAGGCGGGGGCCTCAGCCAATGCCTCCCCCAAGCTGGACTCCTCCCGCCTCTTAGACCCTGCCATTATGGAGCGCTACAGCTGCTCCATCGCAAACCGTTTTAGCGCCCTCACCAGCGGGATGTCCCAGGACTGGCCTCACTTTAAAAGCGAGGTGACCATGGCTTCGAAGGGAGCCGCCGGGCGAACAAGACCAGCCCCCAAGAAGCCCTGGATTTCCCAAGCCACGTTGGACATCGTCAACAGCCGACGAGCTGCTTGACTGCGTGGGGACATGGTCCTGTACCGGCGCCTCAACGGCCAACGGAACATTTCCATCAGTCAAGACAGGGAAACATACTGGAGAAACCAGGCGACAGCCATGGAGTCAGCCTCCAAAAACAACAACCTGCGGCAGCTTTTCAATCTGCTCCGCCAAGGGAAAGCAGGCCCCCGCAAGCGCTGCTTCCTGGTTAAGGATACGGCCGGAAACGTCCTATCCACTGAAGCTGACTGCCTCAGTCGCTGGAAGGAGCACTTCAGTGAGCTCCTAAACCATCCTCCCCTACCAGAAACCCCCACCTCCACCACCCACCCCAACAATAACCCGGACTGTCTCATCTCCCCGGTCACCCCAGCCGAAGTGAAGGCAGCCCTGTCAAAGCTCAAAAACGGCAAAGCCCCTGGCCTATGTTCCATCACAGCTGAGATGCTGAAGGCCGGAGGTAACAACATCATCCTTTGGCTCACACAAATCATCAACCATGTGTGGGTCACTGAGTCGCTGCCTGATGACTGGAGGCGGGGCATTATACTTCCCCTCTGGAAGCATAAGGGCGATCAGCTGACCTGCAGCAACCACAGAGGAATCACCCTCCTCTCCATCCCCGGAAAACTATTCACCCGCGTCCTACTAACCCGTGCTCTACCTGCAACCCAAAGCAGACGCCGCCAACAGCAAGCCGGTTTCATGACCAATCGGTCTACCACAGATCACATCTCTGCCCTCCGGCTCATAATTGAAAAGGCCCGGGAGTTCAGGAAGGATCGGCACCTTTACATCGCCTTCATCGACCTGAAAGCAGCCTTCGACACGGTGGACCTCGGCTCTCTCTGGAACATCCTGACATCCCTCGGAGTCCCGGCCAAAATAACCACACTGTTTAGGCAGCTCTACCAAGGAGCCGAAAGCTGTGTGCGTGTGAATGGCCGGAACTCTGAGTGGTTCCCCATCAACAGCGGGGTGAGGCAGGGCTGCGTCGCTGCGCCAGAACTTTTTAATTGTGTCATCGACCATCTGATGACAAAAGTCTCTGAGCGGATCCCTGGGGTCCCCATAGGCAGCTACACCCTCAGGGATCTCGAGTACGCAGACGACACCACGCTGTTCAGCGAGACCGCTGACCAGCTTCGTGAGGCCCTCCATGTTTTTGATGAGGAGTCCAGGAAACTCGGCCTGAAGATAAGCTGGCCAAAAACCAAGCTTATGCATATAGGAGAGGGACCTGATCCACCACCACTCCTCTTCGACGGCACCCCTGTCCACTTTGTCGCCTCCTTCAAGTACCTCGGCTCAACCCTATCAAACAGTGGAGATCTCAAAGTTGAGATTGACCAGCGCCGTGCCCTTGCGGCGTCAGTCATGCAGTCCCTGTGGAGACCATTGTGGCGACACCGGCACATATCCCGGGTGACAAAGCTCCGGGTCTACAATGCCTCGGTCATCTCTGTCCTCCTCTATGGCTCCGAAACCTGGCCGCTGAACAACATGCTGGCAGCCAGGCTTGATGGATTTGACTCCAGGGCCCTGAGGACATTAGAAGGCATCAGCTGGACCCAGCATGTCACAAACAAGACCCTAAGGGATCGAACCCAGCAGCCCCCAGCATCTCGCCTCGCAGCAATGCGGCGAGTTCGTTGGTATGGCCACATCATCCGCTTGCCTGCCGAACACCCCACAAGCTCCATCTTGGCCTTTAATCCCCAGCTAGCCGGATGGAGAAGACCCAGAGGTGCCCCCCGCACCCGCTGGCTTGATGTTGTGGCCCAAGACCTCAGGGCCTGCGGTGTGAGCCTGGCACAGGCACGGCAACTTGCCAACGACAGACCCCAATGGAGAAACCTGGTAGCCACGGTTGGCTCTACGCATTTCCTGCAAGAGGACTAACTAACTAACAATCACATATGAGATATAGTACAGTGTATTGTGTAATAACTTAATAAAATGCAGTAATAAGATACAATACATGACGATATGGGTCGTTCTAATGCAAATTTCAAGACAGTCTGATTATGGGTTTGGTGCTAACTAACATCCAATGTCTGGAGCCTATCACAGCTGCCATCAGGCGAGAGCTGGGGTACACCCTGGACTTGTTTCCAGTCAGTCGCAGGGAAACATATAGATACAGGCAACCATTCATCCTCTCATTCACAAGTCTGAACAATTTTCTTAATTCTTCAATTTTGAAAAGTGCTTGTTTTTTGAGCGAACCTGGTTGAAACTCACACAGACATGGGGAGAACGTGAAAAAACCCACATATATCGATGTATATTATGGTTGACAATAGAACAACACACATTATCCATAGTTTTGACATTAATAATGATTACACTCCTCCAACCTGTCTTTAATAAGTTGTCTTCACTGCACAAAACTATTATTTGTATTATAATGGAACATTTTGATAGAAGCATGCGTTAAAAGACAAAGAGGAGGAACAGTCTCCTCTCTACCACTGACCCCAAAAATGAAGACAAATGACAAATGGGAGGACAACAGTCAGAACTGATGTTGCCTTTATTTTTATTTTTTTCAAGGGAGGCTCAAAATTTCACACCTCTGTGCTGTAACCAAATGCAGCATTCTCAAGCTGTTATCATACCATTTTCAAGCTGGTGTCAGAACATAGGAGTAGTCCAAGTCAGAAGGACTTATCCGACACTATGAAAATTGCACATTTGAACTCCCAGCAGTAATGTGCGTTAAAGCTATTTACTCACAAGTGAGATGTTTCCCGAATTTCACACAAAATTTTCTTTCAAGTAGTCTCAAGTATTTGGAGGATGCAGCCTCAGGGCGGAACTGACCTGTGTCTCCCCAAGCCTGCCTTGGGGAGGCACGGAGCAGTGTCTCCCTGTGTCGGTCCCAAGCCCGGATATATGCAGAGGGTTGCGTCAGGAAGGGCATCCGGCATAAAACTTTTGCCAATGGTGATGGACAGGCTGACAGGTGAGGTTAGACAGGAATCTCCATGAACCATAATGTTTGCAGATGACATTGTAATTTGTAGTGAGAGCAGAAAACAGGTAGAGGAAAATCTAGAGAGGTGAAGGTATACTCTGGAAAGGAAAGGAATGACAGTTAGTCGCAGCAAGACAGAATATATGTTTGTGAATGAGAGGAACTCGGGTCAAACGGTGAGGCTACAGGGAGTGGAGATCAAGAAGTTGGAGGATTTCAGGCACTTGGGGTCAACAGTCCAGAACAACGGCAAGTGTGGAAAAGAGGTGAAGAGACAGCTCCAAACAGGTTGGAATGGGTGGAGAAAAGTGTCAGGGCTCCTATGTGATAGAAGACTGTCAGCCAGAATAAAAGGAAAGGTGTTCAAGACAGTGGTGAGACCAGCGATGCTGTATGGACTAGAAACTGTTATAATGACAAAAAGACTCTGGTGACAAGGAAGATGTACAGGACAAAGGCAGAGCAGAGGACAAAGTGGTGGAAACTGAAAAGGGAGGATTGTTGCATGGTTTTCAAGGAGGAGTTGCGAAAGGGTCTGGGTGGTCAGGGTGAGCTTCCAGATGATTGGACAACAACAGCTAGTGTTATCAGGGAGACAGGTAGAGTACTTGGTGTGTCATCTGGAGTAGATAAGGATACTTAGTGGTGGAATGAGGAAGTGCAGGAGTATATACAAAGAAAGCGGTTAGCAAAGACAAAGTGGGATACTGAGAGGACTGAAGAGAACAGACAGGAGTTCAGGGAGATGCGGCGAAAGGCAAAGATAGAGGTAGCAAAGGCAAAACAAAGGGTGTATGATGACTTGTATGCTCGGTTGGATAGTAAGGGGGGTGAGAATGATCTATACAGGTTGGCGAAACAGAGATAAAGATGGAAAGGATGTATTACAGGTCCTGGTGATTAAGGATAGAGAGAAAAGTATTGACAGATGATAGAAGAGTGATGGGAAGATGGACATGGTACTTTGAAAAGCTGATTAATGGGGAAAATGAAAGAGGGGCAGGGGTAGAAGAGGTGACTATTGTGGACCACAAAGTAGCACAAATTAGTAAAAGTGAAGTGAGGAAGGCATTGAAGAGGATTCTTCTTCTTCTTCTTCTTCTTCTTCTTCTTCTTCTTCTTCTTCTTCTTCTTCTCTTTGGTCTTCCTCGAGACCTCTTGCCTGGCAGCTCCAATTCCAGCATCTGTCTACCAATAAATTTACTATCCCTTCTCTGTACATGACCGAACCATCTCAGTCTGGCTTCTCTGACCTTCTCTCCAAAACATCGAACATGTGCTGTCCCTCTGATAGACTCATTCCTGATCCTCTCCATCCTGGTCACTCCCAACGAGAACCTCAACATCCTCATCTCTGCAACCTCTAGTTCTGCCTGCTGTCTTTTGGTCATTGTAACAGTTTCTAGTCCATATATCATCGCTGGTCTCACCACTGTCTTGAACACCTTTCCTTTTACTCTGGCTGAAAGTCTTCTATCACATAGTACCCCTGACACTTTTCTCCACCCATTCCAGCCTGCTTGGAGCTGTCTCTTCACCTCTTTTCCACACTCTCCGTTGCTCTGGACTGTTGACCCCAAGTACCTGAAATCCTCCAGCTTCTTGATCTCCACTCCCTGTTGCCTCACCATTCCACCCGAGTTCCCCTCATTCACACACATATATTCTGTCTCACTGCGATTAACTTTCATTCCTCTCCTTTCCAGAGCATACCGCCGCATCTCTAGATTTTCCTCTACCTGTTGTCTGCTCTCACTACAGATCACAATGTTATCCGCAAACATTGTGGTCCATGGGGATTCCTGTCTAACCTCATCTGTCAGCCTATCCATCACCATTGCGAACAAGAAGGGGCTCAGAGCTGATCCCTGATGGAGTCCCACCTCCACCTCGAACTTCTCTATTACCCCTACAGCACACCGTACCAGTGTCTCACAGCTAGCATACATGTCCTGCACCGGTCTAACATACTTCTCTGCCACTCCATATTTCCTCATACAATACCAGAGCTCCTCTCTTGGCACCCTGTCATATGCCTTTTCTAGGTCTACAAAAACACAATGCAGCTCCCTCTGGCCTTCTCTGTACTTTTCTATTTGCATTCTCAACGCAAATAACCAACTGCTTTTCCACTCCTCATCCTCTTCAATGCCCTCCTCACTTCACTTTTACTAATTTTTGCAACTTTGTGGTCTACAATAGTCACCTCTTTTACCCTTGCCTCTCTTTCAAAAAAGCAGGTGGTCCTGATGATATACCTGTGGAGGTGTGGAAGTGTCTAGGAGAGGCAGCGGTAGATTTTCTGACTAGATTATTCAACAGGATCTTAGAGAGTGAGAAGATGCCTGAAGAATGTAGACAAAGTGTGATGGTGCCTACTTTTAAGAATAAAGGGGATGTGCAGAATTGTGGCAACTATAGAGGGATAAAGTTAATGAGCCATACAATAAAGTTATGGGAAAGAGTAGTGGAAATTAGACTGAGAGCAGAAGTCAGCATTTGTGAACAGCAGTATGGCTTCATGCCTAGAAAGAGTACTACAGATGCAGTATTTGCATTGAGAATGCTAATAGAAAACTACAGAGAAGGCCAGAGGGAGCTGCATTGTGTTTTTGTAGACCTAGAAAAGGCATATGACAGGGTGTCAAGAGAAAAGCTCTGGTATTGTATGAGGAAATATGGAGTGGCAGAGAAGTATGTTAAACTGGTGCAGGACATGTATGCTAGCTGTGAGACATTGGTACGGTGTTCTGTAGGGGTAACAGAGAAGTTCAAGGTGGAGGTGGGACTCCATCAGGGATCAGCTCTGAGCCCCTACTTGTTTGCAATGGTGATGGACAGGCTGACACATGAGGTTAGACAGGAATCCCCACGGACCATGATCTTTGCAGATGACATTGTGATCTGTAGTGAGAGCAGACAACAGGTAGAGGAAAATCTAGAGAGGTGAAGGTATACTCTGGAAAGGATAGGAATGAAAGTTAGTCTCAGCAAGACAGAACATATATGTGTGAATGAGAGGAACTTGGGTGGAACGGTGAGGCAACAGGGAGTGGAGATCAAGAAGCTGGAGAATTTCAGGTAATTGGGGTCAACAGTCCAGAGCAATGGAGAGTGTGGAAAAGAGGTGAAGAGACGGCTCCAAGCAGGTTGGAATGGGTGGAGAAAAGTGTCAGGGGTACAATGGGATAGAAGACTATCAGTCAGAATGAAAGGAAAGGTGTACAAGACAGTGGTGAGACTAGCGATGCTGTATGGTCTAGAAATAGTTTAGAAATTAACTAGCACAATGCCGAAAAGACAGGAGGCAGAGCTGGTGGTTGCAAAGATGAAGATGTTGAGGTTCTCTTTGGGAGTGACCAGGATGGTTAGGATCAGGAATGAGTCTATCAGAGGAACAGCACGTGTTAGATGTTTTGGAGAGAAGGTCAGAGAAGCCAGACTGAGATGGTTCGGTTATGTACAGAGGAGGGATAGTGAATATATTGGTAGACAGATGCTGGAATTGGAGCTGCCAGGCAAGAGGTCTCGAGGAAGACCAAAGAGAAGATTTATGGATGCAGTGAGAGAGGATATGAAGGTAGTTGGTGTGAGAGAGGAGGATACAGAGAAGAGGGTTAGATGGAGAAAGGTGACTCGCTGTGGCGACCCCTGAAGGGAAAAGCCTAAAGAAGAAGTCGAAGAAGTCTCAAGTATTTGGAGACTCAAACTGCCTCATTAGAAACCAGACTAGGTGTAACAAATGACTAAAACATGGAAGTGCAGTCCAATAACTGAAGTCTAGTATCATTGAAGTTAATTACTTAGTGTTAGTCGTCTTTCGCTGAAATATAGTAAAACTAATTTTCTCTCATAGTCATGGTTCTATGGGATCATTGCCAATGAGTCAATAAGTACAGTACAGTCAAAAAGTGCAGCATTACTTGTCTCAAAAAAATCCTCAGCTCTGGAATTGCTCTCTCTCTCTCTCTCTCTCTCTCTCTCTCTCTCTCTCTCTCTCTCTCTCTCTCTCTCTCTCTCTCCCCCGGTGCAACTTGCTAAATATCTGCCCACCATGTCAATGGGTTTCACCTTAATCATATACATTTATACAGATATAAAAACAGGAAGGATTAAGCTTGAGGAACACAGGAAAAGCATGAACCCTCAAATACTCTACAGGTACAGTAGCGCACATGGGCTGAACAGACAAGGCTGTCATATGTCTGGGAAAGTAAAAAAGAACACAGGACATAATTAACAAAATTTTAAAATGGATGGCATTTAACATCATGAAATCATGAAATTTTGAGGTCAATTATGTATTTTTCCTTTTATTGGTCCAAAGGGTAAAAAAGGTGACAGCAGAGATAAACTTGGGTGTCTCTGGTGTTAAACAAGAAACAGGAAAACGATCCAGGGGGAATATGGCTTGGTGGGAGGCATAAGACTGAACGAGAGGCAAGATAGCATCCAGCACAAAGCAGACACGTTGAATCTGGAAGCGTGACAAAAATGTGTCGAGCCTAATGATGTCAACTAGTGTTTCCACTGCCCTCTCTGGTATGTGTGTGTGTGTGTGTGTGTGTGTGTGTGTGTGTGTGTGTGTGTGTGTGTGTGTGTGTGTGTGTGTGTGTGTGTGTGTGTGTGTGTGTGTGCCGGTATGGAGCTCATTGATTCTTGGTTTCTGTATTTCTTCTGAAATGTCTGACAATGTGGTTGACTGGGAGAGGTCGTAGTGATGAAATGTCACTTTCTGTGCCCACACGTACACATTTAGAAAAACAACAACAACAGGAAAAGCTCAACAGCTGCTAGGCTGTGATGTTTCAGAGTCCAAGATTCTGCCTGTATCTTTAAGACTAACTAGGTTTTAAGGAGTGTAAGTTGGCGTGGAAGCTCTGGAAAAGGTCATGCAGAGTTCAGACCCTGCCGGGAGATGAGTGATGGCCAAGGAGATGGGGCTGGGTTGCCAGGCCTTGTTCTTTTCTGTGCTGCCTGTTGGGCTGCGCCAAAGTAGACTGAAGGTTGATGGATTGGCAGCCAGTGAAAGGAAATATAACCCCTTCTGCTCAGACACATACACACACACATACACACACGGTTTATGTTAAACGGTTCACACAGGTACTATGACAAACAGTATTGACAGCAATAAGTACATTTTGCCTGCTTTTATAATCATTTAAAACTCTCACTCACTGAAATTGCTTTTAGTTTCATATCACACCAGGCACCAGGGCATGTATTTTCCCATTGTAATTTAGTGAATTCTTATACCAAATTAGTTGTTTTGAAAGCATCCTCAACTTCTTATGTGTGGCAATGTTTGACTATAACATACAATTTACAACATCGCTCACTGACTGACTGCAGGCCTTTTGGTTGCATTCTGAAATAGATATAATTAATTTGTACAACCACTGTCATTCACACATTGTGTATCTGGAAATGTGTCAGTGCTCAATCTACCTACAACCTAAACAAAAGCTGTTTCTATTTTACAATTTCTCTGTCATTAATTACACATTGCCGATGTTTGAGTGGCTTCATTTTGACATTTAACTGTATTTAACCTATCATTTCACACACTGCCTTCCCTTATAGTAATACTAATAGCTGGGTGTGTCTCACTTAGATGCAAATAAAATGATAAGGAATAAAGATTACTTATAAAATAATTTGAAAATTTATTGCAACTCAGACAAGTCAAAAGTACACTTGCGAGATTGAACACACAGGGACTAAGGAACTGTCAATCTTCTGACAAGCAATAACAACATGTTAGGAATTTCTGAGATCTTGATTACTATATATATGCATATGTATATATTCAGCTCTCTAATATATGTATTGTTATATTTATATAAACATACATACATGTATACATATGTGTATGTGTATATATATACATGTATATGCATATATGTGTGTATATATGTATTTATATATACACACACACACACACACACACACACAGATATACACATACATATATATACACATATACAGTACACACATATATATATATCACTCAGTAACACTCAGTCAGCGCAAGGGCAAGGAAAGGCGGGACCAGGTCCAATTCGGGTATGGGCTGGTGTTGAAGAGCAGCGTGTGAGCCAGTGGGTCGGTCTAAGGCAGCAAGGTGCATGACTAGATGGGAGGAAGCCATGGACAGGAAGATCTCGTGGACGGAGTTGTGGAGGGCTGAACCACTCCGCATAAAATTCCTCATCCAGTCGGTCTATGATGTCTTGCCAAGCCCGTCAAACCTTTTTCTTTGGGGCAAGAATGAAACGCCATCATGCAAATTGTGCCAGGGAAGGGGAACTCTGGAGCACCTCCTTAGCAGCTGTCTGAAAGCACTTGGAGAAGGTCGTTATCGTTGGCGCCATGACCAGGTGCTTAAGGCAATTGCTGAGTCCATCCACTCTGCCATTGACCACAGCAAGCGCTTCCAGCCACAGAGGCAGGGCGTGACAGTCATCAGAGCCGGGGAACAACCTCCTCCTCAACCAAAGACCCAAACAGGACTTCTGGGAACTGCAAAGGACTGGCAGCTAAGGGTGGACCTCTGCAAACAGCTGAGGTTCCCTGGGAACATCATAGAAACCCGCATGGTGGCATGCACAATGCTTGCCCATTGAGGTCGGGGGAAGGGGCTTTGCAGGGAGGTCTCTCTGCAGGGCCTACAGTCTCCTGGGCATCACAGGGGCACGCAAAAGGAGAGTCATCTGTTCAGCATCAGAGGCCGTTGAGAAGGCATCCAGATGGCTCTGGATTCAAAGTGTGGAAAGTGTGGATGAGCGCTTCTTGGACACAGGTCGGGAACTGATCACTCTCGGCCGGGTCGCCTGGGTAAAGGGGTCTGAAATTGAGAGACCTGAAACCCCCCGTGACCTCAGGTACTATCACTGATGATGTGTCCAAGAATCTGTATCACAAGATGTATCTCATAATCGTACACACGCACACACACACACACACACACACACACACACACACACACACACACACACACATAGTTTCTGCAATTCTGCACATCCCCCTTGTTCTTAAAAATTGGCACCATCACACTTCGTCTCCATTCTTCAGGCATCTTCTCACTCTCTAAGATCCTCTTGAATAATAGAGTATATACACACATATGTATATATGTAGGATGACCAGAGTCATCCTACAAACCAGCACACTAAGCTGTCTGTCTACACTCTAACCTACAACTTCTTTGCAATCACTGATCACTTTCATGTTAGCTCGTCTATACAAGATGTAGACTACCTGCGTACTCCTACCTCTGCTCTTATAAGTTACCCTATGTTCCTCTCTTTTCTGGAAAAGAAACGTGTTCACTACACCCATTTTTACATCTTTTTTGAAAATGTACCACCATCTGTCCCACTGTGTTCCTATTCTGTACACCAAATCTGCCCATCACTTCTTCATCGATTATCTGCACCAATTACCACTCTCATCTCTGCATCACTCTGCATCACTTCATCTAATTCATTCCAGAACTTTTCCTTCTCCTCAAATTCACATCCCACCTGCAGGGCAAGGCCATTAACAACATTCAGCATCACACCTTCAATTTCCAAATTGAGACTCATAGGTCTATCTGACATTCTTTTCACCTCTAGAACATTCCTAACAAACTCTTCCTTCAAGATAACTCCTTCTCCATTTCTCTTCTGTTAGTTACATGATAGTACAACTTAAAGCCTGCTACTAAGCCTCTAGCCTTACTACCTTTCCACCTGGTCTCCTGGACACACAGTATATCCACCCTCCTTCTCTGCATCATGTCGACCAGCTCTCGACCTTTCCCTGTCATATTCCCAATATTCAAAGTCCTTACTCTCAGTCCCAGACTCTTGCCTTTCCTCTTCTCTATCTGCTTCTGAACACGCCTTCCTCCTCTCCATCTTTGATCTACATTAGCCCAGTTTCCATTGGTTCCCTGTAGGTCATCAAGTACCAATAGCAGTTGTTGTCAACCCGGGCCTCAACCAATCAGATTTGATCTTGTTTTTATGATTGATTTGCATGTTTGGTTTTGGCAAAAGTTTTATGCCAGAATGTGCTTCTTGACACAACCCTTTGTATTTATCTGGCCTCGGACCGGCTCAGGGAGATACTGGCCTGTGCCCCTGCCGAGCCTGGCTTGGGGAGACACTAGCCAGTGCCACCCTGAAGTTGCATTACACACACACACACAAACACACACACACCTGTAAAAAACAGAATTGTTTTTGGATGACAAGCAAACATAAAATGACTTTCTGAGTCTAATGGAAGATAATTGCTTTTGTCACCTGGACAAATTCAGACAATCTATCTCTGGCATGATGATTGGTTGAATCAGGCTGTTATGTGAGTGCGGAGTATGTGTGTGTGGTTGTGCATGAATACCTCTGCATGGATGAGGGGAAAGAAGGGCGCGTATGTGGAGTGATGGGGGTGTGGGAGAGAGGGTGGTTTGTGGCAAGGGAGAGATTATGCCCATCTGTGGCGGATGCCAGGTGTACAATCCTCCTCCTACTGTTCCCTCACCTGCTCCTTCCCGCTGAACCCGTCAGTCTCAACACACACACACACACACCATCAGCCCCAGCCAGATTGCAAGAAAAGCAACGGCCATTGTCACTCAGTGTTCTCAGGGGCCAGCGTTTGTGACCCTCCACATGGTATTGTGCCGCTTCATAACTGCACTTTTTTGTTATACATACTGTATATAATAGAATATACACGAACATCACAAATGCAGGGTCTCAGGGATGTGGACTCAGCCCCATCCTTTTCACCCTGTTCACACAAGACTGACATTTCCCACAAGAACATCATGCTGAAGTTTGCAGACGACATCACAGTCGTAGGATGCATCACTGGTGGACACAAAGCTGCCGACAATATGGAGGTCATATTGTCAGAAAAACAACTTCACCCTCGACACGTGCAAAATAAATGAGATGACAGTGGACACGAAGAATGGGGTGAGAACTCATCAGTCACTGTTCATCTGAGGTCTAGAGGGTTAGCAGTTTCAAACACCTAGGCCAGGAGTCAGCAAGCTTTACCACTCAAGGAGACATTTGAAGCCATTTCCCCACAGTAAAGAAACACTTGGAACCACACAACCCATTTGAAATTTAAAATTGATTAACACGGCGTAGAACATTTTTCTTTGCCTTTATGCTATATATAAATGAAATGAGTTGCATTTTTTTAAATCAATGAACAATTGCAGAGAAAACAAAATTACATTTCTGCATGCAACATTATATTTTGAAAAAAAGATTGGGTTGAGGGTTACTTTTAAGCAAAATACTCAATGTCTATTTGAGCCCTTCTTGTATTCATGAAAAAAAGCTCAAATTATCCACTAGCATCAAACCAAAAATGCTATCCTCTCTTTGTGCTGTCATGTCTCTATGTTAGTAGCATGTGCAGTTGCTAATTAAGAGCAACAAAATATTAACATATTTAGATTCCCATAATCTTCAAATTTAAAATTACATTTTAAAAATGAACAAACAAAAAAGAAATACATTTTAATTAAATATTTTTTTCAAAAGTCAGAGGGATCAGCATCAGAGGGATTACAGAGCTGCTGGTTGCCAACCCCTGACTCAGATGTTCATATCAGTAAGGACCTTACCTGGTCCCTTGACCGCAAACACCTCCAGTTGTTGGGATCTGTGGTTACGTGTCTGTGTGCAGCTCGTTTCACCTCAGTCCGTCATCGGTGAGCCTGATTCAGCAGCAGCCCTGCAGGAGAATGGATTACAGGCGGGTTGCAGTGCATACCTGCAGACCATCAGGTCTCGTCAGGCTGAGCGTAAGAGGAGCTGCTGGCCCTTTGGTGATAGAGCATTAAAGTACAGTGGCTAATGCCACATGGACCTATTTTCCAGGATTCCAGTTGTAGATTGTTGCAGTTAGTGCAACAACATAATTGTCACAGTAAGATCCATTATCTCCTTTTTGTTCCTTGTTTCAAAATGCTATGTCTCGCCTCTCCTTGCAAGTTCCTTGTTCCAGAATTCTATGTCTTGCCTCTCACAAGTTCTTGAGACTCCTGTTGCTCCAGAAATGACCTGGACCCAGCACAGCCCTCCAGTCATCTCCTTGGTAAATTAACCCCTCTAATGCCTTACCTCCTCAAAGGCACACCCTCTGAAAATTATGACAGACTACTCTGGCTGTTCTGACCCAATGGCCACTTGTCCTTGGACTCCACTCTGACAAAGCCCTTAAATGGGCCGAGGTTTGACTGGCTCCAGTGCTACGATCCACACATTAACTGACCAATATCTAGTCCTGGTCCTTGAACTGCCTTTCTCGCTGCCTAGAGTACCATCTATCTAATCAGTCTCCTGCTAGCCCAGAAGGTGCTGCCCTAGTTGATTTGTCCCTCAGCCCTGAAGAATATCATGAGTTTAGCCCAGTCTTTAGCAAACACAAGGCCCTTTCTCTACCACCTCACCATTCCTATGATTGCACAATCAATCTTCTCCCTGAGGCACTACTACCCTCCCGTTGACTCCATTTCCCATCTGGAAAGGGAGGCCATGTAGGAAATACATCCATGAGTCACATTTTACAGGTATCATTCGCTATTCATTATCTCCGCTGGGGGCAGGGTGTTTTTTTTTTTAAATATCAGCAAGAAAGACGGCTCACTCCGACCTTGCCTCGATTTACAGAGGACCAAACCAAATCACCATAAAGAATAATTCATCTTTTATTGATCCCTGTGGGGAAATTGGTTCTCTGCAATTAACCCATGAGCAGTAGACATGCTGTGCACCAAGGGAGCAGTTAGGGGTTCAGTGTCTTGCTCAACAGCACTTTGCCACACTAGGAGCCAGGAACTGAACCAGGAATGTCCAGTTCCAAAGACAATTGTGCAACACCCTGCGCCATCCTCTCTCCTTTTTTCAGCCTTCAAACCTGCTCAAGGAGCCACCGTTTTTCCATGCTCGACCTCCAACGCCTACCATCATCGGCTCTGCCAGAGAAATGAATGGAAGACAGCCTTCAAGATCCCCATTGGCAATTTCGCATATCCAGTCATGCCCTGCAGACTTTGCAATGCCCCGGTCATATTTCAAGCCCTGAGGCAATGTACTGACTTTTTTAACATTTTTATTGGTTCACCTGAATAACCCTTTACTCCAAAACCCTAGCTGACCACTAGAAACCTGTCCACCTGGTCCTCAAGTGACTCTTAGAGAATAGTTTCGCTTTCAACGCTGAGAAATAAGATCACCACCTGTCTTCCTTTCTCAGTTAAATCCTAGAAGGCGGACAGCTTCACACAGATACACAGATCCTGAGAAAATGATAGCAGTCCTGGATTGGCCAGTCCCTCAAACCACTCCAGAGGTTCTAGGTCTTTGCCAACTTCTGCCTGTGATTCATTCAAATAAGTGACCGCTTCCCCACTGACTGCTCTTATGGTCTCCTTAAGGTAACTCAGCCTTCCTGGACCTGAGCAGGGTTTCCCAAGCACCCGTCCTCATCCAGCCTGTGCTCCACAGCAACTTGTTCTTTGACACATCTGAAACTGGGGTTGGTGCAGTCCTCACAACGCATGGACTCTGGAAAACTTCACCCTTGTGCCTTTCTCCTGCAGGTTGTCCCCTGCCGAAAGAAATTGTGACTTAGTGAACTGGGAACTCCTCGCCATCAAACTTGCGGCATTGGTCAGGGGGTGCAGAGCATTCTGTGCTTGTCTGGACAGATCAGAACCTATCATACCTACAGTCAGCCAAATGTCTCAACTCTCGTCAATCCCGTTTGTCTATTTCCTGCTTAATAGTCATATTGGGTGCCCAAAATGAAGCTAGATGCTCGTTTCTGCCAGTTCTTTGCAAAAGATTCAGACAAGACACCATCTCCCAGCCTGCCACCTAATTGCAGCATTGGGGCTCATTCCTGGGATATTGAAAGCATAATCAACCAAGCTCTCCTGACTGAATCAGACCCCAGCACCGGTCCACCAGGCAGGAAATACATCCCCATCTCAGCCCAATCTCATTCACTCTGCTCACTATGAGAAATCAACTGCCAATCCTGGTATCAGCCGACCTGTTGCCCTCAAACCACTGCTTCTGGTGGGTGGCCATCCACAATGCTGTTAGGTCACCTCTTCTACCCTCAGCCCGTTTTCCTTATTTATCAGCTCTTTAAGTTATGGAAGATAGAAATCTTGCATTCGCCATTTAATTTTCCTCTGTATCCTTAATCACCTGAACATGCTGTACAGCCCTTCCGTCTTTCCTGGTGACGCCAAACTTGAATAGAAGCCTAGGGCTTTTCTACCTCTACATGTACTCCTGTGCTCTTCAGTCCTTTCAGTGTCCTACCTATTTCTCTGTAATGACTCTTGCACTCCCTCATTCCATCTTCAAGTATCCTTGTATACTACTTCAGCACATCAGTACTCAGTTTTCTTTGGCTTCTGTTTAACTGAATAGAGGATTGTGGAATTGTGGTGTTTTAACAATGAAATAATGGTGGAGGCGTAGAGGAGTTCGGTTCTTTAATATGAAACACCAACAAAATACAACTGGAACTTGAACATCTGGGATCATCTATATAAACCCGGCTTAACCACACGCCCTGACCGTTAGTTCCGTGGGGTGAGAGACCACGCCCCTTTGTGTCCCACACAGTCCCCCCCGAACACCCAGAAGGGACTCGGGAAACACAACCATGTCTAAAACAAAACATTTGGTGCCTGCCTCAAGCACCCGGAACGGCCCATCATATGGGGATTGCAGTGGCGAGCGGTGAGCGTCATGCCTAATGAACATGAAACGAGCCGACATGTTCATTAGGCATGATGAACATGTCCCAGGGCGCACTTGAGGGCACACTTAGCCCCGTCAAAAGCCTGAACCCCTTTCCGGAGTCCAGTCAACCTTGTCTTTTTCACATTGGGAACGCAAAGCTTCATACACCGGCCGAAGGAGGTGAGCAGGATGAGGGAGGAAACGGTTGTAAAAATTGACCATGCCCAAGAACTCCTGCAGCGCTTTGACTGATGCCGGACGCGGGAAATCAGTCACCCCCTGCACCTTCAATGGCAACAGAACTGCTCCCTGCGGTGATATGCGGTGCCCTAAGAAATCAATCGACGAAAGACCAAACTGACACTTAGCCGGGTTGATAATTAGGCCATGCTTGGCTAGGCGGCGGAAAACCTGAATTAGGTGCTCCAGGTGCACATTGGCCGACAGGCTGGCCACCAGAATGTCGTCAAGGTAAACGAAAAAAAACGGGAGATCACGCAGCATTGAGTCAGAGGAACTGCCGTGGAGGAACTCCGACAGGAACTGCGACAACCAAAAAATACCTTGCATCCTCTGACAAAACTCCCCGGAGTTGGAAAATCACCACCGCGTGTTGGAACCAAGCGGCCGGGACGCTCTGCCAAAACTCCAGCAGCCGGACAGCCGTGACGGTCGGGTCTGTATGGGGCACCGTAGATGAATCGCAAACTTCACCTGACATTCCTCAGACATGCCCAGTTCAAGGTCACCGATGTGGTGTTTCAACAATGAAATAATGGCGGAGGTGTAGAGGAGTTCTGTTCTTTAATTTAAAACACCAACAAAATATAACTGGAACTTGAACATCCGGGATTATCTATATAAACCCGCCTTAACCACGCGCCTCGTACGTCACTCCCGTGGGGTGAGAGACCACGCCCCTCTGTGTCCGCCACAGAATGACAGATTCTGGTCAAAGGCTGGGGAAGTTTGATATTTGAGAAGGAAACACAGCTTTTTATCTGGAGCACAGAGTGTGCGCAACCAATCTAAAAGGGGGCACAGGAGTGACATTTGTTTTTAACCTTGTGCAGTAACTAAGCAACACTGCGTTCCTCTATTCAACCTTTTTTTTTTTAAATGTCCCGTTGAACTGATATCAGCAAGTCATGCCTTTTTTTCTTAATGCATGTCATTTATTGTGCAATATATTAATACAATGTGTTTTTGTTACCTTTCAACACAGTGAGAAAGTACCTGGAGGTGCCATGGAAGGAATGCGTTGCATCATTCTTAACCGGACACAGAAAGCGAAGGCTCGTAAATGTATATTCACAAATATCCCGACAGACAACAGTATATCCATCATTGACTGCACAGCAGATCACTTGTCTCAATCCAAAGTCTTTATCCACAGTGCTTAACCTGAATGTAATATATCTAATTCTGTTATTTAATTGAACCAGCCCCTTACCCCTCTCAGATAAGAGAGGAAGCTAACAAAATGGAAAAAATTATTTGCTTAGAATTACAATATGAAGTTATTTTTTGGTGGCTTGACATTGCGTGAAATGTGAACAATATTACAGCTCATGCTGGGGGAAGAACAGAGCCACTGACTTTTTTCTTTTTTTTATAAAATAACCGCTCCCCCCAGAGGCACATATCTTGAACTTGTTTTCAATGCTTATTGAAATTTAGCTTTTGCTGATTTTTGCCTCGCAACTAATATGTATACTCTTCTGATTTTCAAAGCATGGATGACCCATTAAGAGCCTTGGACAGTGGTATAACTCAGATCTCATTGGCACCCACCAACTTGAACAACTCCGGCAGGACATGATGAACAGTCTCAGGCAGATTAACAACAAGGCAAGCTTAGGGAAACTGAAGATCTAGTGTGTCCAGTTTGGCCTTTTACCCAGACTGTTGTGGCTGCTGGTGTGTATGAGGTCTCGCTCACCCATGCCAATTTTATGGTGAGGCTAGTAAGCTCTCACATGAGAAAGTGGCTTGGACTTCCAAAATGCCTCAGTGGCATTGGACTCTATAGTGATGGAACACTGTCATTGCCTATCTCTAATCTGGCCGAGGTTCAAATACACCAAGTTGAGGCTGGGCATGTCACTCACGAACTACTGGGATGCGAGAGGTGTTGCTCTTACCTTAGCAACTGGGACTAAGTGGGCCCCAGCCACAGCCACCCTAGCCTCCTTCATCTTGACATATTGGGCCATGTGCAATAAGGTAGATGAGGCTTTGGTCTTGAAACAGCAACACTGCAATAGGCATCTAAAATCGAACATTGAAGCATGGTGGTGAGGTAGGTGTCTTGACTGAAGGGTGCAGTGAGACATTCCAAGAGCCAAGGCACAGGCCAAACAGGACTGCTGGAAGAAGTGAGAGGATGTTTAAAAGCAGAAAACGCACATGGACCAAACTCTAGAGCATTATATGAGCCACATATGATGTGCTGCCCTCCCCCACAAATCTTCAACCTGCAGCAGAGGCTTGGAAAGGACACCCCTTTCCCCCTGTGTAAAGTCCCAGCAACACTCAGCACATGTTTGTTGGCCACAGGACCAGACTCACTCAAACAGGTACATATCGAGACACAACCAAGTGCTCAGTTGCCAAGCCAAAAATTGAGGAACAAGAGGGTCATCAATGTCCAACCATTCACCTGCCAGAATGTCTGCCAACAAGCATGACCATTTCTCCAGAAGGGGTACAAGCAGAGGATGAGCATCTCAACCCTCGACCTGGGCTCTCTGAATGTAGTGAGAGACTGGAAGATGAAAGTTGACTTGGACCAGAGCCTCAGCTTCCCCCTCACTGTGCTTGGTCAAGCTGTAGTGGACCTATGCAGAGGGTGTCTTGTGATAACTTGCTGAAACACCCTGTGGCGCTGAGGTACACAATTGATGATGTGTCCCTCTGGTAAAGCTGCATAGTAGCCATACCCCAGAGCAGTCATCTCTCAAGACTCCCCCAGCAGAGTCCCGCTGGTATAGTGTCATAGCAGCCATCCTGCACACCATATCTCCTTTTCTTTCCACATCTCCTGTCTGTTCTCAATGTTCTCCTGCCTAGGTTCTCTGTCCAATTGTTCTCTCCATGTCTTCCTGTACAGGTTTACTCTGTTCTCTTGCCTGGGTTCTATGTTTTTTTTTCCCAATGCTCTTCTGTCTCTTCTCTCTCCATGTTCACCTCCATGGATTCTCTCTTCATGTTCTCTCTGTGTTCTCCTGCCTGGGTTCTCTAATTGTTCTCCTTTCTGGTTTCGCTCTCTCTTCTCCCTGTCCTCCTGTGTGGGTTCTCTCCATGTTCTCCTGCCTGACAGCCCTGTTGCAAGACCTCCCAATAAGAAGTGACGCAAACAACAGGGATTGTTACACCTACTCCTTTCATCAAAACCTGCATTCATGTTCTAAAAACAACTGAATACCGAATACTATTACAAACTGCTATAACTATTATACCAAATGTTTAAGGGTCTGATAAAAGTACTATTTCCATTACCCATTCCATTGATAGCGCAGACACCGTTGAAAAACTGTTGTGCATTTTCAGTGCAAAAGGGTTCGAGCAATAGCCTGCATGAAAAGCAGAACAAACATGTGACAGACTGCAATTTGCTTTTGGCTAAACATTTCAGATCTGTTAGAAATCACTCCATTCATAATGATGCGATAGACACAAGTCTCAGGCTAATATCTATCACTGCTAAGGGTCACAATGTCACCAGGTCTAGCAGGGATCACCTGCAGGGATCACATTACTTGATTGTAACACCCATTCATTTAGTGTCGACACTTGAAAATCCAATTCAGTTATTTCTACAACCTGATTTTGCACTGAAAGAAAAAAAAAATGTCACAATGTCAAGAAAGTTTTTATGTGTAACATACATTAACATTTATTCTCTATACCTCTTATTTTGCACTTAGAGTTGTTGGAGGTGGGGCAGTGGAGCCTATCCTTGCTGTCTTGGGTGAGAGGCGGGGTACATTCTGAAATATTCACCAGCAATAATCTCCAGAGCTACCCTAAGTTATCTGTGGTATTGTATTCTTGCCATATTCCCATTATCACAAGCAATAAGTGGTAGTTCTTCCTGCAAAGATACTTCAAGATACATGAAAAAAAGATGTCCATGCATATATGTTTAATCTATTTGTGGTTTGTTTTATAAATTGATGTTCACATGTATTCTTGAAAGCAGAATTGTTTATTTACCAATTGTGTAAACCATTATAGCTAATATCTGGACATTTTAAACAACAATTCACAGCTACTCACACTCATGCCAACATAATTTGGAATTTTCAGTTAATCAGTTTTTGTTTTTATATTGTGAGATATGAAATTCAAGGGGGAACCCAGTCATGCAAAGGAGAACAAAATTCCACTAAGGACAGCCTTGACTTGGAATCTCTTGCAGGTAGTTTCAAGTTATTTTCTTATTTACTTACTTAAGTTGAAAAATGTAGGCTACAAACATAGTATTTAGAGACAAGATTTGCACAAAATAGATTTAAAGAATGATAGCCGCCATAGTTGCGTTAATTCCTTACTGTGACTACCTCCATTATGTTTTTTTTTTTTTTTTTGTGTGTGAATTAAAAAAAAATACACCTATATTAAACAGTAAATTGTTTTTCTTTGTAATACAAACCATCTTTTCAAAATCTAAATGTGTCAGTATGGAGATAAGTACTGTATGACACAGGGGTGTCCTTTAATATCATGTATTATGATATATCATAGTATATCATGGTTCATATAAAAGAAGGGTGTGGCCTCTCACCCCAGGGGACGAAGGGTTGGGGGATGTGGTTAAGTCAGGTATATATGGGTGATCCCGGATGTTCAATTTGGAGTTGTTTGTTGGTTGTTCAAAATTAAAGTAAAATCCTCCACGCCTCCGCCATTATTTAATTGTTTAAACATTACAATATAACATCAATCAATAAGTAATCTGCGTGTATTCATAGTTTGTCATAAGTCAATGTGTTTTTCACTTTCAGTGTTTTTTTAACTTTTGATCTGACTTCTGTAAAATTCTGTGGGAATAAGTCTACAATATCTGCATTATTATTATTATATCTCCACTATGATTGGTTATATGTCATGTGATGCTTTACGCACACTACGTTAACTGTTATTAAGCTGTATCAACCGCCTGGAGAACGCTTTTGCCATTAAATCACATACACGCTCAACTGTCATACCGACCGTTCTTGCACACACCGCACATTTCTCAATCGGAGAAACATAACATGGTGTCAGAGTAAAAGGAAACTCGAAAGAAATGGATATGTCTGGAGTGCCTTCGCCCCACATGGACTGGGATGCTACAAACTTGCCTGAGGCATGGCGTAAGTTTAAGCTCCAAGTCAAACTCATGTTGTCTGGACCGTTTAAGAAAAGAGGGGAAGATGAAAAGTGCAGCTATCTACTTCTTTGGGTCAGAGAAAAAGGCAGTTCAGAAGTAGCACAGAGCCGAATGAAGGCGTTTGCAAGCAGCAACAGTGAGCAAGCTGTGCATACCGTCAACTGGCAACCGAAAAAAGCAGCACCATGGAAACAGCGCAACTCATGAAGTCATGACGGTGCAGCTAGCTTCAAGTCAGATAGAGATGAAAAGTTCCACAACTCATGTGAATACTGTGGCAATCAAGCACACTCAGCACAAGATACATGTCCAGCAAAAGGCAAACAGTGCTAGTTGTGTGACAAATGGAACCATTTTGCAAAAGTATGTCGTTCAAAGCAGAAAAAAGCACATACACGCTCAACTGTCATACTGACCGTTCTTGTACACACCGCACATTTCTCAAACTGAGAGACATAACACAACACAACACCACTTCATCAACAGTCATACACAAACCTCAAAGCATCCTTTGCAAGGCATGGTATTCCTGAAATTGTAATCTTGGATAATGACCCACAATATGCAAGCAAGGAGTTTGAATCATTTGCAAATACGTGGGAGTTCAAACATGTAACTTCAAGTCCACACTACCCACAGAGCAATGGTCTTGTTGAGAAAGCTGTCAAATTTGCTAAGTTGCTCATGGAAAAGGCCAAAACTGATCATAAAGATCCATACTTGAGCCTGCTTGAATATCGCAACACACCAGTTGACAACTTCAAATCACCAGCCCAGCTGCTAATGAATCGACGCCTTAGTTCAATCCTTCAAAGCACCCATCATCAGCTCAAACCAAAAACTGTCAGTCAAAAGGCTACTCACAACATAAGAGCTTTTCGCCAAAGCTACCAGAAAAAGTTTTATGATACAACTTCAAAACCACTCTCAGCTCTTCACACAGGACACAATATTCACTTTCAGGACAATAGACATTGGAAACCAGCTGTTGTTGTCCGTCCAGGAGACAGTGCCAGATCATACCACATTCAAACGCCAAATGGAGCTCAGTAGAGGAGAAACTGTCGCCACCTGATGAACTCTAAAGAAACACCGTTCCCACTGGTGATCACTCTGGAGTTCAGCATGCACCTGAAGGGACTGACTGTAACTCAAAATCACCACCAACTACTCATTACCGTACTCGTTCTGGTCGCGAAGTTAAAGCTAGAGCCATCATAGATGTCTAGCATATGCCTATGCATAATATTCCATTTCAGTGTTAATGATCAATGTTTTTGTTTATCTTAAAGTGGTCAGTATACAGGACCAATTTATTGTATTCTATTATATTCAGATCCCATACATTTGGTGCGCTCTACAACAAGAGATTTATTGTTTCTTTTTTTTAAGAAGGGGGATGTAATATGTAATATATGTAATATTCTGTGGGAATAAGTCTACAATATCCGCATTATTTGGATACGTGTTCCCCACTAAGGTTGGTCATATGTCATGTGATGCTTTACGCACACTACGTAAACTGTTATTAAGCTGTATCAACTGCCTTGAGAACGCTTTTGCCATTAAAGCACATACACGCTCAACTGTCATACTGACCGTTCTTGTACACACCATGCATTTCTCAAACCGAGAAACACAACAACTTATTTTTAAGATATGCTGTGTTCCAATGATCCATCTATTTATCAATGTAACTAACTAGCTAGCTATCCATTTATGTATGTATTAGCCTGTGTGGCTGTATGTATCACCCTATCCAGTTGTCTGTGTTATTTTTATTACAGTCACACAAATGGACACACTGACTGACAGGCAGCACACATACATCCAAAAAGGGCATTGAGACCCAAAATCTGGTGGCTTGTAAAGGTGGTGGTAACAGGCTGATTGATCCCCGGTGAAAATGGGTGATATTCCCCCCAACATCGATATCAATAAAATCTCTTCTCGGGGCCTGCCTTTGTTTCTCTTGTGAGGAGAGCCAAGAAAAATCTATAGACAATGGATGGTGTCTTGAAGTAAAGCTCTATTGGAGTATATCACATCAGTTATCGGGAGGGGAAAAGTTTTCCTTATGAATGTAACTGTTTTTGCAAGTTCAGTGGTGGAGTGACAAGGACAGACATAGAAAAGGAAAGAAAAAGGGATGAATAAGGGGGTGTGTGTTTTGGGGAGTTTTATTAATGAATGATTCCAGAGAAATCTATGGTTATTGGCTGATTATTGTGCAGTTGTGGGGCACAGAAAAGATATGTGGACATTGGCTATGGCTTCTGTAAGTGACATTGTTTTTTTTTGCTGAAACATGTTTTATTTTTGTTTATGAATGCCAGTGGTGATGCTATTTGATGTATATATTCTTTCATATTCATTTCATATAAAATATGTATAGACCTGCTTGTGTGTATTGCAATGCGGGGTATTAGTGTGGGTAGGAAAATTTAAGTGGATCAATACTGGATGTTGTCCACTAAATAAGTGGCTGGACCAGGTGCCAAAAAAAACATCCTGTTGAAATTATACACAAGTCGCCACAGCGACTTCTTCTCTCAATCTAGCTAACACAACTCTTTCCCATAACTTCATTGTATGACTCATCAACTTTATCCCTCTATAGTTGCCGCATTGTTGCACATTCCCCTTATTCTTAAAAAATAGGCACCATCACACTTCGTCTACATTCTTCAGATATCGTCTCACTCCATGAGATCCTGTTGAATAATCGAGTCAGAAAATCTGCCGCTGCCTCTCTTAGACACTTCCACACCTCCAAAGGTATATCATCAGGACCAACTGCTTTTCCACTCTTCATCCTCTTCAATGCCTTCCTCACTTCACTTTTACTAATTTGTGCTACTTTGTGGTCTACAATAGACATCTCTTCTACCCTTGCCTCTCTTTCATTTTCCCCATTCATCAGCTCTTCAAAGTACTCTTTCCATCTTCTCATCACTCCTCTTGCATCTGTCAATACATTTCCCTCTCTATCCTTAATCACTTGGACCTGTTGTACACCCTTTCCATCATTATCTCTCTGTTTCACCACCTGTATAGATCATTCTCACCCTCCTTACTATCCAACCGAGCATACAGGTATTCTTTTCTTGAAAAAAGCGTTCACTACAGCCATTTCCATCCTTTTCGCAAAATCTACCACCATCTGTCCCTCTGCATTTCTATCCTGTATACCAAATCTGCCCATCACTTCTTCATCCCCTCTATTGCCTTCACCAACATGTCCATTGAAGTCTGCACCAATTACTACACTCTCATCTCTGGGGATATTCTGCATCACATCATGTAACTCATCCCAGATCTTCTCCTTCTCCTCATATTCACATCCTACCTGCGGGGCATTACCACTAACAACATTGAGCATCACACCTTCAATTTCTAGTATCAAACTCATAAGTCCATCTGATATTCTTCTTACCTCCAGAACATTCCTAACAAACTCTTCCTTCAAGATAACTCCTACTCCATTTCTCTTCTCATCAGTACCATAATAGTACAACTTAAAGCCTGCTCCTAATCTTCTAGCCTCACTACGTTTCCACCTGGACTCCTGAACACACAGTATATCCCCTTTTCTACTCTGTATCCTGTCGACCAATTATCTACCTTTTCCTGTCGTAGTTCCTCTTCTCTCTCTGCTTCCGAACACACCTTCCTCCTGTCCTGCTTTGACCTACAGTACCCTAGTTTCCATTGGTCCCATGTAGGTCATCAGTACCAACGAAGGTCGTTGTTAACCTGGGCCTCGTACGATCTGGTATGATCTGGTTACTATGGTTGATTCAAATATTTGGTTTTGGCAAAAGTTTTATGCTGGCAACCCCCTTTATTTATTTGGGCGTGTGACTGGCTCAAGGAGACACCAACCAGTCTGCTCTGAGGCCGCATTATATATATGTGTGTTATATATATGTATCTTTATATATATATATGTATATATATTGATGGCTGGAATGCAAAACCTCCTATCTGCAAATTTTTCGATTTTGGGTTTCTGCATTAAATGGTGAGAAATGGGATGGCTCCACATTTTCAGTCTATCTGCAAGATAATCCCGCCCTTTCTTTTGACATAAATGTCACATGACAAAACTCCTATAAGCACAATGAAGCAGAAAAAATAGGAAAAAAACACTTATCTGCATTGTCAGTGGTAAAAATACATGCTATTTTTAAATCATAACATAGAAATATAGTCTGTTAGCAATAGAATATTCTTGAATATCTTTAACAAAGACCATACTATAATCAAATGAAACGTTTTTTTCATTTTTTGAAAAAAAGTGTTTTTTTTTTCAGATAGGAGGTTTTATGCATTCCAGCCATCGATATATATCTATTCTTCTTCTTGTTTTTCTTTTGGCTTTCCCTTCAGGGGTCGCCACAGCGAATCAACTTTCTCCATCTAACCCTATTCTCTGTATCCTCCTCCGTCACACCAACTTGTTGCTGTGGCCTGGATTCTCCTGTTTATATGTATATTCCTTTTTTTGTTCCTCTTCTTTTCTGTGCTGAATATTTGTGGAACTCAAAGCCTGCCAGACTCATTCTCTTCCAATCACTGTCTAATTGCTGTCCTTGCTGTTAATTTATTCACATTTTTGTTTTCTTCAAGGAAGGCATTTCAAAAAAAGCACATCAAACGAGTGGTGATATGTAAAGAATGTAGCAAAGCAACACAGGCGGGCACTGCTTCAAAAGTAAATTCCTGATTATTTTCACATGATAATAAGTCAGAGAAAATGAGGAAATCAAAAGGGAAGTCATATAATGTCGTATCGGCACAAACATGGCATTTATTGTATTTTTCTCACTCTGGACTTGAATACATTTGCATATTTTCAGTTTTTATTTGCCTTAAGATGGAGATATGTAGGACAGCCTGTTGACAATCATTCACAAGCTGTTGGCATCTCCGTGCATCCCATATCTCATGGAAGGGGTTGTTTTTAATGTAAATGATGAGGAGTCATTAAATGGACGCACATTATCATATGAAGATAAATATATATAGATTGTTAGTCATCCACCCTCTAAAAATCACATGCATGTACACACACACAAGGGAATGCTGTATTTACTTTATGTGTGAGGGCAGGTAAGAGACACACAAACCCACAATAGACGCTGGGTGTAATTGAATGTGACTCCCTCTGTATGCTATCCACAGCTCTGTGATGTTGGAAGCTAATTTGAATATATACCTCTCTAAACTGCTGATGAAGTATGCTGGGCATCCACTTGTCAGGCTCCAACAGGCCGCTCTGGTTTGAAGTGGAGCGGGACTCTTGCACTGCTAGCATCTAAAACCAGGGCGGGAATGAGAGGTAAATTGGAAGCAGGAGTGCAGAATGTCTTGCAGCACATATACTTCTAGGTGCGAGTGTGTGTTTGTCTGTGTGTGTGCATGCTTGCGGGGGCATGTCAAGGTACATGATGTTGGGGCAGTTGTGTGTATGTAGAAATTATGGTATATGACAGAGACCCCTTTGAAAAGACTTAAGTTCAAGTTCTTCAAAGGATAGACTGCCAAGAGAAAAAGACATATCCATAAATGACATTTTAACGCTAATCTTTTTTAATAAAAATATGAATGATAAATAAGATTCTCAATAGCGGGACCATAATGATATCCACAATAGAGAACATGACCCCAGAAGTTTAGGTCAGAGGCAACAATTGGAATAGTGTATGAGGCATGTAGAGGTTGAAGCACACTCCACTGATGCAACTGCACCAGACAATGTGTGTGTGTGTGTGTGTGTGTGTGTGTGTGTGTGTGTGTGTGTGTGTGTGTGTGTGTGAATGTGTGTGTGTGGCTGTGTGGCTGTGTGTGTGTGTGACTACATATGTGATTGGTCAAATGCTTTAATACGAAAATACATGTCCGGAAGCAGCACAGCCAGGGGAAAAGCTATGAGCAGACAATATTTCAATGATATCAGAGTATTTTCAGTTTATTTGTATTGGCACTTTAAATAATATTGAAAGTCAGTGCAAGCAGCAACATGAATCTATCCAGCTATCCTAAGAACTCCCCCTCCTAAAATGCCAAGAAACTTAAAATTAAATGAAAAGCACCAGTTACACAACAAACTGATGAAATCTTAAAGATTTACAAAGACAATGTTCATAGTGCAGCCTCAGTGCGGCACTGAACTGTGTCTCCCAGAGCCCGTCCCAAGCCCAGATAAAGCCACAGGGTTGCGTCAAGAAGGGCATCCGCTTTTGCCAAAATCAAACATGCTAATCAACCATAATAATCGGATCATACCGGTCGAGGACTGGGTTAACAACGACCGCCATTGGTACGTATGACCTACAGGGGACCAGTGGAAATTGGGCTATTGTGGATCGAAGAAGAAGAAGTGGAGGAGGGCGTGTTCAGAAGCAGAGAGACAGGAGGAAAGGAAAGAGCTTGGGACTGAGAGTAGGGACTTTGAATATTTGGATCATCACAGGAAAAGGTTGAGATTTGGTCAACATGATGCAGAGAAGGAAGGTGGATATACTGTGTGTCCAGGAGACCAGGCAGAAAGGTAGTAAGGCTAGAAGATTAGGAGCAGGCTTTAAGTTGTACCGTATTTCCACGACCATAAGGCGCACCGTACTAAAAGGCGCACTCTCGGTTGTGTGTGCCATTACTGTATTTAACACACACAGAAGGCACACCTGATTATAGGGCGTGGGTTGTATTTAAAACCCACGCCCACACTTCCCCCTTTAACGTTCTCTACTACGTCTGCCTCACAACAACACACACATTTTTTTTGAACCGGTAATTGTCATCAATCGAAGCCATCAAAGTCCTCATCCTCTGTTTCTGATTGAACAGCTGCGCTAAATCTCCATCAAACATGCCAGGTTCACTTTCTTCACTGTCAGTCACTTTCCGTGCTGTGCGGCTCCTTGGCAATGATACCGGCTTTTGCGAAAGCTTGAACCACAGTGCCAGCAGACACCTTAGCCGAAGCACCCACAACTCATTCACAAATTGTGGCGTAACTTGCCTGGCGCTGCATTCCACTCGGTCATCCATCGCTCCCACACTACTCACAGCCTTTTTAACACCGATGTTCGCCGATGTACAGCGATCATTAATCGATTCATTAATCTTAAGTTCTCTCGCAATAGGCTTAGATGGGGAAAGTTGATTCACTGTAGCGACCCCTGAAGGGAAAAGCCGAAAGGAGAAGAAGACAAAGATAATCTTCATAGCTTTTTCCCTGGCAATGCTGCTTCAAGGCATGTATTTTCATATTAAAACATTTAACTGATCACATTTCAGCCATTATTTGTTGCCAGGCAAGGTCAAAGTCAAAGAAATGCTCCTGGAGGCCTTCCGAAACAGATTCCCAGGGGTCCAGTAAAAAATAAGTGTAGATGAAACTGTTTCTTCAGCCAATCAGATTTTGAGTTACGACAATGCCTTCTAGAAGGCTACGGCAAAATCAACATGTCACATGCTCTTTAATTAGATGGTCAGAGCGTGTACTAGCCAGAGCTAGCAGACTGCATCTGTAGCGAGCTACACAAACACAAATACAATTCTGTTGATATAATAGCTAATTTGTCAATCCATGATGGCTGAAGGAAGAGAAGAAATTGGTGTAGTTGTGGATTTATTGTCCAAGCAATTTTCAAGACGTACTTTTCAAAAAATCATTAAGAAATCATTAAGAAAGGCCAGGCAATTCTGAAGCTTACAGGTGAGGAAAAGGATTTGTCCATCACTTTCAGTCCACTAACTATGTACGGTACACAGGCTCTTTGAAACACTGCAAATTGTATTGCTGGGAGTGCTTGTTATGTGCTGTTCAACATGGTGTTTGGAGACAAACTGGGTTTGTAAATTTGACTTGCCTAACCAAGGCAGCAATGAGACACCAGAGCACTGCCAGACACTTAAAAGCAGCGGTACTGTCTTTTGGTACAACCAGAGAGGATCTACAGTTGAGTGAACAAGTGCGAAGAGAAACAGAGCTCCACAATCAAAAGGTGAAGAAAAATATGGAAATCTTAAAAAAAGTGATGGACTGTGCCACTTTTTTGGGCAAGCAGGAACTTTCATTTCAAGGACACGATGAAAGAGCTGGATCATGAGTTATCTCTGCGGTGTAATGGCTCTTTATACTGCATTTCTATATAATAAGATGGTTTTTATAGCCATAAAACAGTTATTGAAAGGTGATTGATAACTGGAACACTACTGCAGGCCTGATGTGAAATGCATGGGTGTCAATGATCACCTTTTTTCCTGCAGTTGGGGTCATGGAGATGCTGGAGCTTATCACAGCTGTCATTGGGTGAGAGGCTTGGTACACACTGGACCGGTTGCCAGTGGATTATAGACAACTATATAGCTGTAGATATAGAAAATTTTCGGCTTTTTTTTCCCATTTATTCTAATTAACCTCCTACATGTTTTTGGATGAACGAGGGAGGAAACCAAAGAACACGAGGAAACCCACACACACGGGGAGAACGTGCAACCTCCACACGGAAAGAACCCCTTTGGAAATCGAATCAAGGTCTTTCATGCCATAACCACTGCGCCAATGTGCTGCCTCTTAAGAATGATTCCCTCTGTAGAGCTTGCTATGCAAATTGTTCCAAATTCTTGTTTTTCTTTTTTTTGTCCCCTCTAAATGTTTGAAATGTTCATCCTGCGTCCCTCCATTTCCACTGTTTTCCTGCCATTGTGCTTTCAGCTACCAACGTGTCTGTCCTACGTAAATAATGAAACACATAATTATCATATCATAATTGCTGTAAAGATGGCTTTGACAGAAATCATTTCCCGTATCTAATACAACGCTAATCAAATCTGTTCCCCTACTCACCAGCACATCCTCTGCTGATTGAGTTTTGGTCATCTGTACGTGTGTATGTATATGCGTGCGTGAATGCGTGTGTGTGTGCAAAATGTTAGAAAGTAAGAATAGAAGAAAATCCTTCCCAATATTCTGCATCATCTTTAAAAACCACAGAAAAATAAATAAATAAAACAAAAACAAAAACAAAAAAAAGCAAGAAATTCAAATAAACACTAAAATGAATAAATACCAGCCGCACATTGTGTTAAAAATACATAAATAAAGAAAGAAACTAAGATGGAAATAAAGAAATAACTGTATAATGTGAATTTGCACAACAGCTGAAATGAATACTACATGGACATCTACTAAATGCAGGAAATGTACTTTAAACATCAAAAAACATCTTCAAAATTACTTTTGAGTCATTCAAAAAGAAATTATACATTTCCAAAGCATAATGAAAATAAAATAAAATATGAAAATGATGATACTGATGAAAAGATCGGACCATTAAATTAACTGAAAATTTAGGAAGGAATTATGCAACAACATCAAAATTATGACTTAATTTCATCTGGGAAATTAGCCTTAAATGATCAAGAAGTGACTTCTTACATCTTTTTTGTAGGATAATATAAATGTTTCCCCCCTGAAATGTTTTTCCACTCAGTAGTTCAGAATTCATAACCCGGGCTGGTACAAGCTTTACACTGTACATCACACTAGATTTTGCTTTGTAAGTTCAAGCTTTATCTCATAGCCGGAACAGATCTATGCTGTACACACATGCTGATTAATGTGGTCCACATAATATTTTGCATTACATGCCTTTGGATTGAGTTTGTGTGTGTGCGTGTGTGTGTGTTTGTTCCCATTGTTCTCCTACAGTTTTCCTGGTTTGATTGATTGACAGCTCATGATAGCAGAGCTCTCCCGGTTACATGACCGGCAGATGGTGGTGCGACAGTTGATTGTAACTGTGTGTTAGTGTGTGTAGCATGTAAATGAGCATGTTTCAAAAATAACTCACAAATGGATTCCTTTCATATAGACCAAACAGAGGAACAGCTACACATATTCACCACATTCTACATTTTTGGGAGCTTTGCTTTATTTTGTAATTATTGACTGTGGATTAGTGGATTCCTGATAACTTCAACTTTCTTGATAAAGGGCATGATGGTGCTGTGCTTAGCACTTCAGCTTCACAGCACAAAGGACCTTGTTCAGTTCAAACAGTGGACCTTTCTGTGAGGAGTTTGCATGGTTTCCCCTTGTTTGTACTGTTTCCTCCCACAGTGCGAAAATATGCAACAAGTTTATCGGGAAAATTGGCTAGATCTGTGATTGAGAGAGTAACTGTCTCTTTTTATATGTGGCCCTGTGATTAACCAGTCCAGGGTGTACCCTGCCTCTCTCCTGATGGCAGGTGGGATAGGCTCCTGCTTCCAGGATAAGTGGTAGACAATAGGTGGATGGATGGATATAGAGGGGTGTGTCAGAACGTTGCAATACATAGGATGGTTGACTCACCAACTGACCATTTATTATTTCAAACAACAAATTGTAAAATCTAGGCAGCAGTGACATTTCTTATGATAGGCATGAGTCTCCTCACATACATGTACAAGCTTTACACTGTACGTCACACTAGATTTTACTTTGTAAGCTCAAGCTTTATCTCATAGCTGGAATAGATCTATGCTGTACAAAGAAGCTTACATTCACATGTCACAATTGCAGTATATACAGAGGGATAAGGTTGATGAGCCATAGAATTAAATAATGGGAAAGAGTAGTGGAAACTAGACGGAGAGCAAAAGTCTACATTTGTGAGTATAGTTTCATGTCTTGAAAGAGTGCTACAAATGCAGAATTTTCTTCAAGACTGCAGGTAGAAAAGTGCAGAGAAGGTCAGGGACCGGGAGGCCAGGCAGAAGGGCGCTGGCTTCCAATATGAGTAGGCATGGTTGGGAACAGGAGACGATGCGGGAAGTGATGGCATACACCGACGGGCGGGAGGAAAGAGAGAACAAGAGTTGCAGCCCCTGTACAGACCCAAGGAAAGAAGACAGAAAGGAGAAAGCTTGAGGGAGAGGAAAGATGGCGTTGGAGAAAGAGAGGCAGACAGATGGTGTGCATACATACAATCTTGGAAACCATTGAGACTGAGGCTATCGCATCTTGTCCTCACTGCTTACCAGTAATGGACCACAGCCATGCATCCCCTACTGTGCGGGAGCCACAAGGCGAATCCAAACTATTTTATTCCCATATCTATCCATGACCCTGTCGTCAAGACACAGCGACAGTAACAATTTTTGCTGCCTTTTTTCAAGTGTTTTAAACATCCTCTAGCTATACATGTGGTCTGTAGGATCTACCTGACGTTCATTTTGAAGAAAAAAAACAAAACAAACAAACAAAACAGAACAGACACATCTGAAAGACAATGAACTTATTAATGGATTAAGGGTTACGCTGGCCTATGATAAAGATTAATTTTAAATCAATATGGAGCAGTATTCAATACTATGTTACATCTTGACTCAAGATGTCACATTATCTCTTTCCCATTATCTCAAGAGTCTTGAGATAAGGGGATATAACAGAAAAAAATCCTCAAATGTGGAGAGTTAATGCAGAGAAGCTGTTGATACTGAAGCCTTTCACTGATCAACATTTGTGGATAAAAAAAGAAATGAAGAATCAAAAAACACACAAACCAATTGAAGCTGTGAAGACAGCCTCAGACTTAATTTATCCTTCTTCACAGAGCATGAGCAAGGAGTTATAGATGGAAAAAGGGAAAAACAACATGGCAAAGAACAAGCATGAGAGTTGAGTAATGAAGGCTGTTTCTTCCTGAACAATCAGTACTTACCTGATGTATGGTAGCAGCCATGATAAGCCACCCCAGGCCCTTCATTGACCTGTATTAATCGCCAATATCTTCTTTCGGCCTCAGGACACTGAAGTTGCTGATTTGCTGATGGGGAGAGTCCTCACTTTGGAGGATGTTATTTTAGCCTGCTATACATGCTCATTAAGGTTGGTTATGGGTTATACAGTAATCAGTTTAGAGGTGCTTTCAGCAGAATAAGTTTATGGACATGCTCCCTTCAAGAAAGACTGTAGCTCAAGTAAATACAGGTTTAAGTTTCTTTTTTTTTCTTTTATTATTTTTTTCTTTTATTATTTATTCTTCTCAAAATATTAAGATCCAGTCACAGTACCGGATATGTGCAGAGGTCGAGGATTAGACGAAATTTCCATTTTCTGAGGGACATACTTACATACATATATATATATATGTATATACCTATTTATACCGTGTATATATACCTTGCTTCCGCTAACTGAAACAAGGTCTGACTCTGAACCATATTCCATGCCTTCACCCTCACCCAACTGACTTTCTGTCTCACCTGTAACCACATTAGTTTCGTCGTGTATGTCACCCATAAAGCTTGGGAGCTCACCTGTACTGACCCGACTGTCACCATTGAGGAAGCAGCCTCATTTCCATCTGCTACTCACTTGGGGATTTGCTGCACGTACCCTGTCTGCACCAGATCCTCATTGATGAGCAAAGCGGTCAGGTTCACCAGACCATTAGTGGATGCACCTGCACCAGGTGCTGATACATCAGCAGGCGCTGTGGCCAAACCCACAGGCATACTTCCAACTTCCAACTTCAGGAAGGCAACCACAGCTTGGTTCATTCTGGACGTATATTCCAGATTTTCGGGTCCTACCTGCTCGCTGACTGCAACCAATATTTCCACTCGAGTGATGGAGAGACGGCGGGGGAGGGTGCTCAGAGGACACCATCTCGCTCCTGCCTGGTAGGTGCACGGGTACACCTTCAGAGTTCCTTTCACTGGAACTAAAAGGCCAAGCCCAACTCCTGAAAAACAGCCCCACACCATAATCCCCACTCCACCAAACTTCACACTTGGCACATTGCAGTCAGACAAGTACTGGTCTCCTTGCAACCGCCAAATCCAGACTTCTCTATCAGATTGCCAGACAGAGAGGTCTCCACTGCTCTAGAGTCCAGTGACAGCTTCCTTACACCCCCGCATCTGACATGTTGCATCGCACTTGGTTGTGTGTGGTTTGGATATAGCTGCTCGGCCATGGAAACCCATTCTATAAAGCTCTATACGCAAGTTCTTGAGCTAATATGAAAGCCACATGAAGTATGGAGGTCTGTAGCGATTGACTGCAGAAAGTTGGCAACCTCTTCACACACTGACCACGCTCCATCAGTTTACGTGGCCTACCAATTCGTGACTTGCTGTCGTTCCCGTCGTTTAGGAGCAAGAAAATTTCACGACTGGATTTGTTGCACATGTGACATCCTATCACAGTTCCACGCTGGAATTCACTGTGCTCCTGAGCTCAGTGAATTCAGCAGGGGGGGCTGCACAATGAGTTCTGCAAGCCATTCACGCAATAAAATAAGTGTTGATGACACTGTTGCTTCAACCAATCAGATTTTGAGTTGGCGACATCAAAGCCTCCTAGCAGGCTACAGCAACATCTGCAAATTCACACCCTCTATTTGGATAGTCAGGGAGTATTGCTGGGAGTGCTCGGAGCTGAAGCGCACGGATAATCTGTACGACAGAATAATTGAACTGTTTTTGAGGAAAGAAAGGAGGATGGATTTTGTCTACAAATGATCACAATTTTTGGCAAGTAAAATGCTGCTGGTTTCCTCAATAATACTCCAAGTTTATTAGGTTATTGTTGTCGCAGATGTTTGCTATAAAGGCATTTATTGTGGCTACTGACCGTTTTTGTGGCTCCCGCCACGGGACCAGACTTTGTTGTCCCGGTGTGTTCAGATTTCATTCAGGTAAAAACGTCACAATGGTGTATTGTGACGTATTGTGACGCATCTCAGTGTCCGCTGGACACTGAGATGCGTCCAGCGGACTACGCCATTGTGCAGAATAAACCATTGTGCAGGTGAAGAGGTTCTGGACCCAAGCCGAGGAGGCTCAGTCATTTTATACCATTTCCTCAGCGGTCGAGTGTACTTCCTAATAAGGACTTGTTTTACACATTCTCTGAATTTGGGCACTTGGGGTGCCAGGCCGCGCCCCGTAACATGCCGCATGATCAATTATGCACGGAACGTGTCAGTGGAAGAGGACAGAGTTGGGCATCCTTGTGTCGTTTCGTGATGCGCTCCTAGTTCTTGAACAAGGCCGGGTCTCTTATCTTTGGAAGTAAGGCAAGGACTGTCCTCTGTCATGAGCTTGGCAGGCAGCCGGTCTGACTTCACTCCATCAGTATTGCATGAAGTTCATGGCCAGTGCTGCTCCAAAAGGGTTTAAAAAAGTCCATGGGGAGCCCATCAAGTCCTGGTGTTCAGCCCAAAGGCATCTGGTTTATGGCTGTGGTGAGGACTTCAATGGTCTATTCCTGCGCCAGAGTCATTCGCTCCTCCAATTTGATTTGGGGGAGGTCCTTCAGGGGATCTCCGCGGCTTCCAGAGTCACAGTCCGCTCTCTCAAATAGGTCTGTATAGAGGCAGAGTGCATGAGCCCTCATTTGTGATGGGTTGGTAGTTACTCCAGGTAGCCTCAAACAGAGCATCAGATCTCACTGCACAGTAGACCTTGAGGTATCCATATCCATAGGTGGAGGAACCGAGACCTGATCAGAGCTCACTTTACCCTTTCCTGAAGGAGTGTGTTGAGATTGAGTCTCCTCCCCTTCAGCAAGGCCTCAGCAATAGCGCCTGCACACCCAGCCCTTTTTTGATATTTCAAATTTCAGATTCAAGATTTTTGATTACCTCTTTTGCTTTGGCCGAGGAGTGAGACATGTACTGTTGACAGAACACAGGACTTTTGGCCTTGCCAACTTCCCACCATAAATTCAAAAAGTGTAATTGTATTTTTTTGTTTTCGCCATTCCTGCCAGAAAACATTGTGCTTTTGGCAGAAGCCCTTTTCTTGTAGAAGCTTATTGTTAAAAATACGAGTTGACCCGTTGGCCAGGGGTCGTGACTAGCTCAAACACAACTAAATGATGATCCGAAAAGCCAACTGGAGACTTGACTAATCGGGGTTGGGGGTGGCGGGCGGCACAGTGAGAGAAGTGCCTCGGGCTACAGCGCGAGCCCGTAATGTCATCGTTTCGCCATCAGTAACCCCATTGCCCTCCAATTTTGGCTTCCTGTGCGGACAAGCATCCCATTTGTAGCCCACATCTCAACAATCATAACAATTCATTTGTCCCGAACTGGCGCACACCATACACAGTGGATTTCATGAACTGTGTCTGTTCAAAGCCACTTCCTCCACACTTGCACGAAAAGCCAAAGTCACCTGCGTTGATGATGAGCTTGGAAAAGCCATCAGCATTAGCCATTGTGTCTGAGGACGCCAACTGGCCAGAAAAACCCTGGCTGGCAGAACAAAATACACAAAGCTCTCAAACACACACACAATTGAACCGCTAACGCAACTTTATCACATCACACATCACAATAAGCATTTCTACCTAAGATGCACTTGACCACTCTTCAGCGCGCACTTCCGCTTTCCATGAAGAATATGATAATAGAATAATAAAAAGAAAAATAAGAATAATAGTGTTGTTATTTTCATAATCAGTACAAGTATAATTATATGAGTTAATGCATACATTTTCTATGCTTCCCTGTCTTTTTCATTTTATTTATTAAATTGATCTGTTAATGTATATCAGATCACAAATGCTTACATTTTTAGTGTATTCGTTACTCATCATTCAATCATCAACTTGAACACTAAATTTCTCTTTTTGATAGGGCCTTATTTCACTGTTTTCAGATGCAGTTCATTTACAGATTTTTGTCTTGATATCTGGTTGTCTAAACATGATTTAAAATGTGAATATCAACTACCCCTTTGTCTATTGGTTGCAAAAGCATTTAACTTTTATATTTGTATATTTCATCTGCCATAACCTGTTGAACAAATTTCATTCAATTACAATGTGACATATCTCCTGGATTTTCTTCTAATTTTGTGGAACGAAACCGGAGGAAACCCTGATGTTTATCAAACAGCCAATCTGTCCAACTATTTGATGCAAATGAAGGGCAACTGGCTTTGTACCAGGCTGTGTTTCACAAAACAAACCTGTCCTCAAAGCCAGACGGGAAGAAAGAGGAGGGGCAAGTGCGATTTTCCTCCCAAAAAGAAAAATTGAATTCCAAAGAAAACATTTCCTATTTACAGGCCAATTGGAACATTTGAATACTTTTAGAGACCGGGGCGTACTTGACTCATGTGACAAGTGACTAGGCTGTTTTAGGTATCAGAACAAATCGTTCAGGAATGTGAAAATGTAACAAATGTAGCACTTGTGGGTGGCAGAAGACAGCAATCAGCGTTTGAAAGCTGCGACAGACGTGGAGAGAATGAAAGATTTATATTGCAAGAATGATCCAGAGCTACCGATCTGTTCATAAATGTAATAATTTATATGAAATGAACTGTTTTGAACTGGGTTGTTTTATTATATTGCGACCAAAATTCCATGAAAATTGACAAAAACGTATCTAAACTTTGAGGGGAAAAAAAGGTTGATACATGTGTACAATTATATGCAGCCTCAGGGCGGCACAGGCCATTGTCTCCCTAACCCAGTCCCAGGGTTGTACACAGGGTTGTAGTCCATCAGAGGAAAAGCATATGTTAAATATTTTGGAAATAAGGTGGATAAGCTAGACTGAGATGGCTCGGTCATGTAAAAAGGAGGGATAATGAATATATTGGTGGACGGATGCTGGAATTGAAGCTGCCAGGCAGGAGGTCTGGAGGAAGATCAAAGAGAAGATTTATGGACGTAGTGAGAGAGGATATGAAGATAGTTGGTGTGAGAGGAGGATACAGAGAATAGGGTTAGATGGAGAACGTTGATTTGCTGTGGTGACCCCTGAAAGGAAAAGCCGAAAGGAGACGAAGAAGAAGTTGTGTACAATTCAATTTTTTTAATCAATTTTTTCTGTATGAATCTTTTTTTTCTGCAAATATAAATAATTTATTTTGAGAACTTAACAGCAAATATAGCAGGACATTACCTTTCAATGTATTTAATTTGAATATTTTCGAAATATTGCCAGGAGTTTTTTCTCATACTGAGTATCTACCCTATATTGGTTAAATGTTTAAGGTCAGGGCCAGCATTTAACATGGTAAATAAACATTTAAATGTACTTCAGCGAGGGGCGGCATGGCGCAGGAGGTAGAGCAATTGTCTTTGGAAACGAGCAGTCCCCATTAGATTCCCAGCTCTTCATAGTGTGTTGAAATGTTGTTGAGCAAGACATTGAACTCCTAACTGCTCCGCTGGTGTAAGGCAGCCTACTACTCATGGTTCATCCAAGATGGGTTGATTGCAACGAACAAATTTCCCCAAAGGGCTTAATAAAGGAAAATAAATTATAAATTAATTTCCTGAAGGACAGCAGTCAGTATTAGACAGCCAGAAGAAATGGGAAGCTAATGTAAAGATTTTTCTTTTTTTTCAGGTTCTTTGTAAGAGGTCAGACGAAACATTTATTAATCAGTATAACTGTTGAGGAAATTTACTGATGACTGATAAACTCATACCTCCACACAACACACATCAACGGTGAAGTGAATTATTAAACCTGTGAACCCAAATACATTTTAGAAGCGTGTCTTCATTAACCTTTGGTAACCTGTGAATCGTCATATGACAGAGCAGCTTCCTACCCCTTTTATTTCAATCAATTAAATCGCAACATTTCCAGGTTGATATTTGTGAATTCATGCATATTTAAAACAAACAAAGAAAAATTGAAAAGGTGTGTGTTTATGTTTGTGTTTGTGCATGTGTCTGTATAAACTCTACGTGTTTTTTTTTGTTGTTTTTTTTGTGTGTGTGCATCTGTATACACTCTATGTGAGTGTGTAGCTTAGATGGTAACCATATACCTGGTGAGTGGCAAGCGAACATGGATAGCTTCACATCAACTGCCAATATGTTGTGCAGCATTGGTTAACAGGAGCAAGTCTCTGGAGAAGGAGGGGAGAGGTTTGGAGGCTTACGGCAGAGGAACAAAGAGGAAAACAATGTCTGGTGCCAGTAACATGTGAGCAGTGTGAATGAAGAATGTTTTCATTTTTGCAGCTGCTTTATGGCTTTTTTCCTTTGAAATGTCACGCTCTGTGTGGCCTGTCATACAGTTGTGTGTGTGCTTGTGTAGAATTGATGCTTTCCTTGTGCAAATGCCTTAATATGTGTGAACCCCTTTATTGACTCTTCTTATTATGTTGCCACCGGACCACCAATCCACCTCCTCTGAACCCTGATTGTCTATAAAGCCTCAGCTGGCAGATGAGACATTATGCACACTACAAAACCAACACAAGCTTCCAACCCCCATCCCTGTCCCCTCAACCCTACCCCCACCTCCAAGAACTGGGAGTATAATTTAGGTAATCAACTCCTGCTCTTTTTTAGAATTACTTTTGAATTTGATTATGTTTCATCTGTTGAAAAATCTAAACCCATCTATCTATCTATCTATCTATGTATCTGATGTATAAAATTCCATGCATATATCTATCCAAAGGCTTGAATTTATACAAAATTGGCAAGAAGTCATTATGAAATTGGAAAAAAATGATAAAATAAGCAAGAATGAAAGTAGGTACGGAATAAAATTAAAAAACAAACACATTTTCTCTCCGTGAGGTGCCACCTTACCATGGTAGAGGGGTTTGCGTGTCCCAATGATCCTGGGAGCTATGTTGTCGGGGGCAACGTGCCCTGGAATGGTCACCCAAAGGGAAACAGGTCCCAGAGGAGGGACCAGACAAAGTGTGGCTCAGAAGACCCCCATGAAGAAGGAAATCATTGGGCCCAGTTTTCCCTTGCCCGGATGCGGGTCACTGGGCCTCCCCCTGAGCCAGGCCCCGGGACGGGGCTTGGTGGCAAGCGCCTGATGGCTGGGTCTTTACCCATGGGACTTAGCCGGTTGCAACTTGAAGGAAAGATTTGGGACCCTCTCCCCCTGGGCTCACCGTCCACAGGAAGGGCCAAGCAGGGGACCTTGGCGGTCCGATCCTCGGCTACAGAAACTGGCTCTTGGGGAACAGAATGTCACCTCTCTGGTGGTCAAGGAGCCCGAGCTGGTGGAAAAGCTGAGAGATTCAAACTAGATTTAGTCGGACTCACCTCGACGCACAGCGTGGGGTCTGGAACCAGGCCTCTCGAGGGTGGCTGGACTCTTCCTTTATTCTGGAGTTGTCCTTGGTGAGAGGCCCTGGGCGGGGTCGGGCCAATTGATTGTCCCCCATCCTGGCTCCTGCACATTGGAGTTCAACCTGATGGACGGGAGCATAACCTCCCTCTGCCTTCACGTGGGGGGATGGGTTCTGACTGTTGTTTGTGGCTATGCACCCAACAACAGTTCAGTTTACTCACCACTTCTCGGGGTCCCTGGAGGGGCTGCTAGAGAGCGCTCCTACCGGGGACTCCCTCGTTATACTTGGAGACTTCAACGTGCCCTCATGTAAGCATTGATGGTACCACTTGGAAGGTCATGATTTGGGAGAATGAATTCCCCCCCTGATCTGAATATGAGCTGTGTTATGTTATTGGACTTCTGTGCTTGTCAATTATTGTCTGTAAGGACTCTCTTCAGGCATAAAGGTGTCCATATGTGCACTTGGCACCAACTAACTTAGGCCACAGTTCTTTGATCAACCTTGTGGTCATATCATCAGACTTGTGGCCATATCATCAGACTTGTGGCCACATGTCCTGCACACTCTGGTGAAAAGGGGTGGAGCTGTCAACTGATCATCAACTGGTGGTGAAATGGCTCCAATGGTGGGGGAGGATGCCCCGGATAGACCCGATAGACTCAAAGAAATGGAAGGGTCTGCTGGGAGTATCTGGCAGAGTTCCCTGTCAGAAGGAGTTTCAACTCCTACCTCCGACAGAACTACAGTCCAAGGGAGGTGGGAAACATTTAGTCCACATGAGCCTTTTTCCATGCTTCCATTTTCAAGGCGGTAGCCCGAAGCTGTGGTCATAAAGCAGTCAGCGCCTATCGGGGTGGTAACCTTCAAACCTGCTGGTGGACTCCAATGGTGAGGGATGCCGTCAAACTGAAGGAGTCCTATCAGGCCTTTGTGGTGCTCTGAAGGCAGCTGACAGGTACCGGCAGGCCAAGCGGCATACAGCTTTGGTAGTTGCTGAGGCAAAAACTCGGCGTGGGAGGAGTTCGGGGAGACCATGGGTAACGACTTCTTGTGGGCATCGAGGAGATTCTGGTCCACCATCCGGCGGCTCAGGAGGGGGAAGCAGTGATCTGTAAACAACGCCTTCCAATGAGGTAGCAGAGCAGGGGGACTCTGAAGCGGACACACCTATTTCCGGAGCTGAAGTTGCTGAAGCAGTTAAAAAGCTCTTTAGTAGTGGGGCTCCGGGGGTGGATGAAGTCCGCCCTGGGTTCCTCAAGGCTCTGGATGCTGTAGGGCTGTCCTGGCTGACACACCTCTGCTGCATCTCATGGATGTCAGGGACAGTGCCGCTGGACTGCAGTCCAGGTTGATGACCCCCTCCCCCCCATTTAAAAGGGGGGGTCAGAGGGTGTGCTTCAACCACAGGGGGATCACACTCCTCAGCCTCCCTGGTAGGGTCTATTCATCAGTGCTGGAGAAGGGGGTCCATTGAGGGTTGTTGAACCTCAGATCCAGGAGGAGCAGTGTGGTTTTCATCCTGGTTGTGGAACACTGGATCAGCTCTGTACCCTCGGCAGGGTCCTTGAGGGGGCATGAGAGTTTGTCCAACCAGTCTACATGTATTTTGTGGACCTGGAGAAGGCATTTGACTATTTCCCATGGGAAATCGTGTGAGGGTGCTCCGGGAGTATAGGGCACTGAACCCTGTCGTGCAGAATGTTCGGTCCCTGTATGATCACTGTCGGAGCTAGGTCTGCATCGCCGATGCAGTAAGTCAGACTCGTTTCCAGTGAGAGGTGGACTCTGCCAGGGCTGTCCTTTGTCACCAATTCTGTTCATAACTTTTATGGACAGAATTTCTAGGCACAGCCAAGGCTGTGCAGGTGATGTGGTTCTGTTGGCTTCATCAGGTCATGATCTACAGCTCTCACTGTTGCAGTTCGCAGTCGAGTGTCAAGTGGCCAAGATGAGGATCAGCACCACCAAACCAGAGACCATGGTGCTCATCGGTGGTATGCCCACTCCGCATTTGGGAAGAAGTTCTGCCCCAAGCAGAGGAGTTAAAGTATCTCGATTTCTTGTTCACAAGTGAGGGGAGGATTGAGTGGGAGATTGCCGGATTGTTGTGGCATCTGCAGCAATGCGGACTCTGTACTGATCTGTTGTGGTGAAGAAAGAGCTGAGCCAAAAGTCGAAGCTCTCAATTTACCAGTCGATCCATGTTCCCACCCTCACCTATGGTAACAAGATGTGGGTAGTGACAGAAAGAATACAAGCGGGGATACAAATGGGCAAAATTAGTTTCTTCTGCAGAGTTGCCGGACTCTTCCTTAAAGATAGGGTGAGAAGTCGGTCATCCAGGAGGAGCTCGGCGTATATCCTCTGTTCCTCCGCATGAGTCGGGTGAGATGGCTTGGATATCTGGTCAGGATTCCACCTGGACGCCTCCCGGGGAAGGTATTCCGGGCATGTCTGTCTGGGAAGAGACCACAGGGAGGACACATGACACGCCAGAGTGACTATGTCTCTGAGCAGGGCTGGTAATGCCTTGGGGTCCCCCCAGAGGAGCTGGATTATGTGGGGGGGAGGGGGGGAGGTCTGGGCCTCACTGCTCCGGCTGCTGCCACCACGACCTGATTCAGATAAGCGCAAAAAGATGGATGGATGAATGGTTGGAAAGATATTTCCAAAAAAACAGTTCCAATTTTACTTTAGCACATAAGCAAGAAATTGCCTCTCAGCAAGCAGATACCAACATGAAAAGGAGGCAATTACTTACTTCCAAACTGCTAGAATTTAGCTTACATTTTGCAAAATCGTTTGCCTGTCAAAATGACTGGACGTCTTCTGAAAATCTGATCAGAAAATTTGATTAGTCCTCCAAAAAACGTTAAACCAGAAATAAACAATGTTGATAATTATAATTAAAACATTTTTTAGATATAATTAATAACTATTTGTATTGAACAGATCACTGAATTACTTGTGGAAAAGAAGGGGAGAAAAAACAAAACCTTGTCTCCATATTTTAATGAATAATCAATAAAAAAAGAAGAAAAATCTTGTATACTTCTTCTTGCATGTTTTCCACAATTTAACAGTTTGCTCCTGTTGTTTAATTTCCACAATGGCTTTCTATCGTTGCTGAAAGATTCATTACAATACTCGTTTTTCTTTTTCAGTGATTTTAAACATTTGATTTATTGATTTTGATGGGTGGTATGAAAAGAAGCAATTTTAAAATTATGGATTTTTTTTATCATAAAAGGAATATACCAGTAAAGTGCACCTGCTGTTTCTGGGAGTCAGAGGGTCAATAGAACTGAGTTCAAGAGAATATTCTGCTGCATGTAAACATGCTATAATACATTCTGATTAACATGATTAAGTGTCTCAATAACAATGGCAACTGGCAAGAAAACCACAACCCTAATAGCAGTAAAGCTCACATAATTTCTTTTTATGGCTTACTTTACTTGGCCACTTAAACAGCCCCACACATCTCTGTGTATCTTGAACTCATGGTGCCCAAGTGTTTGGTATTACAGCCTGACCTATGCTGGATCCTCTCGACCAGACTTGCTTTAGCCAAAGTTCAAAGCAAGAATGGAGGCTGTGGCCCCAAATGGCACGGGCGGGTCATGAAAGAATTTTTGTGCTGTAAACAAGATCATTGTGATGATTGCAACAGAGCACTTTGAATTTTTCATCATAGTCCCGATAAAGGCAGGAAAAACAAAAAAGTGGACGGTGGCACCAGTGGATCTGAAGTATTTAACCAAAATTTCCCCCAAAACTTGTAATTTGGCTCTTGACTCTGGCTAGTTATGTGTCAGCAAGACTGACAGTTTTAATTCCTGTGATCATTCTTCAAATATAACACGGTGAGGGGCTTTAGCAAGCCTCATAGTTCCACTCTTCCATCAGTTCACTCTTCTGCAGATTTGTATTCAGGTATGCACAGAAAATATTTACATGGAACAGAACGTTTTCACTCTGGACATGTCACGTGCCGCGGGTGCGGACTAGAGCGGGGAACCACACTTCAGAGCAGGGATGGGTTGAAAGCGCTTTTATTGCGTTGAAATGGCAGGACGGGTTGAAGACAGGACTGCGGACAGGACGGGTTGCAGGCGGGACTGCGGAGGCTGGGTCTCACCAGGACGGGTTGCAGGCAGGCAGGCAGGCAGGCAGGCAGGCAGGCAGGCAGGCAGGCAGGCAGGCAGGCAGGCAGGCAGGCAGGCAGGCAGGCAGGCAGGCAGGCAGGCAGGCAGGCAGGCAGGCAGGCAGGCAGGCAGGCAGGCAGGCAGGCAGGCAGGCAGGCAGGCAGGCAGGCAGGCAGGCAGGCAGGCAGGCAGGCAGGCAGGCAGGCAGGCAGGCAGGCAGGCAGGCAGGCAGGCAGGCAGGCAGGCAGGCAGGCAGGCAGGCAGGCAGGCAGGCAGGCAGGCAGGCAGGCAGGCAGGAGGTCCGGTCATGGCAGGGCTCTGCGAGCCACAATCCCCTGGCCCCAGGCATAGCATGCCGCTGCCCCTTATAGGAATCTTGATTCTTGATTAGCGGCATCTGCTGCAGCTGGTCCCGATTACAAATCGGGATCAGGTGTGAAACCCTGACAGGACACAACGAAATTTCAAACAATGGTTGTAGTTCCACTGTTGCTGTTGAAGCTCCTTGGAGGAAGGACAGAGTAATTGCTAAAAATGTAATTAAAATTGAAATTATTCACATGATTCAGAAATATATCATCATATCGATCCACAGTGGAGCAAAACAATGAAACAATGAAACGATGCAAATAAAATCACTCCTGCATCCCTGATACATTAGGAATAAATATGTGAATGTTTTAATAAATATAGATACCAATAATATATATCAATACCACAAAATTTAAAGGTTGAGTTTATGTGAAGAGTAACCAGAGTAAACAAAGACTCCAAAATTGATCAACCAAACCTGAAAACCAAACTTCAGATTATGGGGGAAAATAAAACATTTCCTATAGTCCTTTCAAAAATAAAGAAACTTCAAAAACAGTTTTTCCATTCTCCATCTCATATTACAGTATTCTTATGTATTTTGAAATGGAGCCTATGGGGGGCACAAGCCAGTATTCTCTATCTGAGGTCAGACCACCCAGGTGAGTGCCAGGTGTTGAATCAGGACAGACATCTTATGTAAAGCTTGTACCAAATTGAAAATGCAAATTACTTTGACAGCACACTGGCTGCAGCCCGAATTAACATTGGTAGGAGTCAGTAGCCAGAGCGAGCAATAGTGAAAGAGGACACAAAGTTAGTTGGTGTGAGAGAAAAGGCTGTGAAGGAGATAGACGATTCCTTGTGGTTACCCCTGAGATGAACAGCCAGAAGTAAAGGAGGGAGAATTTCTTATGTATTATGATTTATTTACTCTCTATTCTAGTCATTATTGTGTTTGTGGCTGGTTCTAAACTTCATAAGGCAAGATTCTTTGGTGTCTGAATTAATTCAGATTACTTTATGAATAATCTGGATAGGGGGGGGACTGTTTTGGCCTATAAATTAGTCACTGGGGTGTTAAAGTTATAATTTGAATGGAACAAATCAGCAGCATCTTGATTTCCTTTCTGTTGCCCCTTTGTTATTAAAATGAAAGGTTTATTTTCTGCTGAGTAAACAACTCTTGTGTTTGAATAACTATAAAAATAAATATAGAAATAAATTAGAAAATTTTTCCACTTTCATCGGTTTCCCTTTATTGCTTCACTTTTTCATTTTTTTTAATGTTGATAATTATTTTTCAATCAGCCAGGTATCAACAGGTATTAATCCCTTCAATGACTGCAGTGCGAATACCAGAACATAACAGAAATATACAAAAGAAGGAGAGCAGGAATATTACCGCAAAATCAAATAACGGAATTATCAGCCTCAAACTATTTCAGCCAGTTAGTGCAGAAAGAAAACCAAGTGGCTGTGTGTTTCCAGGTTTAAAATAAAGATGAACAAAGAAAGTCTTTAAAAAAAGAAATTATTATGGCATTTAAACTCAAATTTGCACAAGACAGGAATGCAAAAAATAAGCATTGTCGTATAATCAATAAGATTCACAGATACCTCATAATCTCTATTGTTCCTTACTTATATATTATTATTTTGTCTCTTTGGCATTACTGCCTGCTTGGTTTGTGGCTAGTTTTCCTGCATAGTTTCATTAGAAGTGGTTTGATCCCGCAGTGCAGCGGAATGGGACTCTTCATGTGTTTGGGAGGGACACTGTGACGCTTAATTGCTTGCCCGCTAGGAAACTCAGTTGGAGGTGTGACTGAAGTGAAATCCAGAGCCAGGCTTGTGGTGCCGCTCAGGACATCACACCAATAAGAGTTGCAAGTTCCCTCGGTTGGATCCCTGCTGGAGATTAGAGTTTTTGGAGCCAGGATGTCATGGATTCTGAGTTGGATGGAGAACACACAAAAACATTTAGTAGCATATATCTTCTTCTCTTTTTGCCTTTCTCTTCAGGGTTTGCCTCAGCGAATCAACCTTCTCCATTTAACCCTATTCTCTTGATCCTCCACCTTGAACTACACCTACAGCACACCTCACCACTGTCTCACAGCTAGCATACATGTCCTGCACCAGTCCAACATACCTCTCAGCCACTCCAGACTTCCTCATACAATACCAGAGTTCTTATCTTGGCACCTTTTCATATGCCTTTTCTTGGTCTACAAAAGCGCAATGCAGCTCCCCCTGACCTTCCCTGTACTTCTTTATTGGCATTGTGGAAGCAAATACTGCATCCATAGTACTCTTTCTGAGCTTGAAGAATTGCTGCTACTCACAAATTTTGACCTCTGCTCTCACTCTAGTTTCCAATAATTTTCCCCATAACTTCCTTGTATGGGTCATCAACCACAATTCTGTATGACCCTGACACTCAAAAATGTATACCATCACACTTCTCCATTCCTCAAGCATCTTCTTGGTCTCTAAGATGCAGTTAAACAATCAAGCCAGAAAGTCTACCACTGCTTCTCCTAGACACTTCCATACATCCACAACAGGTATATCAACAGGATCAACTGTCTTTCCTATCTTTATCCTCTTCAATGCCCTCCTCACTTCACTTTTACTAATCTCTGCTACTTTGTGCTCTACAATACATCTTCTACCTTTCCCTCATTTTCATTTTCCACATTCATCAGCTCTTCAAAGTACTCTTTCCATCCTCCCATTACTCTTCTAGCATCTGTCAATACATTTCCCTCTCTACCCTTAATCACCTGGACCTGTTGTACATCCTTTCCATCTTTGTCTCTCTGTCTTGCCAGCCTGTATAAATCATTCTCTCCTTCCTTACTGTCCAACTGAGCATACAAGTCGTCGTGCATTGCGTTCGTTACCTCTATCTTTACCTTAAGCTGTATCTTCCTGTACACCTGCCCGTTCTCCTCAGTCCCCTTAGTGTCACACTTATTTTATGCTAACTGCTTTATCTGTATATACTCCTGCACTTCCTCATTCCATCACCAAGACTCCTTATCTACTTTCCTTCCTGACAACACACTAAATACTCTACTACCTGTCTCCCTGATAGCACTATCTGTAGTTGTCCAATCATCTGGAAGCTCGCCCTGACTACCCAGAGCCTTTCTCAATTCCTCCCCGAAAACCATACCATGCTATCCCCTTTTCAGTTTCCACCACTTTGTCCTCTGCTCTGCCTTTGTCCTCTTGATCTTCCTTGTCAGCTGAGTCATCCTACAAACCAGTCACTGATCTCTTACAGATTACCTAATCCATACAAAATCTGGTCTACCTACTTGCTCCTAATGCCGCTCTCATAAGTTACCCTATGTCCCTCTCTTTTCTGGAAAAAAAATATTTACTAAAGCCATTTCCATCCTTTTTGCAAAGTCTGCTACCATATCCATTGAAGTTTGCACCAATTACCATTCTTTCATCTCTGGGGATATTCTGCATCACTGATATTCTGCAACTCATTCCAGAACTTCTTCTCCTCAAACTCACATCTCACCTGTGGGACATAGCCACTTACAACATTGAGTATCACACCTTCAATTTCCAGTCTCAGACTCACAAGTTTATCTGACTTTATTTTCACCTTCAGAAAATTCCTACAAAACTCCTCCTTATCTATGAGGTGCATTGATATCAACAACTATCGTGTGACATGAAGCTCTTACTGTAGTATATAAACACTTTTTTGCATGTGTGTTGGTGGGGGGTTGAAGTAATCCAATCATAATCTTTACCACACAGAGAAGGGGAGAACAGGCAAACTTCATGCAGAAAAGACTACAGGTGGTAATCCAATCTGGTACCCTCATGCTGTCAGCCAGCACCACTAACCACCCCACTACCCCTGAATATAACAGTTGGTCAAATAGTTAGTTAGTCCTCTTGCACGAGATGCGTAGAGCCAACCGTGGCTACCAGGTTTCTCCATTGGGGTCTGTCGTTGGCAAGTTGCCGTGCCTGTGCCAGGCTCACACCGCAGGCCCTGAGGTCTTAGGCCACAACATCAAGCCAGCGGGTGCGGGGGGGCACCTCTGGGTCTTCTCCATCCGGCTAGCTGGGGATTAAAGGCCAAGATGGAGCTTGTGGGGTGTTCGGCAGGCAAGCGGATGATGTGGCCATACCAACGAACTCGCCGCATTGCTGCGAGGCGAGATGCTGGGGGCTGCTGGGTTCGATCCCTTAGGGTCTTGTTGGTGACATGCTGGGTCCAGCTGATGCCTTCTAGTGTCCTCAGGGCCCTGGAGTCAAATCCATCAAGCCTGGCTGCCAGCGTGTTGTTCAGCGGCCAGGTTTCGGAGCCATAGAGAAGGATAGAGGTGACTGAGGCATTGTAGACCCGGAGCTTTGTCACCCGGGATATGTGCCGGTGTCGCCACAATGGTCTCCACAGTGATTGCATGACTGACGCCGCAAGGGCACGGCGCCGGTCAATCTCAACTTTGAGATCTCCGCTGTTTGATAGGGTTGAGCCGAGGTACTTGAAGGAAGCGACAAAGTGGACAGGGGTGCCATCGAAGAGGAGTGGTGGTGGATCAGGTCCCTCTCCTATATGCATAAGCTTGGTTTTTGGCCAGCTTATCTTCAGGCCGAGTTTCCTGGACTCCTCATCAAAAAGATGGAGGGCTTCACGAAGCTGGTCAGCGGTCTCACTGAACAGCGTGGTGTCATCTGCGTACTCGAGATCCCTGAGGGTGTAGCTGCCTATGGGGACCCCAGGGATCCGCTCAAAGACTTTTGTCATCAGATGGTCGATGACACAATTAAAAATTTCTGGCGCAGCGACACAGCCCTGCCTCACCCCGCTGTTGATGGGGAACCACTCAGAGTCCCTGCCATTCACACGCACACAGCTTTCGGCTCCTTGGTAGAGCTGCCTAAACAGTGTGGTTATTTTGGCCGGTACTCCGAGGGATGTCAGGATGTTCCAGAGAGAGCCGTGGTCCACCGTGTCGAGGGCTGCTTTCAGGTCAATGAAGGCGATGTAAAGGTACCGATCCTTCCTGAACTCCCGGGCCTTTTCAATTATGAGCCGGAGGGCAGAGATGTGATCTGTGGTGGACCGATTGGTCATGAAACCGGCTTGCTGTTGGCGGCGTCTGCTTTGGGTTGCAGGTAGAGCACGGGTTAGTAGGACGCGGGTGAATAGTTTTCCGGGGATGGAGAGGAGGGTGATTCCTCTGTGGTTGCTGCAGGTCAGCTGATCGCCCTTATGCTTCCAGAGGGGAAGTATAATGCCCCGCCTCCAGTCATCAGGCAGCGACTCAGTGACCCACACATGGTTGATGATTTGTGTGAGCCAAAGGTTGATGTTGTTACCTCCGGCCTTCAGCATCTCAGCTGTGATGGAACATAGGCCAGGGGCTTTGCCGTTTTTGAGCTTTGACAAGGCTGCCTTCACTTCGGCTGGGGTGACCGGGGAAATGAGACAGTCCGGGTTATTGTTGGGGTGGGTGGTGGAGGTGGGGGTTTCTGGTAGGGGAGGATGGTTTAGGAGCTCACTGAACTGCTCCTTCCAGCGACTTAGGCAGTCAGCTTCAGTGGATAGGACGTTTCCGGCCGCATCCTTAATCAGGAAGCAGCGCTTGCGGGGGCCTGCTTTCCCTTGGCGGAGCAGATTGAAAAGCTGCCGCAGGTTGTTGTTTTTGGAGGCTGACTCCATGGCTGTCGCCTGGTTTCTCCAGTATGTTTCCCTGTCTTGACGGATGGAAATGTTCCGTTGGCTGTTGAGGCGCCGGTACAGGACCATGTCCCCACGCAGTCGAGCAGCTCGTCGGCTGTTGACGATGTCCAACGTGGCTTGGGAAATCCAGGGCTTCTTGGGGCCTGGTCTTGTTCGCCCGGCGGCTCCCTTCGAAGCCATGATCACCTCGCTTTTAAAGTGAGGCCAGTCCTGGGACATCCCGCTGGTGAGGGCGCTAAAATGGTTAGCGATGGAGCAGCTGTAGCGCTCCATAATGGCAGGGTCTAAGAGACGGGAGGAGTCCAGCTTGGGGGAGGCATTGGCTGAGGCCCCCGCCTTGAGCTTTAGCCGCAGGTCGGCTATCAGCATGCGATGGTCGGTGTTGCCAAGCTGTGCACCTCTGAAGACACGGCAGTTGGTAACCGATGTCTTCCAGCGGCGGGAGATGAGGATGTGGTCTATGGCTTTTTTTGTCTTGCCGTCCGGGCTGTATCAGGTCCAGTGGTGGATTCTCTTTCGGGGGAACCAAGAGTCAGCGATGCAGAGGTTGGTGGCTCTGCAGAGGTTAAGTAACCGTTGGCCGTTGTCGTTGGTGGTGGTATCGACGGAGACTGGGCCAGTTGCAGCCGGGAGGGTCGGATCCTGAATGGAGATAGTGGCATTGGCGTCGGTGAGGACAATGACAATGTCATGGGGGGGTGCGGCCTGGATGGCATCTTGCAGTTGGTCATAGAACGTGTCCTTGGCATGGTCTGGGGTGACGTCAGTTGGGCTGTAGGCGACAATGACTGTCAGCTTCCCATGTTGGTGTTGGAGGCGGGCAGACAGCAGTCGATCGCTAACTGGTTTCCAACTGATGACGGTGTTCCTCCGGTATAGCGGGATGGCTAGGGCTACTCCATAAAGGCCTCTGCCATCATTTGGGCTGCTCCAGAGGAAAAGATGGTCGCCAGCAGTGGTCTCTCCAGTTCCGCGCCAGCGCGATTCACACAGGCCAGCAAGGGTGATGTTATACCTAGAGAGTTCACGGGATAGTAGTGTGGCATAGCCAGGGTGCAGGAGTGTCTGGACATTCCACCAGGCAATGCGGGCTTTGTGACGGAGATCCAGTTGGCGTAGTCCGGGGGCAGGCAGGGGTCTGTTACCGAGAAGATCCGTCCGGTTTAATCTGGTTGCTTTGGTTGGTTTCGTAACTGGTTTATTTCACCATGCCGGGTAGTTGGCCCTGCGATGGCTATTCAGCTGGTGGGGCTGCCACCTCACAGCACACTGACATGCTGCTGGAGGCTGGCGGGTTCACGGTTTGTTGTGACCCGCCTGCGTGTGCCCCCAACACGTGCTTCTCTCTCAGGGTCTGCTCCCCTAGCCTTTTGTCTTCCCAGACTAACCCACAAGGCAGTGGGTCTGAGCCACACTTTTTCTGGTCCCTCACCTGGGACCTGTTTGCCTTGGGTGACCCTTCCAGGGGCATGAAGCCCCCGACAACATAGCTCCCAGGATCACTGGGACACGCAAACCCTCCACCATGGTAAGGTGGCAGCTCACGGAGGGAGTTGGTCAAATGAAAGCAACTAATATGTAAAGAAACACTCCCCAAAAGGAGCGGTGGTCAACTGTGCACTTGTGGGTGAGAACATGAGTGCATTCTGGAAGGTTCAAGTATAATGTGTTAAATAAAAGATAGAGTAACTGTACCTGGTATGGGATAAGGGTATGGGTAGCACCCCACACATCCAAATGAGCCATATTCCCACCCCTATCCCCCTAATTGTTATTCATGCTAGCTTGCTATGAAGCTACCCTTGACATATAGCTTACATATGTGTTCCCAAAAGTCACAGAAAAATAACATTTATACATAGGGTACAACAAAGAGGAAATAATTCATATACCGCCAATGATGAGCACTCCCAAGTGAGATACAAGCTAAATAGTCATGTTATGTAAATGACTTATTAGAGACACCTCTATCTATAAACATAAATTCCTATCATTTGGACATAGGGAAAACTAACATCAAAATATTCATAGAAAATTCTGAACACAAGGGAAAAAAGCATATTCAAGAGGACATGCATACATAAGTCCTGTGAAATTATTAAAATTTCCTACCAGTTAGTTCAGTATAGTTTGTGCTCTTCGAAAAGGATTGGTCTCTGGGATGTGCTGGAGCGTGTTGAGTCTTGAGGATTTGCAGTTGCAACAGGTTTTCTGATGTAGTCAAAGCCAGATTTTAAATATCTTATATTGTCATGGTTTTCAGAGGTTGATCCTGACCTAAATCCAAAGACACTCAGGAGGTAAGTCATTAAAAGGGTTTATTTACAAAAGGGAATGAATGGAGGGCTGTGCTGAATCCAGGTCGTTTCAGGAGCCACAGGTCTCAGTAACTTGCAAGGAAGGACAGGGCATAGGTTTCTGGACTTGGGAACAAGGAAAGGTGAGGCAACGATCTCTGGAATGAGGAACAGCAGATATCAATACTCCAATTGATAATTTCTTGTTTTTTTCATTGTGTCCTTATTATTTTCTTTTAGGAATTTTCATCATGATTTGGCACTTGGCCTTCATCTGTAGAAGGAACACTGCCCTTTTATTCATCTATTTTGTTCAATCAGGTATCACTTTGATAATAAATAAATGAACAATAAAAAAAGAATAAATTCACAGATACATGTACTCTGTGCTTCACAATTACTACACATATATTTTATAATTTTTAAACAAGAAGGTTAACTTCTATTCCTCCCCACCCATCCAGAAACACAAAATATCCCAGTCAGTATATCCCAGTCAAATATCAGACACAGACTTTTACCATATTTCATTTTCATTTTTCAGTCTTTTAAGAATAAAAGTGGGGTCCATACATCCGTCCATCCATCCATCCATCCATCCATCTATCCATCCATCCATCCATCCAATTTTGGGTCCAATTTTATGTGGTTGGGGTTTTGGGGCAGCAGCCGAAGCAGAGAGGTTCTTTCTCCCCAGGCAATTTATCTATCTTCTCATTGGGAATCCCAAGCTGTTCTCAAACCAGCTGAGAGGCACATTGCCTCCAGCTTGTCCTGGGTCTTCCTCCTTCACCCAGCATGCCACACTAGGGAAGTGTCAAGGGGGTATCTTGACTATATGCCCGAACCACTTCATCTGGCTCATCTTGACCAATGGCTCTGGTCTGAACCTCCTCTTCCGAGGCACCCTGCAGACAAAGCCTTTCCTCCCACTTGTTTAATGCATTTCCCCAAATTCCTTGAGGTTGAGTTGAGTCAGTTAACACAAGATCCAGCTGTGTTAATGAAAATCAAAGATATAGTTTACTTCAATGTGGAACAATCTAAAGCCCAACTTTTAGTCCAATGAGCTGATGAAAATTCACAGCATTTTTCTTGAATATGAACAACGTCACTGATGAAGAAAAAGATAACAAACAGCAACAGTCGCCAAATGTTTATATTTTGATTTATTATGAAACCTTATTTCTTGTCACCCTTTCCCAAGTTTTCTCAGTTTGGTCATTTCATTGCACTTTCACACAGCAGTGGCTGTGTCTCCTCTGTGCGGCCTAATTAAACTGCTTAATCAGTTAATGACTCCAGCGAACACAGTTAAAGGGGAATTAAGCACAAAGAGATGGAGGAGACTAACGTTGGAAATGCTGAGGAGCTGCTTCGCACGTCTCCTGTGTGAAATAAAATTGGCAATGGAGGCGAAGAGATGAGGCCATTAAAAAGTGAGCAGAGGGTGCTGAACTGTTTGCTGGCACTCTACTGAGGGTGAGTGAGCCAATCGTGATGCTTGTTTAAATGGGAAGTGGGACGTCTTCACAAAGAGGCAAATTAAAAGCACTTTGCTCTGTTAAGCAGAGGGGAGGCAAGGGAGTGGAAGGAGGAAAAAAAGTTCTTTGAGGAGCTGAACTCCTTCAATGCAACTTTATAGACCTCAGGTGATTTGATACCACTTACACCTAATAGACTACTGTGATGCATTTATTTGGCGTGCTTTTCTGGAGGAAATACACGTTAAGAAAAAAGCCATAATGTGTCATAAAGTCCCCAAAAATGGCTTTTAAATGTTTCCAGCAATGTAGAGTCACTCCTCATCCATTCCTTAGTTTGTTTATTATATGCATTTCTCTGTTGAAAAATGCCATTTGTTTTCTATTGACATGCTCAATTTACTTTAGAATCTGTGTATTCATTTTTAATAAAAAAAAATCAACAATTCGTTGAATATTTAAGAAGTGAATATTTAATCTAAATGTAAGATACACAAATAATTGTCCCAATGATAAATGAGTCAGGTATAACACATGTATGAACAGTGCCTCTAACACAGCTGATGAAAAACATTATTAATAAATAACACTCGAAAAAGTCCATCCATCCATCCATTATCTATCCCTGCTTTGTCCTACTCAAGCTGATTGCTATCGTTGTCTTCCTCCTGGACACAAAAACCATTAAAGTAGTCTTCTTCAATGTCAGAATTGAACAGCCTCAGAATTTCACTGTAATTTAATTGGTTTGATATGATGAGGCTAAATGTTTTGGCGGAATGAAGCTCATTAGCCCAAAAAAATCCATAAATCATTGTTTAAGCTGCAGTGTTCAAAGTGAAAACAGTAGTGGCTTATTGTCCAATTGTTACGGTACTTCATTTTTAAGAGAAGCTCTTTGAAGAGCTTAAAAACTTCTGCCATTTAACCAAACAAAACAACTTGAACATGTTCTTGTATTTTTAATGACTTATTTAATATTTATTGTCCACCATTCCTTCTTCCCAGTCCAATGTTCATCTCCTTTCTTGAACTCCTCTCCCTCACCGTAGTTGTTACTTCCCCCTCCCTTTTCCCTTCTTTTTCATCTTCCCCTTCCTTTCCCTTTGCATACACCTCTTCTGGTCCTCCTTTCCTCTGCAGTTCTCCTCCTCCCCCTACTTGTTGTGACACCCCCCTTCCCACCCCTGACAATCAGACACTCACCCTGCTTGTTTTTTTTTTTTTTTGTTTCTCTTTCTCTTGTCCTCCCCTCCCCATTGTTGGTCTATCTCCCTCCTCCTTGTGGCTTGTACACACTTCCCTGACCAGGATGTTTGGGGCTCATTATGCATGAGGGCATATGGGGGAGAAAAATGGGGGGCAAAGAAGGGAGAAGAGAGTGAGAGAGACAGGGTGATAAAAGAAGAGGGATGGGGAGCTAAACAGCATCTGTTGGCCTCCAAGGTATAGTGAGCAAGAGACACACATGCACACAAACACTCTCAGGCACGTGTACACACAAAAACATATGCATGCATGCAATCACACGTGTGCAGGCAAACACATCTGCACACACAGGTGTACACATAAATACACACAAATTTGCACAAATCACACTTGGACTGATATTACATGCACTCCTGGACAAACACATACACAACATACATAGTTTTACAAAAATCCACACACACAAACACACACAAACACACACAAACGCACACAAACACACACACACAAACACACACACACAAACACACACACACACACACACACAAATTATTCCGGGTTGATCATGCCTTGTACAATATTTTAGATTAGCAAAAGAAGGATTAGGCCCATAACACAAATCATATTGATGTTTTCAAACTGCTTGATCGTGTGAAGACGTAATGTTAATGTTGAAGAAAAGTAAATTAGTAGAAAGTAAAATACTTTGTGTTCCCATCTCACCTTTGAGTTTCTGATGAAGATAAAACGATGAGAGGGCAATAATTTCAAGAAACGGAGCCAAAATCCAGAGAGATAGTTATAATGTTCTGTTCTGCATCCCAGGGTTTATTTTCAATGTAAACCCTGCCACAACACTTCATCCTGTTTGAGTATTTGGAGAGATGAGAGAGAAGGTCTCAAATTTTCACCTGTACTTCACATGAACCGATAAATATATTAGGATTTGGATATGTTCTTTAATCATGAACAAATATCATAACAAAATAAGGAAAATGCTCTAAAATTGAAAATAAACATTTACCATAAAATGCAAAATAATAATAGATAAATTCAAATATTCTTTACAAACAACTGAAGTTGACCATTTTTTTCTTAGAAACATTAAACAATCAAATAAAAATCTGGACATAATAGGACCAATATCCCCTGTGTTCAACCACCATAGGATATCGATTTGGATGATACACTGAGAGCTCCCTTTAAAAGTGCTTGATTCTACAACTACTCCAATTATTTCAAGAAAGACCATTTTATTAGTGTTTCTGAGCTTTTGCGGAGGCATGGTGCAGGAGGTAAAGCAATCATCCTGGTGTTTTTGAACAGGACACTGTTCACCCCTAACTGCTCCCCTGGTGATCGATGGCAGCCTATTTCTCATGGTTCATCCATGATGGCTTAAATGCAGGGATTAATAAAGTCCAAATTATTATTGTTATTATTTTTTTACCATTACTTGGCCTTTGAGCAATTTTTCCAGTTGAATCCAATTTTTGTTAGACATTTGGTCCAATTGACTCTATTGTGGTGTTTTGTTCCCCACTCAGCCGTATATTTCTATGCTCACAAATGCGCTATGATTTGATTCTGATCTGGAAATAAGCTTTGGGATAATCTTGCCACTTTGTGAAAGGTCCGAAGGATTTTTTCCACCCCACCCAGTCCTGTATTAAGCTGTTTTTCAAAGTCTTGCTGGTCATGTGTGATGCTGATCAGCCATCCATCAACCATCTTCTGCCACTTATCCAAAGTCAGATCACAGGAGCAGCAGCAGAGAGGCCCATACTTCCCTCTCCCCAGCCACATGGTCCAGCTCTTTTGGGGTATCCGAAGACATGATCAGGCCAGCCCAGAGACATAGCCTTCCTCATGGCCTCCTCCCAGATGGACATGCCCTGAATACCTCCTCAGGGAGGTGTCCTAGATGCCCAAGTCACCTCATCTGACCCCTCCACATACAGAGTAGCAGCGACTGTACTCTGAGTTCCTCCCAGATGTTTGAACTTCTCACCCTATCTCTCAGGGAGAGTCAGGCCACCCTGCGGAGAAAACTAATTTCGGCAGCTTGTGTCCACTGCCTCATCCTTTCAGTCACTTCCGACAGCTCGTGACCATAGGTGAGGGCAGGCATATATCGACTGGTAAATTGAGATCTCTGTCTTCAGGCTCAGCCCCTTCTTTACCACAACAGACCAGTATAGGGTCCTCATCACTGCAGAGGCAGCACCGATTCCCCTGTTGATCTCCTGCTTCATAATGCCCTCCCTCGTGAACAAGACCCTAGATCATTGGACTCCTCCACTTGGGGCAGGACCTCTTTCCTTACCCAGAGTGGGCACACCACCTGTTCCGGTTGAACACCATGGTCTTGGATTTGGATGTGCTGCTGCTTATCCTGGCCACTTCAAATTCGGCTGCGAACCACTCCAGTGAGAGAGGGAGATCACAGACTGATGAAGCCAACAGAACCACATCATCTGCAAAAAGCAGAGACTCGATCCTGTGGTCACCAAACCAGATCCACTTGACACTCTAGCTGCGCCTAAAAATTCTGTCCATAAAAGTTATGAACAGAATTGGTGACAAAGGGCAGCCCTGGCAGAGTCCAACTCTCACTGGAAATTATACCGATTTACAACCGACAATGTAGACCAAACATCGACACTGAGAAAACAGGGACCAAACAGCCAAATGACAGAGTTTGGTATCCATAATCCAAGAGCATACCCCACAGGATTGCCTGCTGGACATGGTCGAATGCCTTCTCCAGATCCTTCTCACAGGGGACTCTGCCAGACATTCCCTGCAGACCAATACATTACATCTGGGTCTGCCACTTCTGACCAGCATCCTCCCCCACCACTGGAGCCAGCTCACCACCAGGTGGTGATCAGTTGACAGCTCCGCCCCTCTCGCCCCCGAGTTTCCATGACATGCGGCCACAAGTCCAATGACCGACCTTAAGGGCCGAGTAAAGAACTACAGCCTAAGGTGTGTTGGTGCCAAGTGCACATATGGACACCTTTATGTGTGAACATGGTGTACGCTAAGGACAATCCATAACGAGCAAAGAAGTCCAATCACAAAACATTGCTTTGGTTCAGATCTTGGGGCCGTTCCTTGCAATCACACCCTTCTAAGTCTCTCAGTAGAACAAGGGAGTTCCCAGTAGGAGCGCTCTCTAGCAGCCCTCTAGGGACCCAGGGAAGGGAGGGTAAACTGAGCTGCTCTCAGAACATGTCCCCCAAATTGAAGGCAAAGGAAGGCTTCCCTCCCGTCCATTGGGTTGAACCCTTATATGCTGGAGCTGCCTAGCAGCTCTCAATGGGGGAAACTCCAGAGTAAGAAGAATCCAGCCCCTCTCAAGAGGCCTGGTTACAGACCCCACACTGTGCGTCAAGGAGAGTCTGACTTTATCTGGTCGTAATCACTCACCCTTGTGTACCAGCTCGGGCTCCTTCTCCGCCAGAGAGGTGACATTCCATGTCCCTCTGATCACGGCCCAGCTCATACTGCACCTGACCCCCTTGGCACTTCATATAGGTGCCCGGTGGAAGAGTGACCAATCTAATCTCTTTGAGCGTGTCTGATCGAGCCTCGTGGGTAAAGGCCCGGCCACAGGGCACTAGCCATTGAGCCCCACCCCTGAGTCTGGCTCCGGAGGGGCAGTGACCCTGGGCAGAATGCATTTATGTTATTGTACATCAGGGTCTTCTGAGCACTTTGTCTGGGTCTTCATCTGGGACCTGTTTGGCTTGGGTGACCCTTCCAGGGTCATAAAGCCCTTGACAACATAACTCCCAGGACATGAAACCCCTGCATCACAATAAGATGGCAGTTCTAGGACGGGATGCTGATCAGCTATTAGTTACCAAAATGCTGAAAATAGAATTGTTGACAAAGCTTTGGATCACCATCAAGTATGAGCTACTCAACTCTTTCACCAAACAGCTGGTAAGGTATACAGTAGCAATTCATGGATGTTTGTTTTCAAACAAGGACAAGCTCATAGATCAGAGTCTACCCCACCATTATTTTGAAAACGCACCTCCACTGCAACATGGGTGTAGCCCTGAATAAAATGATTCTTATTGGCATACAGAAATACAAACAGGTGGAGTGATGATATGAGCCATGATCCTCTCATGGAGGGAGGTCTGGATATGGGATATAATAGTGTGTGTGTGTGTGTGTGCGTGCGTGTGTGCGTGTGTGTGCGTGCGTGCGTGCGTGCGTCCGTGCGTCACATAATTTTCATGTATTATTCTGCCTGAAGAAACAAGATGCAACAATGGTCACTTTGTACGTCAAACCTCAGGAACTCCATAAATGTAGAGCCTTGCTTTCTTTTTCAAGTTCATTAAAACCTAAAAAGATGCCTGAAACACAGACATCAGTGAATGTATTTTAAATTGGAATTAAGCACTCTGAAAATTACTACATTGTCTGAATCCGAGCAAAAAGCCTGTCTGTGACGTTCCTACTTATTTCCGAAAGAACAAGTCTTTTTTACAATGTAATTAGCCTGCACACTATTACACATCTAATGGAGACACAAAAATCACAAATAATCATACATTTATGTTGGCAGTTGACTGTTATCATTAAGGAGGTGTTTTAAAGAGCAGCTGACCATATTGAACAAAAGAGCATGGGTATGACAAAAAAAAAAACAAATTTGTCAGTACATTATGGAGTGGAGGCCACAAAAAGGAAACAGTGACCAAAGACAGGCTTGTCTAATAACAGTTATCTTACACTTAAAAATCAACTTTAATGCATAGTAGTTAAGACACACTTTTCATTTTATGCTTGTTGCTTTTGAAAGAAAAAAAAGTAATTTGACAACCATGGAAAAGACTTGGGCTTTAATGTATTGTCCAGTGTGATAACAAGTTATCAGCTCATTCAAAGCTATCCAGATTGGTCAGTTGATAAACAATCACAGGTTTCATTTTCTGGAACCCATCAAAAACATTTTATTATCTTCAATGGATCTTTTATCCTTCAGGATATTCAAATACAAATAAATTAATATAGAAATCAAACAGTGATGAAGATATTTTTTTTTGTAAGTGAAATGTTAAGTTTTAAAATATTATTTTATGAAGCACATTGAGTTTGATGACAGTAAAATCTAAGGGAAAAAATGAAAGTGTCAGAGTATCACAACTGATCCCAATTTGTAATCGGCGCCAGCTGCAGCAGATGCCACTAATCAAGATCCCTATAAAGGGCAGTAGCACGCTCTGCCTGGCGCCAGGGGATTGTGGCTCTCAGACCACGGCTGGACCCCCCACACCCACCCCCGTCACGACCGGACCGGACCGGACCCAGTCGGCCGGTGTAACCTCTGTCCTGCCTGCGTCCCGTCTGCCACCCTCCGTGGGGCCTGTCCTGCCTGCCACCTGTCCCGTCTGCCACCCGTCCTGGTGAGACCCAGCCCTGTGCAACTCTGTCTCGGGGCCAGGGGCTTACCAGCGACACCCTACCTGCTGTTCCACATAATAAAAGCGCTTTCAACCCAGTGTCTGCTCTGAGGTGTGGTTCCCTGCCTGAGTCCGCCCCTGTGCCTCGCAACAGCAAGTTTTTGCATCAGAGTTTTAATGTAAACACACCTCAACTCCCAATGACCACATAGATTTTCACACCCACATTAGTTGGATTTGCCACAGGGGGCTGCCTTTCAATAAATGTCCTCTAGTGCACTGGACAGAGGTCATAGGGGGGCATTGGGCCCCCAGAACAAGCTGGACTGATCTTTGGAACAGTCAATCGCTCTGCTTCTACCAAGATGAATAGATTGGATGCATGGACTGACATTGAAATATGTCTGAATTCTGTCAAAATCTCACATTGATTACTAGCAAGATATTTGAATCAGATAAATGCAGACGTTTGAGCTAATGTAGCCTTGGGGCGGCACTGGCCAGTGTCTCCCGGAGCCAGCCTCGGAGGGACACATAGCAGTGTCTCCCAGAGCCGGTACCAAGCCCGGATAAAAGAAAGGGGTTGAGTCAGGAAGGACATCCGCCGTTCAACTTTTGCCAAGACCAAACATGTGAATCGACCATAATGACCAGATCATACCGGATCTATTGAGGCCAGGGTTAACAACAACCACCATTGGTACTGATGACCTACAGGGTACCAATGGAAACTGGGCTACTCTAGGTCAAAGAAAAAAAGGAGGAAGGCGTGTTCGGAAGCAGGGACATAAGTGGAAAGACAAGAGTCTGGGACTGAGAGTAGTCACTTTGAATATCGGTTCCATGACAGGAAAAGGTAGAGAATTGGTCAACATGATGCAGAAAAGGAAAATGGATATACTGTGTGTCCAGGAGATCAGGTGGAAAGGTAGTAAGGCTAGAAGTTTAGGAGCAGGCTTTAAGTTGTTCTATCATGGTACTGACAAGAAATGGAGTAGGAGTTATCTTAAATGAGCAGTTTCTTAGGAACATTCTGGAGGTGAAAAGAATAACAGATAGACTTATGAGTATGAAATTGGAAATTGAAGGTGTGATGCTCAATGTTGTTAGTGGCTGGGCCCCGCAGGTGGGATTTGAGTTTGATGGAGTGATGCAGAATATTCCCAGAAATGAGAGAGTGGTAATTGGTGCAGACTTCAATGGACATGTTGGTGAAGGCAATAGAGGGGATGAAGAAGTGATGGGCAGATTTGGTATCCAGGATAGGAATGCGTAGGGACAGATGGTGGTAGATTTTGCAAAAAGGATGGAAATGACTGTAGTGAATACCTTTTTCCAGAAAAAAACAGGAACATAGGGTAACTTATAAGAGCGGAGGTAGGAGCACGCAGGTAAAATACATCTTGTATAGACGAGGTAACCTGAAAGAGACCAGTGACTGCAAAGTAGTTGTAGGTGAGACTGTATCCAGACAGCATAGGATGGTGGTTTGTAGGATGACTCTGGTGACAAGGAAGATCAAGAGGACAAAGGCAGAGCAGAGGACAAAGTGGTGGAAACTGAAAACGGAAGTGTTGCATGGTTTGCATGGTTGCACAGATGCTAGAAGAGTGATGGGAAGATGGAAAGAGTACTTTGAAGAGCTGATGAATACAGGAAATGAAAGAGAGGCAAGGGTAGAAGAGGGGACTATTGTAGACCACAAAGTAGCATAAATTAGTAAAAGTGAAGTAGGAAGGCATTGAAGAGGATGAAGAGAGGAAAAGCAGTTGGTCCTGATGATATACCTGTGGAGGTGTGGAAGTGTCTAGGAGAGACTGCGGTACATTTTCTGACTGGATTATTCAACAGGATCTTAGAGAGTGAGAAGATGCCTGAAGAATGGAGACAAAGTGTGATGGTGCCTATTTTTAAGAATAAAGGGGATGTGAAGAATTGTGGCAACTATGGAGGGATAAAGTTGATGAGCCATACAATGAAGTAATGGGAAAAAGTAGTGGAAACTAGACTGAGAGCAGAAGTCAGCATTTGTGAACAGCAGTATGGCTTCATGCCTAGGAAGAGTACTACGGATGCAGTATTTGCGTTGAGAATGCTAATAGAAAAGTACAGAGAAGGCCAGAGGGAGCTGCATTGTGTTTTTGTAGACCTAGAAAAAGCATATGACAGGGTGCCAAGAGAGGAGCTCTGGTATTGTATGAGGAAGTCTGGAGTGGCAGAGAAGTATGTTTGACTGGTGCAGGACATGTATGCTAGCTGTGAGACACTGGTATGGTGTGCTGTAGGGGTAACAGAGAAGTTCAAGGTGGAGGTGGGACTCCATCAGGGGTCAGCTCTGAGCCCCTTCTTGTTCACAATGGTGATGGATAGGCTGACAGATGAGGTTAGACAGGAATCCCCATGGACCATGATGTTTGCGGATGACATTGTGATCTGTAGTGAGAGCAGACAACAGGTAGACAAAAATCTAGAGTGGTGGAGGTATGCTCTGGCAAGGAGAGGAATGAAATTTAGTCGCAGCAAGACAGAATGTATGTGCATGAATGAGAGGAACTCAGGTGGAACGGTGAGGCTACAGGGAGTGGATCTCAAGAAGCTGGAGGATTTCAGGTACTTGGGGTCAACAGTCCAGAGCAACGGAGAGTGTGGAAAAGAGGTGAAGAGACGGGTCCAAGCAGGTTGGAATGGGTGGAGAAAAGGGTCAGGGGTACTCTGTGATAGAAGACTTTCAGCCAGAATAAAGGGAAAGGTGTACAAGACAGTGGTGAGACCAGCAATGATGTATGGACAAGAAACTGTTACAATGACCAAAAGACAGCAGGCAGAACTAGAGGTTGCAGAGATGAAGATGTTGAGGTTCTCTTTGGGAGTGACCAGGATGGAGAGGATCAGGAATGAGGCTATCAGAGGGACGGCACATGTTCGATGTTTTGGAGAGAAGGTCAGAGAAGCCAGACTGAGATGGTTCGGTCATATACAGAGGAGGGATAAACAATGTATTGGTAGACGGATGCTGGAATTGGAGCTGCCAGGCAAGAGGTCTCAAGGAAGACCAAAGAGAAGATTTATGGACATAGTGAGAGAGCATATGAAGGTAGTTGGTGTGAGAGAGGAGGATACAGAGAATAGGGTTAGATGGAGAAAGTTGACTCGCTGTAGTGACCCCTGACGGGAAAAGCCGAAAGAAGAAGAAGAAGAAGAAGAAGAGGAGGAGATACTTGATTCACTGTGGCGACCCCTGAAAGGAAAAGCCGAAAGAAGAAGTAAATGAAGAAGAATTTGCTGAGGTATGAGCCACGAAATGCTAAAAAAAATGTAAAGGAACTGAATTTTGACAGCAAGTACTCAAAAATCCAAAACGTGCAAAATAATACTGGGCATTTGATCACATGTTGGAAATGGTAGTGAGAAAGTTCTCTTTGTTTTGAATTGCCCTTTAGGAGTATATTTTTTCTCATATTGTATTGTATTGTATTGTATTAAATGTAGAATTCATTTTTCCTTGTTTTAGTTAATCCTACTTCACTTACCAGTGTATTCGACTATAGCCATCATAAATCTAAAAATCTGTGCTGAGGTTTCATATCATCCTCCGGCTGTCCCCATCTGCTGGGTGGCTGCTTTTCTTTTACAGCATTTGGTTGCGGGTAACATGGCTGTTTTCCAAATTCTTTCCTTTGTCATACAAATCAAAGGTGACAGGTTGAGTGAGATAGCAGACAGAGATGCAGCAATTGTCAGCATATCTTTAATTTTTCATCATGCTCATGAAGTTTATTTTTATTTTCTTCACGATGATGCATCAGTTTCCATTCACTTGTCTTTTTTACAAGGTATCTGTTTCATGCCAACAGTTTGTCTCCCACCCTTTCCAGTCCTTCCAAGAGTTTTCTGTCATATGCTCAGTCAATACCCCCAAAACAAACACCATCAACCACATGTTGAACTAATAACAGCAGATTAACAAGGACTGTGCACATGGTGAAACAGAATGTTGTCCTGCCAAATCTCTGCAGATTGAGGAGGGAGCAAGAATGTACGAATTCAAGTCTCAGAGACACACTGAGGGAAAGTGGACAGAACAGTACTTCGAGGGCATGTTTTGAGTGTGTTTGGGGTAAGGGGTTCCAAGACATCATATATGAATCTAATTACTGTCTTAACCGTGTATCCATTGTCTAAACCATTTATCTGTGGAAGGCACTAAAGGCCTTTTTTTTCGTTCTCAGAATCTTTTTCTGTTTTTTTTTCAGCTGTCGGTGATGGTAAGTGAAATAATGGTTCTGATAATTTGAACACCTTTGCTTGTGAAGCATTAATAACTTTTCCCCATTTTTCAAATTTAATGAACCCAACTCATAACTTGATCATCACCAAAATCATCAAAAGGTTAACTGATAATAATAACCTTTAGTTTCAAATATACAATTTAGTAATAAATAAATAGTTTTTGTTAGTGACTATACTTTCACTGAGGTCCTCAGTATTAGGCTCATTCTTAATATGTCTGAAATTCAAAGTACTAAATGTATTCATTAGCACTATTACCTCAAGGGGTGATTAGGTGGTTGGGGGGTCCACAGGTTACCAGTGCCTTTATGTCGGTGATCAACAAGCAAGTGACCTTGCCACTGACTCACTCATTATAGTCCAGGGAGGTTTTTCATACTAATTATATTATCTATTTATTTTTGGTGTGTTTGTTTGTTTTTTTCCTTATTTGTAAACGGTAACTACCCAAATTTGAGGAAGGCTAACCGTTACAGATGAATATTTCATACAATGCAGTACTTCTTGGCTCGTCATGCTCAAAGGTGTCCTGGTCTTACAGGCTCTAGATCACTGCAGAGTACCCCTTGACCCATATGTACCAACATGGCCCCTCCATTCACCCCCACCCCCATTTGTTTGCAAATGTATATTTGCAGACCTTCTGAGATATGATCGTTTACCTCTCTAATTTTCTGCCATGGTAAATTTTGTGTGTGTGTTTGTACGTGTGTGCTTTTGTATGGATGTGCGTGTGTGATTGTGTGCAGTGTGTGTGTGTGTGTTTGTGTTTCCTGTGGTAAGGGCTGTGGGCTATCACGAGGCAAAGATAAATGTGTTGTGATGTGTTCCTCTTGTACAGGGTTACAAGGTGGGTTTTAAAGACTATATAATTCATGAATGGGTGGAGGTACATTTAAGAAACCTCCACATGCAAACACAAACACACTCAAGCACCATTATTCTTTGTATTCAATTTTCAGCTTTTCATTTCAATCAATTACATTTTTGCTTTGACTTTCTTTCTGTTTCTCATTTATTAGTTTATTTATTTTTCATTTTTCATTCATGTAATATTAATATTTTCCAAGGTTCCTCATCTCCTGATTTATTTTTGCTTGATTTTTTTATTTTATTTTCATTGTTCATATCATTCAAAATCTATATCATCATAACTATTTTTATATTGATATTCCTGTCAACATGAACAAAGCAAATGGACAAGCTGTATGATTTTATTTACACATTGAGTAATGGCATATTTCACTTCATTCTTTAATAGATTTTTTTTTAAGTTTATATACACTTAATGAACACTTGATGCTGAGCTAAGTATGGCTGACATTAATAAAATGATTGTAAGATATGCAACATGGAGAATTTAGAATAATATAGAATAAGGTTGACTCATCCACTCACACTTTTAAGAATCTAGCATCTTTTGCTATGTAATTTCTAAGGGTAACAGAGAAGTAAGTGGAAGTGTCTGTCAGACAAGGACAATGATTCACCCATTACCTGAATTTACAGAAATAGTTGACCACTGGAAACTAGGGTAAAATTGTATTTTTTACCCTAGTGAATCTCACGAAGACCCCACCATAAGCTAGCCAGCAGTTTACTTTAAGTTTGGAACATCCCAAAGAGTTAATCAAAGCAAACAAACAACTATGACAGCATTTGCTTGCCCAAAAATTCTGTATTTTAAAAGCCAGTGTTCCACCGCATGAGACAGGACGAACCAAGCCCTGGTGTAGAAACTGCTAGTGATATGCCTCCACATGAATGTTCTCATTTGAACATTTCCCCCTGTGTTTTGAGTATTTATTAAAGACACAATGGTTGACATACTCTAATGCATGTTAATTTTTTTTTTTTTTTTTGTATTTTTTTTGTTTTTTGAATGGAAGTCATTGTCAGATGTGGCTTTCATCGAAACTAGACTTTCCGTTAAAAGGTCCTTTTTGATTTAGACCGTGATCTACAGGACTGGCTCAGAAAATTAGAATATTGTGATAAAGTTCTTTATCTTCTGTCGTGCAATTACAAAAACAAAAATGTTATATATTCTGGATTCATTACAAATCAACTTAAATATTGCAAGCCTTTTATTATTTTAATATTGCTGATTATGGTTTACATCTTAAGAAAACTCAAAAATCCCATCTCAAAATATTAGAATATAATGAAAAAGTAATTTTTGTTTTTGTAATTGCATTACAGAAGATAAAGAACTTTATCACAATATTCTAATTTACTGAGACAGTCCTGCAGTTACGCATTCAATGTCACACACACACACACACACACACACACACACAAACAGCTGTCCATCTTCTCTTGGCCCCGATCACCACTGGCTGCTCCACCTTCTCTTCCTTTCAAGTTTTCAATTCAGAAGTTGCATCAGCAAATAAAGCTTCTCCATCTAGCCCTATTCTCTGTATCCTCCTATTTCACACCAACTTCCTTCATGTACTTTTTCACTTGGTCCATATTACACCATAAAAAGGCCACCACATCATGGCAACCACAATCCTGGATTGACTCCTTTTTCAAGGCAGCAGAGAGGTTCTTCTGACTGGTTTTTGGTGTTTTGACACAACACAATGGGAATGTTCTGGGCTCATATATTGCACCTTCAAAACTGGTAGAAGTTGCCAAACTTGATTTAATAAAAAACAATAACTTTTTGTTGATCAAACCGGGACCCTCAGAGTAACAGAGAGGGACCTTTCTGGAAAATAACAGGTGGATGTAATTACTGCATTTTCCCTCCTAGACTCAAAGGTTCAATTCTGTTTCTTGTTGCCTGTGTCCAAATTATATCCGATCCCCTGCTTTCTAATTCAGAAGTGAGAGATGTCTGATATGAGTGTCTACACTGTCTTAACATATTTTTATTACGGTCAACAAATGGGAGGGTTTAACCCTCTCAGGCTCAAATTAAGTTGTGGCGTAATTAGCTAAGTAGCATTTAGCTGTTGCAAATCTGCAACGTCTGCCTGGAGAGGGTTAAAGGACTGACCATAAAAAGAATAAAAGAAAAAAAAAAAAGATTTCTAAAATGAAATTGACCATTTATTCAGCAGAACAATTTAAACGGATGCAGATTAGTGAAGTAATGCAGTGTCTTTTTTTTTTTCATCAGCACATTTTGGCCTTGATTTGACATAAGAGAATGTCCATGTTTCATCATAAAAATGTGAAACTGACAAATAATGAATGACTCAGTATCTGATACCCTGCTGGATATTACATTTATACAAGACTGATCTTGAAACCAAAACACAAACAGATTGGACAAAATCTGATTTCATGAGATGCTGATTCCCTACTTGTGGTTAATATCGAAGCAAAACATCAGAACCAGGTCATGTAAAGGAGGCCAAAGAGGTAGACACGGGGCCCCAGGCAGTTTGAATAACCTCAAGCTAATCATGAGGGGTATGACAGGGAGGAGTTGAGCTAATTTTATGGTGGTGTGTTCAAATACTGTCAAACACATGAACTGACTTACACAATAGTAATGGTACAGTGTAAAATATTTGACATTATACTTGAAGGGCATGTTTTTAATTAAACTGCGTCCAGTATTGGTTACACCTTCATTTGGGCAGCCCTGGAGGTTTTATTCCTGGAATCTTGCAAGAGTGCAGTTTTTTATTAAGAACGCTTTTGGCTGTTAATCCAGAAGCGATTGGCACAAGACATATCATGTCATTTTCCATTCAACAGCAGTGATGATTATTTCTGTCACTTGGTATTTTTCTGAATAGTCTGCAAATTATTACATAATGAAACTATGAATATTCTCAACCTTTTTTAATTGAGCTTGGCAGGGGATCAATACATTATCATCATTATTAATATTATTTTCATTATTATTATTTTCCATCCATTGTCTGCTGATTTACCAACTCAGGTTTGCAGGGGATGCCAGAGCCTATCCCAGCTGCAATTGGGTGAAAGGTGGGGTACACCTTGGACTACTCGCAAGTCAATCACAGACAATCATTAACTCTCTCATTCACACATCTGGGCAATTATTATTATTGTCAAAATCTTGTCTTGGCAAGTGGACTTGAATTTCTTCACTTCCTTCAGACATTTCACCCTTCATCCAAGAGGCTTCTTCAGTTCTAATGAACTATGGAGAGTTTCTGAATTTAAGTGCTGGGGTATTTGGCGTGTCTAGGTCATAGTGGTTTGTTGTGTGAATGGAAGAGTTGATCAGCAGAAACTAAGTGTAAGGGGGTTCTTATGCTAATGTGGCTGTTGTTCATTGGAACAAAAGAAAAACATTGTGGGATTAGCTGGGTTAGAATGTGAATAGGTAAAGCTAAACAAAAGAGTGAAGCCTGTTTGATCACATGAACTACGGCGTTATGCGTCTGAAAGGTGGGGTCTGAGGCCCCCTCCTCTGTTCAGAGATTCTTTTTCTGCTTTGACAAAGATGTCTTCTTTGACTCCTCTCTTGAACCATGTGTCTTCTCTGGCCAGAATTGTCACGGGTCGGGAGGCAGACTCGAGCAGGGAACCACACCAAGGCTAGAATATGTTTGGATGTTTTATTTTTAACCATGGGATGCGGGGTCTTTGCAGGGGCGGGGTCCGCTGGTCCACAAGGGGGTCTTGCAGGACAGGGTCGTTGGGCACCAGGGAAGTCCGGGCACCACAGCTAGGTCTGGCCGTGACAGGGGTCGTGGGGATCCACAATCCCCCGGCACCAGGCAGAGCGTGCCGCTACCCTTTATAGGGATCTTGATTAGCGGCAGCTGGCCGCTGCTGCGGCTGGCGCCAATTCTTAATTTGACCCAGCCGTGTCTCCTCTCGGCTGCCGAGAGGAGATCGTGACAAGAATACGGACATTGCTGTCCTCAAAGAATGGCCCTTGTCCTTCAGGTGTAGGTGGACCTCAGAGTCCTGCCCTAAGTGGTGGCTTTCCTGGTATGGGTCATCCATTCTTCTTGATCTTGACCCATGTCATCAACATACCTAAACCTTGCCTTGTTCTCAATCCCCTCTATGTATAGGTTCGCCACTATGGGGGATACAGGCAAGCCCATGCCGCATTCATGTTTTTGACAGTGGAAATCGCAGCCGAACTGGAAATAGGTGGTCTGCAGACAGAGGTCCAGTAGGGTGCTGATGTGATCCATGGAGAGTTTTGTTCAGTTTCTTAAGGTGTTGTGCTTAACAAGGCCTTCTCTCACTGCTGTGATCACATCCAGTGTGGGGATACATGCGAACAGTGAGGTTACATTGTAACATGGTTTCATGGTTTCATCGTAACATGGACACCATGGTTTCATCCGGGAGGAAAAATGATTACCATGCAAAGCTGAAAAATCTCCTCAAGGACACAACAACAAATGAAAGCCTGAAATGGGACCTGACCAACACATACGAGAAGAAAGTGGTCAGCTGTCTACAGCATCTAGAAAAGGATGTGACCACAGACAAACTGTTTTATTATTGACGGTACCCAGGAGAAACCATGCCTTGCATCTACGGACTCCAAAAAGATTCACAAGGAGGGAGTTCCTCTCAGACCCATTGTCAGCAGCATCAAGTCCATCTTATACAACATCGCCAAACATGTGGCAAAGATTTTGTCACCTTTGGTTGGCAACCGCACCCCATATCCAGAATTTACAGGACTTTGCCAGTAAGATCAATCAGATCAGGCTGGACGTAGATGAAACCATGGTCTCGCACAATGTTACCTCACTGTTTACATATATCCCCACGCTGGACGCAATCACAGCAATGAGGGAATGCCTTATTAAGCACAATACCTCAATAAACAGAACAAAACTCTCCATGGATCACATCTGCACCCTTCTGGGCCTTTGTCTAAAGACCAACCATTTCCAGCTTAACAGCGGTTTATAGTCAAAAATATAGATGCGCCATGGGCTTTCCTGTATCCCCCATGGTGGCAAACCTATAAATGGAGGAGGTTGAGAGCAAGGCCCTTGCTAAGCCATTGGTTCAGGTATGTAGATGACACATGGATCAAGATCAAGAAGAATTAGGTAGATGTGTTCACCACTCACCTCAACACAATTAATGTCCACATCAAATTCACAAGAGTTGATATCACTGCTGGCCGACTCCCCTTCAGAAAACCAACACACCGACCAGTAACTACCTTTCGACCCACACCACCCCCTTGAGCACAGAATGGGGGTATCAGAACTCTGTACCGCTGGGCCAAGAACATCCCATTAGCCTCCGAAGGAAGCAAGACCAAGGTACAACACATTGGGAAAGTCTTGAGATCCTGTGGCTACCCTGATTAGGCCTTCATCAAATCAGAAACAACCAGTCGCAGGAACATGGAATACGAGGAAGACAACAACAAACAAAAGAACATCATCATACTGTATGTTGCTGGTGTTTCGGAGAAACTCTGAAGGGTTTCTCCGAAACACTCCAAAGAAGCAAGACACAGTATTATAATACAACAATAGCAGCACCTCTGGGAAAGAGATATAAGACAGAAAAAAATATAAGACCTGAAGAAATCAACATTTGTGTTTTGCTCATGAAGTAAACATTACATTCGCTTTGCTCATGAAGTAGACATTACATTCGCTTTGCTCATGAGGTAGACATTACATTTGCTTGGCTCAACATATAATTCAATCAAACAGCAGCCCGGACAAACAACGCAAGAGGTCGGCACCCACAGGGAGCGAGCCGGACGTAGTGGGACGTTAACAGCTCGCGATTGTAGGGGAGAAGGCCTCCTTCTTCCAGGCCACACCGGTTAGGGAGGACAGGTTGTCTTCTTCTCTTTTCAGACGTCAGTGTGAGACAGACGGGATGTTCTGATCCAGAGATAGTGGAGAAAGGTGGAGAAGGAACTGGGGCAAAGTGGAAAGACATATGGGTGGAAAACAACTGCACACCTAGAGGACCCTGTCACGCCTCTTATGAATATTCATGTAAAGACTGTATGTAACACCCGGGCAGGGAAAGAAGGGTGCTTTTTGCTGGGTGTTCCAAGCATAAGACCCATTTACAACAGGCGCTAGGGAAACAGCACAAGTCAGGGCTCCTGTATTAGATGATTATGTATTAGGGATTTTTGGAGAAGCTTTGCTTAATAAACAAATATCTAAATTGATCCATCTCGTCACGAATCGTCTTACTCCAGCCCGATTCCCACGACTTCAGACCAAAAATAAATTAATTCAAGTGTGGAAATTGAAGTCCAGCAGCCAAAACAAGAGGATCTCGACAACAATTCACCCCAACATGGATGACTGAGAACCTCTACAGAGATATAATTACTATCCATCCATCCATCCGTCAATCCATCCATCGTCTGCCGCTCATCCTGCACTCAGGGTCACTGGGGATGCAGCTGTCATTGGGTGAGAGGCGGGGTTATGCCCTGGACTGGTTGCGAGTCAATCGCAGGGCCATGTATATAGACAAACAATAATTTACTCATTTGGGGCAATTTTTATTAACAGTCACTAATTGATTAAAAAGTCAAACAAGATAACATCCATCCATCCATTCATCCATCTTCCCCCACTCATCTGGAATCGGTTCGTGGGGGCAGCAGCAGGAGCAGTGAGGCCCAGACCTCCCTCTCCCCTGCCACATTCTCCAGCTCCTCTGGGCGGACCCCAAGGCGTTCCCAGGGCAGCCTAGAGACATAGTCCTGGGTCTTCCCAGTGGTCTCCTCCTAGATGGACATGCCCGGAATACCTCGGGCGGAAGGCGTCCAGGCAATTGTGATTTAAACGTTGCAAATACTAATCCAGCTCCTGAATACGATAGATGTTTTTGTGAGACTGAGATGTGAGTTCATTAAACAGTGTTTTGATTGGCCGTTGCAGAGTTTGAGTAGACAAAACACTCCATCAAAGCTTTGACTCATTTAGAAGTGGTAAGGACAAACAGTTTGTTTGTCTGCTGCTTCAGAGAAACAGAGCTGATTACATGTTCCCTGTAAAACATTAAAGAAGAATATGAGAAGGACTCTTTATTTTACGCAGTATGCTATATTGCATCCAGGGAACAAAAGCCTTATTAGCCTTTAGTCTATTATTCTTTTAATTCTTGGTTACATTTTCATTTTTCTCTGATATGTTAAGCTCCATTCTTTTCTGGCAGATTGGGTAAGATTTGTCAAACACTGGCAGTTACATTTGGAAACTCCCCATAGGTCATTAGAATTGAAGAAGCCTATCAGATGAAGGATGAAACATATTAAAGGATTCAGGACTCAAGGATTCCAGACTTTTATTGTCGTTACACAGAGTGGGACAAAATTTAAAGATAGCAGCTCTCAAGCTCTGTCAAATCAGAAACAAACAACCTTAAAAGGCAAGACACAACACAACAATACCACAACAGCAGCATCTCTGGGTTAGAGATATAAGACAGAAATAAATATAGACCAAAATTATAGATAACATCTGGAAGAATAAAGATATATATGTAGGAAGAAATAAGTAAAATATTAAAGAAGTAAAAAAGTGAAAAGTGGAAAAAGGGCTAATTACACTGTACTGTATGTACGGTTCAAGTGGTCAGCGTTGTGCCGAATTTAGTGCAATGCTTGCTCTGGGGTAAAAACTGTTTTTCAATCTGTTGTTTTTGCATTGATTGTCCTAAACTGCCTCCTTGAGGACAACAGTTGGAGTATGTAGTGGCCGGGGTGGGATGCTCTAGGTTCTCCTGAGGCAGCATGTGTTATAGATGTCTTCAAGTGGTGGGACAGAATGACCAATCATTTTTTGGTTGGTGTTTATGGTCCTCTGTAGTGCTTTCCTTTCTGCTGTTGTGCAGCTGGCGAACCACAGTGGGATTCTGTGGCTCAGGAAAGACTCCACAGTGCAGTGACAAAAGGACATTAGCAACTTCTTGGGGAGGTTGTTCCTCTTAACTACCCTTAGGAAATGCAGCCTCTGGCATGCCTTTTTAAACAGTGCATTACATTACATCACATTACAGTCATTTGGCAGACACTTTTATCCAAAGCAACTTACAAGAAGTGCAATTCAGTCATCGAAGATCCGCAGTACCAGACGTTGGAAGTCAGAAGTGGCCACTCAACCAGATAGCCATCTCAGAGCCATATACATACATATTACATACATACATTCATTTCAACCCCCCCATGCAGGGGGGTGGGGGGCCAAGTGCTATTAGTAGGGTAGTGCTTGATGAAGAGGTATGTTTTCAGCTCACACCAAAAGATGGTTCAGCGACCCTGCTGTTCTGACCTTTTTCAGAAGTGCTGCAGTGTTAGTTGTCCAGGTCAGGTCTTCCTTAATATGAGTGCCCAGATACCTGAAGACTGGGACCCTCTCCAGTATGTCTCCATTGATGAGGATAGGCTGAATAGCCGATTTCCTCCTCATGAAATTGCCGATCTGCTCCCTCTTCTTCAAGATATTGAGGATGAGGTTATTCCTGCTGACAGTTTTCCCACCTCATCCCTGTAAGCTGCTTTATTTGCTCCTGAGATGAGTCCTGCTGTGGTGGTGTTGTCTGCAAATTTGATGATTGCGTTGTTCGAGTGATGGAGCATGCAATCATGGGTGAGGAGTGAGCAGATGAGGGGGCTTAGCATGCAAACCTAAAGGGAAAAAGTGCTGATGCTGAGAGCAGGGGTAAGATGGGGTCCTAATCTAACCCTCTGGGAGTGCTCTGTTAGGAGTTGTAGATCCAGCTGCAGATGGACTGTGAAAAACAAATTTTTGGTGGTCATTTTATCTTCTTCTTCTCCTTTCAGCTTTTCCCTTCAGGGGTCGCCACAGCAAATAAACCTTCTCCATCTAACCCTGTTCTCTGTATCCTCCTGTCTCTCACCAACTACCTTCATATCCTCTCTCACTACGTCCATAATTCTTGTCTTTAGTCTTGCTCGAGACCTCGTGCCTAGCAGCTTCGATTCTAGGATACGTCTAACAATATATTCACGATCCCATCGTAACTGTTTCTAGGCCATATAGCATCGCTGGTCTCACCACTGTCTTGTACACCTGTCCTTTCATTGTGGCTGATAATCCTTCTACCATATGGTACCCCTGACACTTTTCTCCACCCATTCCAACTTACTAGAATCCGTCTCTTCGACTCTTTTCAACACTTTCCATTGCACTGGACCATTGACCCCAAGTACCTGAAATCCTTCAACTTCTTGATCTCCACTCCCTGTAACCTAACCGTTCTACCCGATTTCCTCCCATTCACACACATATATTCTGTCTTGCTCCGACTAACTGTCATTCCTCTCCTTTCCAGCACATACCGCCACCTCTCTAGATTTTTCTCTCCCTGTCCTCTGGTCTCACCACAGATCACGTCATCTGCAAACATCATGGTCCATGGAGATTCCTGTCTGACCTCATCTGCCAGCCTGTCCATCACCACTGCAAACGTGAATGGGCTCAGAGTTGATCCCTGATTGTGTCCCACCTCCACCTTGAACTTCTCTGTTGCCCCTACAGCACACTACACCACTGTCTCACAACTAGCATACATGCCCTGGCCACTCCAGATTTCCTCATACAATACCAGAGTTCCTCTCTTGGAACCCTGTCACTTGATTTTTCTAGGTCTACAAAAAAAAAAAAAAATGCAGCTCCCTTTGGCCTTCTCTATACTTCTCTATAGCATTCTCAAAGCAAATTCTGCATATGTAGTACTCTTTCTAGGCATTAAGCAATACTGCTGTTCACAAATGCTGACTTCTGATCTCAGTCTAGTTTCCCCACCTGTTTCCCAAAACTTCATTGTATGCCTCATCAACTTTCTCCCTCTATAGTTGTCGCAATTTTGAACATCCCCCTTATTCTTAAAAATAGGCACCATCACCCTTTGCCTCCATTCTTCAGGCATTTTCTCACTCTCTAAGATCCTGTTGAATAATCGAGTCAGAACCTCTACTGCTGCCTCTCCTAGACACTTTCACACCTCCACAGTTGTATCTTCAAGACCAACACCTCTTCACTGCCTCTATATATATATATATATATATATACCCTGCAGGGCGTCTTTCCGTGTGGAGTTTGCATGTTCTCCACAAAAGGTTAATTGGAAACACAGAAAACACACAGCAGGTTAATTGGAAAAATAGGAAAATTGCCCAATATGAATGAGAGAGAATGGTTGAATTCTCTATATGTGGCTCTGCAATCAACTTGCGACCGGACCAGGGTATACCATGCCTCTTGTCTAATGACAGCTGAGATGGACTCCAGTATCCCTTCAACCCAAGGTACAGGATAAGCAGGTAGAGAGTCAAGTATATATATTTACATTTAACTTTTTAATATGCTTTAATTTGTTCAAAATTTAGGCTTGAAAATAGCACATAAACTTTCTTCAGAGTCCAATATAACTTCTGGAGAGGCAAAATAGTAGTAGTGTTTGCTGAAGTTTTGGCACTCAAGCTACATTAAGTGTTTCCTAACTTCTAGTCATGATCATGTCACAAGACCCTCTGTGTGTCTTTACTGCAATCATCATCAAACTGCCAGAGTTTTCTGTCTTCTAGCATCTCTACCATTTGCTTTTTGCTTTTTTTATGACAGTTATACTCCCTTCCCTTTCTGCTGTAACAGTAGTGCTCCGCCCTGAGTGGCGATACAGCGTTCTTTCCCAGGACTTAAACAGAGCTGGAAATATAGCAGCCGGTAGAGGAGGTGGCAGATGGCTGACAAGGCATTTTTACCCATAACGCCCCAGTAAAACTTTAACTCCCAAGATTTAGTGCTAGCGCTCTGCACTTAGCAAGCTGCAGCCGCTGGCATATTTTTTCAAAATTCCCAAAATGATGGTTTTGCAAGCTGAGCATAAACATGCTTTATTGATTATGCCGTTAAAAGATCCAAGGGGTCAGTATCATTTAGCAAAAGACAGTTTTAGAGGAAAAATAAAAGCTCAAATTTGCTCAAACGTTGTGGCAAGCATCAACGATTTTTAGAGGAAACACAAAATACCGAATTAAATGATTAATTGTGTCATAATATTGACTGATGAGGGGGCTGGATGATAATTTAGAAATTTTAGGGTTCCCGACGACAATGGAAGGCATTTAGGCATAAGGCATTTATTTCACTCAGCAGAGACTCTGAGGCCTTCAACTTTGGTCGTATCTCTCAATTTGTCCCAGACATGAGCAGCATGAAAGTCACACTCTCTTGCAAAAAAGCAAGGAAACTCATATAGCAGTCTCAGAGTTATTTATTTATTTATTCCTTTTTTTTTATGTTGACCAGAGCAGGTTAACAATGTCATAGTATTTAATGCCACAAATCACCTAAATCAGTATTAAATCCTCTCGGATCATTACATTTCTCCACCATTGCCAATGACATTCACTGCAGAGCAGCCCTGACAGCAGGGAGCTGGGGGGACTGATTGGAGCCCTGGTGCTGAAATGGATGGCGGGGAAGCGTCAAATTGCCACCAAGGCTTGGATGAGGCTGAAACAGAGAGGTGGGACAGGACTGGGCTGTCTGAGCTGTATGGTGGCAGTGAACATTATCGGACTCGGGTGAGACATGCTCACATCTGCTCGCAAGGGTGAGTGTATGTGTGAGGATGTGAATACCCCCACAATTTGAATATATAAATATCATTTCTTTTTACAGCACACATCTGCCAGCATCCCTACCTGGGACCCGTAAACGGTCGGTCTAGCTCTCATAACTGCTGGTTGGGATAAAAAATTTAAAGTCCCTTGACTGACTCGTACATCCTCTCACTCACCACAGTTCAACTATTTCTTTTTTTAATGTTAAGGGAGGAAATAATCAAAAACATGCAGTATTTTGCTCAAAGGGTAACTGCATCTTTTCTGCATCATCACTTCCGGTGCTGTCTCGGGCAACTGGCTGCCAGAGTTTCTCCTCACCTTAGTGTCTCTTTTTCCTAAATATTCTACTTTTTTTTTTATTCTATTTACTTCTTCTCCTTTTAGTAACAATTTAGTTAAGGATTTTGCCAAAACAAGAGTCGTCGCTCCATTCTCTCTTTCTTGTTTTCGCGGTGTTTGGAACATTTTTTTTCGAGCCAGATCCTGGTCCTGGTGGAGCAGCACAATGGCTCCATTGTTTACACCCGGGAGCAGCCGATGGAGCTGAGATGCAGTGGCGGGATGGGGGAGAGGCACGAAATCCCTAAGGAGCTACGGAGGAAACACCGGGGCTTCAGAGCCGGGAGGAGACGGTGGCTGAGGAAGAGGAGATACAGACCGTATCTCCCCTCCATCGTGATGGGAAACGTGAGATCACTGGGCAACAAGTTGGAGGAGCTAACACCACTCACATGGACCGATGGTGTGTTTCGTGAGGCCTCGGTGTTGTGCTTCACAGAGACTTGGCTTAACAACAACATACAGGACTTTTTGGTGAGTTTGCCCGGCTTTCTGTTGGTGCGAGGGGACAGGAGTTGTGCCAGCAGCGGCCAGAAGAAAGGAGGAGGTGTCACTGTGTTTGTCAACAACAAGTGGTGCAACTCCGGACACGTCACAGTGATGCTTTGAGACGACTTACTGGGATGTGGTCTGCAAAGATCAGGGAGAGGACATCAAAAAACTTTCCAACTGCATTACGGACTATGTGAACTTCTGCACTGACAACATCATCCCCGCCAGAGGGCAAGGACAGTTGCTGGAGAGCAAACTCCAGCAGAACAACATGAGGGAGGTGTGGAGTGAGTTGAAAACCATCACTGGCCATGGAAAACAGGCAAGCCAGACGATGGAAGGAGACCCGCATGAGACCAACGATCTAAACCTGTTTTTCAACAGATTTGATGAAGGAGCCTCTGCCCATCCTCCCCCCAGCTCAGCTCAGGATTTTCCTCCCCGTGTGCCCTCACTTCACCCTTCAAAGACTTTTCACCATCCCCCACGCTCCTCTTTTACTCCCCTGTACGACATCTCATTGACACCTCAGCCCTCCTGCCCCCCCCGGGACTCTCTCCACCCCCTCCTGTCACCTTCACCGCTGAGGAGGTGAGAAGAGAGTTCAGTCGCCTTCGTCCCAGGAAAGCTGCTGGCCCTGACGGCCTTAACCCCAGAGTGCTCAAAGGATGTGCTTCTCAGCTGTGTGGTATATTCACACATCTCTTCAACCTGAGCCTGATCCAGATGGTTGACCCTGACCGGTGGAAAACCTCATGCCTGGTCCCAGTGCCCAAGAAGAAGCAGCCCAGTACACACAGCAACTACAGACCAGTGGCCCTGACATCATATGTCGTGAAGTTGCTGGTGAGACTCGTCCTGAGGCACCTTCGCACAGTCGTCGGAACTTCGCTGGTCCCCTTGCAGTTCGCATACCAGCCCCAGATAGGAGTGGAAGACGCCATCATCTTCCTGCTGCACAGAGTCTACACCCACATGGAGGAGGCAGGAAGCATTCTGAGTCATGTTCTTTGACTTCTCCCGTGCTTTTAACACCATTCGACCTGCCCTGCTGAACAGGAAGCTTCTGGACATGCAGGTGGATGCTCCACTCGCGGCCTGGATCAACAACTACCTCACAGGCTGGTCGCAGGATGTGAGGCTGGGAAATATCACATCGGACACCATTGTGAGCAGCACGGGGGCCCCACAGGGGACGGTCCTGTCTCCCTTCATGTTAACGCTCTACACCTCGGACTTCAGGTTCTCCTCGCAGTCCTGCCATCTGCAGAAATTCTCAGATGACTCTGCCAATGTGGGTTGCATCAATGGAGGCCAGGAGGAGGAGTGGACAGGTCTGTGGAGTGGTGTGGACTGAACTACCTGCAGCTCAATGTGACATAGACAAAGGAGCTAGTGGTGGATTTCAGGAAACAAAGGACCCATCTGAACCCGGTCACCATCAGGGGTACAGAAGTGGACATTGTGGACAACTACAAGTACCTGGGTGTCCACTTGGGCAATAAACTTGACTGGACTGTAAACACCAACGCCATCTTCAAGAAGGGTCAGCGCCACCTGTTCTTCCTTCAGAGGCTCAGATCTTTCAACGTCTGCAGGTCCATGCTACAGATGTTTTACCACTTGATGGTGTCCGGCGTCATCTACGCTGTTGTGTGCTGGGGCAGCAGGCTCAAGACAGCTGAAACTAACACCCTCAACAAGCTCATCAGAAGAGCTGGATCTGTCCTGGGAGTCAAACTGCAGCTGTTGTGAAGCTGAGGAAGCTCCCCAGCATCATGGACAATGTCCATCACCCCCTGCATGCCACACTGACATCCTGTCAGAGCTCTTTCAGCCGTAGACTGATATCACCAAGGAGCTCTACTAAACGCCTTTCCTACCTAAGGCTATCCGACTTTTTAATTCCTCTCCCTTCAGCCACAGGGAACCTCAAAATCTTAAACTTAAAAAAAAAAAAAAAAAAAAACCTCATCCACTTTCTGTAAATTGTGATAATTTAGCTGTATATATGTTCATAACGGTGCAATATTTCACTTCATACATTTATGCACAATATATTTTTTTCATATTATTATTTTTTTTCTTATTCTTATTCTTGTCAAAGCTTTTTCACACTTCACATGAATGAAAATATGTGCATTTCTTATTTATTGATTCTGTTCACTATCCCTTTTGTTTGAACGAGTACACTTGGGGAAAGACATGGGGGAATTAACTCTGGTTAAAAACTAACCAGTAGATTTTTTTTTTTCATTTCGGCGACTTGCTGTATAGTATATTGCAATGTTAGGCATTGTATTAATTCCACTTTTAAGCTGGTCTCAATTAATGTTTTCAAAATTGTCTCTGGATGCTCATTCCTTTGTTTGCGAGCCTTCTTTTTCTAGGTCAGCCAAATGGCTCATTTAGCAGAGCCAGACAAAAAAAATCAACATAACAGATACCCTCTTGTGATCCCCTGAATTCTTTGGACCAAAAATAAACAAAGGGAAAGTAAAGATAACCCTCCAGGAAACTAAACAGTGGTAGAAACCTGGTGAATTCAATTGACAAATACGGCAACATTTCAGTGTGTCTCCTGTTACCCCAGATTTGTAATGTAGTCTGTAATTGTTGGTGGCAATGGCAATTGTGTCATACACAATCTTCCGCTGGAGGTCACCTGCCCCTTTTTCAAGTGGTGGCTTGTACAGGGCCTGCCATCTTTCCTTTGGAGAGGTGTCTGATCCAAAGAAGTTTAGCCACTTTGATACCTTCACTTGCGATAGGGGTTGAGGGTAAGGAACCTTGACACAACTTCTGAAGAGGTTTTTTTATCTGTAGCTTGAAACTTCTTCAAGCTTGGGGTCTTGAGGGTCAGTCACAGACCATCTTTGTCCTCCCACTCCCTGATCTGTTGCAGGATCATCAGCAAGGGGAACTTGTAGTCAATGTTCTCATTGACAGCCTGCCTCAAGTCATTGAGTAACTTAAGGCAGGAGTGGTCAGTTGCAAAGCATTTCAGGGAAGGGGAAGGGCATAGCAGATTTCCTTGTAACTCTGCTAACCAACCTAGCAGAGGTAATGCGTCCAGAATCCCTAGTGCATTAACGGAAGAGGGGGTTAGCAACAAAAGAAGATCCAGCTTTGCAAGCCCAGCTTTGCTGAGGCTGAGACTCAGTAGATGGCTTTTACTGCCTCGGCAGAAGACAGAAAAAACTGTATTGGTTGAGATCTTGAAGAGGATGGCTTTACCTGCACTCATTGTGGTTTCGTGGCTGAGGCAATAGGGTCCATTTTACCACAAATCCCAGTCCATGCTGTCCTGCTGAATTGTGTGTGTTTCTTGAAAAAGAGCAAATACAGCTTTTTCTGGCAACAGATATCAAAGATAAGTGCCCTCTTTTTCTGTCTCTTATGCTATTGACGTTTGATGAGCCCATTCTAAGGAACAGCATGGAGGGAAGAAAGAGAAACACCAGTGAAAAACATGGACATGATACAGAGTAGGATAAAAAGCAGGAGTGATACACAATCATATTATTTCCTTTTCTTGACTATCTCAGAAGTGTGAGATGTTTTTTTGTTTTTTGTTTTTTTGAACATTTATTAGAACAGGTTCCTTAACAGAGTCACACACATTCTTACAAAACCTCATAACAAGATACACATTATACAATATTCTTTATAGGTCACTTATTTCCTCACTAGCAAGCGAAAAATAAAATAAAATAAAATAAAATAAAATAAAATAAAATAAAATAAAATAAAATAAAATAAAAACAAAAACAAAAAAACAAACATCTAACTCAGTCAAATAGAGATAATATCTTCAACTCTCCAAATATTTTTTAATGGGTGCCCATTTGTCAAGATATAGGTCTGTCTGAAGTCGTAAGTTTGCTGTTATGAGTTCCATGCAGTTTACATCCTTGAGCCTCTGACACCACAGGTCCAGGGTAGGTGGGTGGGGTTTGAGCCAGTTTACTGTGATCATTTCATGTGCAATTAATAGAAGAACTCTAAGCGAAAACACCTGGTTTTTACTTAAATCACTTCTTGATGCTGTACCCATAATAAATTGCTGTGGATCAATTGGTCTGTTTAATTTTAAAATCTCACTTATTTGTTTTTTTTACCTCTTCCCAGAATTTCATCAGTTTAGGGCAGTCCCAAAAAATGTGGGAAAAGTCCCCCGTTATGCCACAGCCCCTCCAACACAGGGGAGAACAGTTATTATCATAAGAAGCTATTATCAAGGGAGTTTTAAAATACCTTATTCTTAACTTCCAGCTGAACTCCCTCCATGTTGGGCTGCTTAAACATTTTTGCCAGGGCAACCAAGAACTCTCCCATTCTCCATCAGCAATCAAGGCATTAGATTCCAGTTCCCACTTAGCTTTCACATCCAGTGTGTCTACTAAAGTGTCCATACGTATCCTGCCATATATATCTGATATTGTATTTTTAATGTTCATTTTGTTCTCAACTATCTTAATCCAATATTGTTCAAAATTAGTTGAAGCTTCTTTAATACTGTCCCATTCTTTGTGTGTCATCAAATAATGTTGAATTTGAAAATATCTACATAAATCCTTAGAGTCAATTTTGTATTTTGCCTGAAGTTGTGAAAAAGCCCTCAGAGTTCTTCCTCCAAATAACTGATTTATTGTGATTAAACCTTTCCCTGCCCATCTAATGAAACCACCGTCCATCTTTGCTAGCAGAAAGTCACCTGCTGCTGTGATATTCGCTGCCCTCGATAGAGATAGAGGTAGATTCAGGAATTGTCTTGTCTTTTCCCAAACTTTAAGTGTATGGTTGACATATTCATTTTGTATCTTAAGTCCACGTCTTGCTTTTGAATTTAGAAAGGGTTAGAGTTGAAAGCGACACATTTGTAACTGAACCTTGCTCTATATGCACCCATCTTTTGTCCATATCTAGTTTTATCCATGAGACCAATTTTCCAAGTTGTGCTGCCAGGTAGTAACTTCGGAAGTGTGGCAAGGCCAATCCGCCCTTATCTCTGGGTGCACAGAGGATTTTAGTCATCAGTATCACTTTACTGGCTACTTGATTCACCTTTGTATAATTTGTGCTTCCAGAAATACTTGGAAGATCAGCTGTTCCTGATGTTTCCAAGAAGGATGCGGTGTTAGTTTCAGCAATTAGTTTACACTTGCATGCTCACTCTTCACCGAATCCTTATTGAAGGGCAAAGGACTTGGACTCAGGGTGGGCAGTACCGGCAGGTGCAGTGGTATCAAAGGCATGCACAGCACCGGCAACAACGGGCACAATGGCGGCAACAGCTGACGCAGTGGTGGAACCAGTGGGAGCAGTGTTGGCAGGTGGCATGGCAAGATTAGTGCCCCAAGCTGCAGTGGAAGTCTGCGCTGCCCTCGTTCTGCCATCAGTAACTGGATCACCTCCCAGTTCTAGCTGCAACCCGAAAAGCAACCTATTTGTGGCCCACATCCCCACATTCAAAACACTCAATGGAAGGAAAGTAGATAAGGAGATTTGGTGGTGGAATGAGGAAGTGCAGGAGTATATACAGAGAAAGCGGTTAGCAAAGAAGTGGGATACTGAGAGGACTGAAGAGAACAGACAGGAGTTCAGGGAGATGCGGCGAAAGGTAAAGATAGAGGTAACAAAGGCAAAACAAAGGGCGTACGATGACTTGTATGCTCGGTTGGATAGTAAGGAGGGTGAGAATGATCTATACAGGTTGGCGAAACAGAGAGATAAAGATGGAAAGGATGTACAACAGGTCCGGGTGATTAAGGACAGAGGGAAATGTATTGACAGATGCTAGAAGAGTGATGGGAAGATGGAAAGAGTACTTTGAAGAGCTGATGAACGTGGAAAATGAAAGAGAGGCAAGGGTAGAAGAGGGCACTATTGTAGACCACAAAGTAGCACAAATTAGTAAAAGTGAAGTGAGGAAAACACTGAAGAGGATGAAGAGTGGAAAAGCAGTTGGTCCTGATGATATACCTGTGGAGGTGTGGAAGTGTCTAGGAGAGACAGCGGTAGATTTTCTGACTAGCTTATTCAACAGGATCTTAGAGAGTGAGAAAATGCCTGAAGAATGGAGGCAAAATGTGATGGTGCCTATTTTTAAGGATAAGGGGAATGTTCAAAATTGTTATGGGGAACAGTTGTGGAAACTAGACTGAGATCAGAAGTCAGCATTTGTGAACAGCAGTATGGCTTAATGCCTAGAAAAGAGTACTACATATGCGGAATTTGCTTTGAGAATGCTAATAGAGAAGTATAGAGAAGGCCAGAGGGAGCTGCATTTTGTTTTTGTAGACCTAGAAAAACCATGTGACAGGGTGCCAAGAGAGGAACTCTGGTCTGGTATGAGGAAATCTGGAGTGGCCAGTCTGGAGACGTATGTTAAACTGGTGCAGGACATGTATGCTAGCTGTGAGACACTGGTACGGTGTGTTGTAGGGGTAACAGAGAAGTTCAAGGTGGAGGTGGGACACAATCAGGGATCAACTCTGAGCCCTTTCTCGTCTGCAGTGGTGATAGACAGGCTGACAGATGAGGTTAGACAGGAATCCCCATGGACCATGATGTTTGCTGATGACATTGTGATCTGTAGTGAGAGCAGACAACAGGTAGACGAAAATCTAGAGAGGTGGAGGTATGCTCTGGAAAGGAGCAGAATGGAGGTTAGTCACAGCAAGACAGAACATATGTGTGTGAATGAGAGAAGTTCGGGTGGAACGGTGAGGCTACAGGGAGTGGAGATCAAGAAGCTGGAGGATTTCAGGTACTTAGGGTCAACAGTCCAGAGCAACGGAGAGTGTGGAAAAGAGGTGAAGAGACGGGTCCAAGCAGGTTGGAATGGGTGGAGAAAAGGGTCAGGGGTACTATGTGATAGAAGACTATAAGCCAGAATAAAAGGAAAGGTGTACAAGACAGTGGTGAGATCAGCAATGATATTTGGACTAGAAACTGTTGTAATGACCAAAAGTCAGCAGGCAGAACTAGAGGTTGCAGAGATGAAGATGTTGAGGTTCTCTTTGGGAGTGACAAGGATGGATAGGATCAGGAATGAGTCCATCGGGGAAACAGCACATGTTAGATGTTTTGGAGAGAAGGTCAGAGAAGCCAGACTGAGATGATTCGGTCAAGTACAGAGGAGTGAAAGAGAATATATTGGTAGAAGGATGCTGGAATTGGAGCTGCCAGGCAAGAGGTCTTGAGGAAGACCAAAGAGAAGATTTATGGACGTAGTGAGAGAGTATATGAAGGTAGTTGGTGTGAGAGAGGAGGATACAGAGAATAGGGTTAGATGGAGAAAGTTGACTCGCTGTGGCGACGCCTGAAGGGAAAAGCCGAAAGAAGAAGAAGCCCTTAAGTGACATTTGAAGGTTTGGACAATGTTTTAGCAAAATAAATGTTTTAAATTTTTTTAATTTGTTTCATTATTTTCAGTCCAGTATTTTCAGATTAATTCATTACACACATGAGTCTAGTCTATGAAAATCAAACATAGCAATAGTGATAATCTGGTATCATATTGGTGTGAAATAACATGAAGACCAATCATTCAATATCCTGCAAAGATGATGAAGTTTATTGACATTTCTTGTGACTGTTTGATATGAATACATTTCAAACTAGGAATTGGCAGAGGTCTTGTCAAGAAATCTGGCATTGGGCATTCATGGCACCTGATCAATTCCCCTGATATATCACTTTGAAGAAATGCTGTACAAGTCATTCGACACACACGCACACACACACACACACACACACACACACACACACACACACACACACACACACAAACATTCAGGTTACAGAAGTAACTCAGCAAATAATCATTCTGATACAATGATAGTTATCTGCATTATAAATCATGTTTTTTTCTCTCTTTTACACTGGAGCATGGTCTAAACCACAAATTTTACAAGGACAAATTTTTCGCCTTAATTTTGCACCACCTTTTTACCACAAATCATTAAGAACTCATCATAATTAATTATTTGAAATAGATATTTGATCATCTCTGCGAGCTCTTTCCTCGCTGTTGTTTTCATTCACCATACCCATGAGACTGCAATTAACTAGCTTTATGACAATAAGGCTCAATGTCACTAAAACTGACAGATAAATCTAAAAGATATGTCGAGGTCTGTGATCCGCTGGTGCTCAGGTGGGTGGAATATATGAGAAACCCGTCTACCCATATATATCCCACAGTCTGCATTAATAGGTTAAGCCAGGGTGGTTAATATACAAAAAATTAAAACTACAAATATGAACTGCTTTTATTTTATATTTGTGCAAAGGAAATGCAAAACCCATCCCTCATCTTTTTTAAAAATATTTATTCTTCAAAAAATATATGATATATTCACCTACAGTATGATATGAATGTTTGTCTTTTTTGTGGCTTCGATTTTCTTAAGACAGAAAAAGATGTGTGTGTGTGTCTGTGTTTGTGTTTGTACATGGCAAATATTCTTTACAAATGTAGCGCTTTCATCACTCTAAGGTTTCAAAGTGCCTTGCACCGGATAACATTCACCCATTCACACACACACGCAAGCACGAACACACACACACACACACACACACACACTCACACATACGCATAAAACACACATACACACACTGAAAGTGGCATGCATAGATCCAACTGAAGTCTTAATTTCACCTTTGTGTCCGACACAGCAGCTGCCAGCCTGGCTGGTTGGGGAATGCTTCATGTCCACATATTAACATGATAGAAAATATGAATCTTATCTGAGCTACACTTTATAAAGAACATTCATCATGGAGTGCATTACGAATTCATCATGTCAGCAGAGGATAAAGATGATGCAGCCAAGATCCCTTTTACCATGTTCCACTGGTCAGTGTAATACACGGACGTACTTAGAACAGATCTTAAGCTTTTTTTCTCCTAATGATCCTGACTTTTAACATTAGAAGATCTAATACTTAACACAAGTATCAGATCCTTACCTACTTCATATGGAACCCGATATACTTGCTGATTCTGACCCTGATATTTTAAAAAATATCCCTACATTTCTACAAGTCACAATCAGATTCAGACACTGATGCTTTTCTGCTCTAAAGTAAGATTTTTAGTTTTGTATTATTTTTACTGTAACCAAATAAAATCACATTTTCTATATATAGTTAAATTGATAACAAAATACTTTAATTCAGCTCTGTTTCTGGCCCCCATAAGACAAAATCATAATTGAATCTACTGTATCAAGTGTAACTATAGTAATCTCAAAATTTCTTTTTATAACCACCACAATGGTCAGCACCCTTTAATTGTCTTTTCAGTTCCTTTTCATTTTTAGCGTGCATGCACCTGAGTTAGCTGGTGACTGCATGAGATTTTTAAAACTCCAATTGATTTTTCTCCCTCTGCTGTCTGGGATGTGAAAAGAACTTGCATTTCAGTGCCTGTGACGTAATAGGATCAAAATATAAAGAAATATAAAAAAGGGTCTCTTTGGGATGTGACAGATTTACAATATACATTAAGTATGAGTGAGGCTGTGATGTGCAGACTGATAAATGTGCTGTAATTACTCAATTCTTTCTCTTATAATAATTCTGTCATCCCCATCTGCCTTTTGACCATTACACTACTGAAGTAATTTTTTTTCCTTAGAAATAGGTAATATCATCAGTCATTATAATCATTTAATACATCTCTCCCTCTTCATACTCATACTGTTGTTTCCTGAGCTGTTTCTGTATCTGTACTTCCTCCTGGAAATATATATTTCACTGTCGCAGAGCCGAATGGAGCTGCTTGCCATGTAGAAATAGATATGGCTGCTGGGCAATTTACAAATGGGCCAAGTGCGGGTCATTATTTCACTTTGTCGCCATGTTCTTACCTCTGATTCATCGTCTTGTGTTGTATAAAGAGTTTGCAATAAGAAACCTGCTTCTGCCATCTCTGCTGATACATTTTGAATATCTTGCTGCTAAAATCAAGACCCTTTGTTTTGTCCCCCCACTATAATGAGAAAATGTTTTTCAATAAAATCAATAAAATTCAATCAAATCTGTAACATCCATGACCACAGCTTGGGATTACAAAATAAATGTGCCAAAGAGTCATGATTCTCACTCTGTATTATTAATAGTACTATCATGGTAAAAGTAGCCTAAAATAGTTAGAAGTCTTCAGCAACAGTGATTGATTTCAGGTGATTCTTTCAATATTTGTTATCTAATATACTTTGGTTATTTTGTGTATTCTAGATGAATTGATGCAGAATTGTAAGTTACTTTTTCCTAATTTGACATTATTTCTTGCACCTTTTGGATTTATTTGAAATAGTTTCACATTTATGATGATGATGATGATGATGATGATGATGATGACGATGAAGATGATGATGATGATGATCATCTTTTTCTCCTTTCGGCTTTTCTCTTCAGGAGTCGCCACAGCGAATCAACTTTCTCCATCTAACCCTATTCTCTGTATCCTCCTCTCTCACACCAACTACCTTCATATCTTTTCTCACTACGTCCAAAAATATTGTCTTTGGTATTCCTCTGGACCTCCTGCCTGGCATCTCCAATTCCAGCATCCGTCTACCAATATATTCACTATCCCACCTCTGTACATGACTGAACCATCTCAGTCTGGCTTCTCTGACCATCTCTCCAAAACATCTTATATGTGCTGTTCCACTGATAGACTCATTCCTGATCCCATCCATCCTGGTCACTCCCAAAGAGAACCTTAGTCTCTTCATCTCTGTGACATCGAGCTCTGCCTCCTGTCTTTTGGTCATTGTAACTGTTTCTAGACCATACAGCATCGCAGGTGTCACCACTGTCTTGTACACCTTTCCTTTCATTTTGGGCCGATAGTCTTCTATCATATAGTACCGCTGACATTTTTCTCCACTCATTCCCACCTGCTTGAACCTGTCTCCTCACCTATTTTCCATACTCTCCGCTGCTCTAGACTGTTGACCCCAAGTACCTGAAATCCTCCAACATCCTGATCTCCACTCCCTGTAGCCTCACCGTTCCACTTGAGTTACTCTCACTCACACACATATACTCTGTCTTGCTGCGACTGACTTTCATTCTTCTCCTTTGCAGCGCATACCTCCACCGCTCTAGATTTTCCTCAACCTGCTCTCACTACAGATCACAATGTCATCTGCAAACATCATGATCCATGGAGATTCCTGTCTAACCTCATCTGCCAGCGTGTCCATCACCACTGCAAACAAGAGGGGGCTCAGAGCTGATCCCTGACGGACTTCCACCTCCGCCTAGAACTTCTCTGTTACCTCTACATCACATCTCGCCACTGTCTAACAGCTAGAATACTTGTCCTGCACCAATCTAACATACTTCTCTGGCATGTTACTGTTGCACGACATGTATGCTAGCTGTGAAACACTGGTGCGGTGTGCTGTAGAGGTAACAGAGAAGTTCAAGTTGGAGGTGGGTGGAACATTGAGGCTACGGGGAGTGGAGATCAAGAAGTTGCAAAATTTCAGGTACTTGACATCAACAGTCCAGAGCAGTATAGAGTGTGGAAAAGAGGTGAAGAAATGGGTTCAAGCAGGTTGGAATGGTTGGACTAAAAGAAGACTATCAGCCAGAATGACAGGAAAGGTGTACAAGACAGTGGTGAGAACAGCAATACTGAACTGCCAAGAACCAGTGACTATGATGAAAAGACAGGAGGCAGAGCTGGAGGATGCAAAGATGAAGATGCTAAGTTACTCTTTGGGAGTGACCAAGATGGATAGGATCAGGAATGAGTCTATCAGAGGAGCAGCACATGTTAGATGTTTTTGAGAGAAGGTCAGAGAAGTCAGACTGAGATGGTTCAGTCATGTACAGAGGAGGGATAGTGAATATATTGGTAGACGGATGCTGGAATTGGAGCCGACAGGCAGGAGGTCCAGAGGAAGACCAAAGAGAAGATATGGATGTAGTGAGAGAGGATATGAAGGAAGTTGGTGTGAGAGGAGGATACAGAGGATTAGCTGGAGAAAGTTGATTCGCTGTGGCAACCCCTGAACGGAAAAGCTGAAAGGAGTAGAAGACGATAAGAAATAAAAACACTAAAAAAATATTGACTGATATATATATATATACAGTATTTAAAATGCAGTATTATTGCATTAGGTCAACATACATTCTTGGAGAACCCAATCACTAAACTGATAGAGAAACCAATTTTTTCTTTTTAATAAAATTCCTTTTTTTTGGTGTAAGTAAATAAGTAATGATACAATGCTAGTTGTTTTGGGTTCAGCTGCTGGAATCTGTAGCTCGACTGCTGGAAAGAGAATACAAGAAGAAATGGAGGCGCTTGCACCTACTTAAGATGTAGGGGAAATTAATCTTCCTCCCCTTTGATTTGATTGTGCTGCTTAATACAAGGGGACTTAATCAAGCTTAAAAATAACAAACAAACAAATAAATGTGTGGTCCTGAGAGAACTCATTAGAAGTCTTGTCAAACTCCAAGAGAGACTCCATAATTACTTCACCAAAATAAAAATGCAAAGCGATTTCATTTGTATTTGCTTTCCTTTCTGAAATACTGCTGAACTAAGGTCATTCAAACTTTCACTTTTATCCCTTTGAAAAGTTTGATCAAGCACTAAGAGCACTTGTTTTATTACATATATCATGTATCTTTTATTTTTTTCCAGCCAGGAATCTATGGCTGGTAAGTGATACTATCAGACTATGAGAGATTTTCTGAAACACCAGCAATGCTTGTGGTGAACACTTTTGAATAACCTCCATGTACCCTGCCACTGTTCGTTGCAATGAAATTTCTAAATGAAGTAACCAGAATTTTCTGATTAGCATCTTCACATGTTTTCTTGTTCACATGCTGCACATTTCCTTAATGTTTTCACCCTTTTGTTTAAATGTAAATGTCTTTCTTAAAGCAGTAGGTTGTTCAGATATTTTGTTCATCCATTCATATTTTCTATTGTATTAATTCTTAATCTTAATTTAGTTATTATTATTTTATTTATGTCATTTCATTTTAAAACATTTATTAACTTTCATGTCTAATCCTGATTGTTGAGGTGGTTTAATTTTAATTTTCAGGTATATTATTGCTTGATCGTTTCCAATTTATTTATTTATTGATTGCTTGATTAATTTTAAATCCAGACATTCAAGGATTAAAAGCAAATGTCTACTGCTGGTCCTGAGTACAGGTGGACAGATGGTGGAAGTTTTCGTAACCCCCCCCCCCCCCCCCCCCAAAAAAAAAGGAAATGGAAATGACTGATGTGAATACAAACAGTATTTCAAGAGCAGGGAGCGGCACATACCATGGAGTTAGTACACTGCTGGATGATTACATTCTGTTCAGAAGATTCAGTCTGAGAGTGACTGTAGCGAGTCACATCATAGATTGGTGGCATAAAGGATGATTTTGCGGCTAACAAAAAGGAAAGGGCTAAAGGAAGGAGAGAAAACTACATGGTGGAGGTTCAGGAAAACAGCTAAGAAAACTTCAGGGAGCCGTCGAGACAGGCTCATGGTGGTAGTGAAGAGCTACCAGAGATCTGGGCAGCCACAGCGAATATGGAAAGGAGATAGGTAGGAAAGTGCTAGTTGCATCATCTGGGCAGAGGAAAAAAGGGGGAGGACACTGGGGGCAAGATGGAAATAGACCCTTAAAGAACTGATGAAGAGCCAGGAGAGCCAGGAGCCACCAATAAGCCAGGAGCTCACTAGGATAAGGAAGATTAAAGTCAGATGAGCTTTATCAGGACAACGAATGGCAAGGGAGTTGGTTGTGATGACATATCGGGGCAGATATTGGAGTGTCTTTGAGAGGTGGCAGTAGCATTTTTGAGTAGAGTGTAAACATTATTCTGGAGAGTGAGAGGATACCTGAGGATTGGAGGAAAAGTGTAGTAGTGCCAATTTCAAGTATAAGGATGATGTTCAGAGCTGCAGCAGCCCCATGGGTATTCAGCTGATGAGCCACACAATGAAGCCCTGGGGAAGAGAAGTGGAAGCTATGTGGAGAAAAAGTGATTTCAATTTTTGAGCAGCAGTATAGTTTCATGTCAAGGACAAATACTGCATATTCTACTCTTAATTTAAAGAGTGCAGATGGAAATGTACAGAGATGGTCAGAATGGAATGGATTGTGTCTTTGTCAATTTAGTGAAAGTAAATTGAGTGCCAAGGGAGGAAATGGTATTGCATGATAGTCTAAAGTGGCAGAAAAGCATGTTTGAGTAGATCTGTGTGCAGGAATGACAGCGGTGAAGATTTAGTCAAATAGGTTCCAGGTAAAGATGGAACTACATCAAGGATCAGCACTAAACCCTTGTTGTTTGTAAGGCAATTGACAGGGAAAGTCAGACTGGAATGTCTGTGGGCTATGAGATTTGCAGATGACATTATGATCTGTAGCGAAAGCATGGAGAAGGTGGAAGAGTACCTGGAGGGGTTGAGATATGCTCTGGATAGAGGACGAATGAAGGTAAGTTGTAGTAAGATAGGGTGCATGTATGTTAATGAAATGGAGCTCGGTGGAACACTGAGGATGCACGGGGCGGTGTTGAGGTAAAGGAGTTCAAGTTTTTAGGGTCAAGACTGCTTAGCACTGTCAAAAAATTAAAGTTCCAGACCCTTTAATCCACAAGTAAAAATCCACAGCTGTGTCTGCATGGGTTGGCCTTGGGTTCTTCGGTTTCCTCCAGTTTCCACAGGTTTAAAACATGCAGTACGAAACTAGGAAACCTTGTGCCTCATTGCATCCGTGACTACTGAATAGATGGACTAGAGAAAGAAGGAATTCCTTTTTTTGATTGATTTTTTGATGGGGGTTCACATGTTCTTCTCTACCTATGTGAGTTCTATTCAGGTTTTCTAATTTCCTCCAACAATTAAAAATCATTCAACAACTCATTGCAAATGTCAATGGAGGAGTGAATGATTATGTACTGTATCTCTGTGCGGCTCTGCCATTGACAACAGAATAAGAGATTAGATAATGAATACATTTTCTAATAAATGATTAATTATTCTTGGTTACTTTGTTCTAGATAGTTTACGAGTGTCCAAAAAGGACTGATAAAAACATATATTTTTATTACACAAAATATGAAAATCAACATTTACCACGGTAAGAAAATACTCAAATTATGATGAAACATTTTAAAGCACTTTTAGTGGTATTTAAGGAATCCACATGAGGGGAGAAAGGATCAGTAGCATTCTATACCATATATATAACAAAGTGTTTCCAGAGATGGAAGACCATCGCCATATTGTCCAAAGGATTATGAAACAAATAAATAACCTTGGAAGTCGTGGATGGCCCATGGGGTAGTGAAGTTGTGGGACTTCAACCCAAGCAACTTGATATTTGACCCCTGTTGACTTTACTGTGAGGAAAAGATGATTTCCTCCCTTCATTAAAAGACAGAAAAACAGCTCTTTGACAAGGAAATTGAACAAAATTCTATAAATAAAACAATTTCTTTTGTCATTTTAATCATCAGATCAACAGCAGCTCAGATCGGTATTGTGGACATCAATCTCTAATTAATGTCACCTTTTATGGATTGCAGCGACAATTTAGGGCCTGATTGAAAAATAAGGCCAATATGATATTTCTGTTAGAATTTGTTTTATTAATGCGTGCCAGGGCTTTAAAAATATGTTGCAGCAAAGGCCAATTGCAGGCGGACTGATTTTACATCTACTTCTTTCTGCCTCAAACTCGCAACTGCATAATTTCTTCTTTTTTTTTTTTTACTTTTGCATATCTTAAACTCCTGCGCCTCCCATTTTCCTGGATTTTGCCAGCTTTTAGTGATTTCCACTGAATGAAACAGGGTAAACATGTCCTTTTTTTATTTTGGAGCGCCTTGATAAATAAGTTTTTGATTAAAGAAGCAAATGCAGGAATGGGTTCCTTTCCATGCATTTTTTTAACATGATGCACCAACTTTAAAGTCATATTACTATAAACAAATAAAATATACCGGTAAATGATAATGTTAGGAAAAATGAGGATCGAGCTATTTAAATGCAATAAGAAGGACTTACCTATCAAGCATTTCACTTGCTACTGTTTTAAAACACAGCAGAATTATATATTACAAAAGAAAGATAGAATACCATGGAAAAGAGAACACATATTAAAGAGATGATATTACAATACAGAAAAATCGAAGAAAAAAGGGCAAAACAAAACAAAAACCTTCAAACAAGATCATATAAGCATGTACTCTAAGTAAGTGTACAAGAAACAAAACATTAATTTAAAATGTCTGTTTAGCTACTTTGTTCACTTACCAGTGTTTAGTTTTAAGAACAAGCACTTGAACAACAGGAGTTGATATGCTCCTATCTTTTTCAAAGAAATCCTCAAACATTGATGTCAAACACACTGAAATATAGTGAGACAAACAGCTTGGGATATTGATAGATAGATAGATAGATAGATAGATAGATAGATAGATAGATAGATAGATAGATAGATAGATAGATAGATAGATAGATAGATAGATAGATAGATAGATAGATAGATAGATAGATAGATAGATAGATAGATAGATAGATAGATAGATAGAGATAGAGAAAGAGATAGATATTTGGTTCTAAATGTGGTACCCCACGCAACTCACGACAAACCAAAGGGCATATTTTTTGAAAATAAACATCATTGCAACATCCGAATAAATTGATGTTGTGATGAGGTTCATTTTGCCAACTAAATGTGTGAAAAATGCTTTTAAAGATTCTCATTTAAATTATCATTACATTGCAAACTAAATCCCCTATTAGGATGTAAGATGTAACAAGATCTAAATTCTCTCCTGTTTTTCCGTTTGTTTGTTTTTTTTGTTTTTTTTGTTTTTTTAATTTTTTTTCCAAATCTTACCAAAGTTACCGTATACATTGAACTGAAACAAGTCTATATTGTTTCTATTTCACAATGATGTGACCGCATTTGTTCTTTTCCCCCACTGATGTAAAGTTCTGCTTTACATCATATTGAATCATGTATTATAAAACCTTTATCAGAGAGTACTGAATAATAGTATGTCTGTGAAAAGTTGCAGCGTGTCATATCAGTGACTGGGCAATTTTCAAAATTCATTGACACGCATTGTATTGTGAACATGCACATCAAATTGCCTGGCAGGATAAGACTCCAGACACTCAAGTAATAAGTACACAAGACAGCCTGTCATACATTATGAGTCCAACATAGAGGTAAACAACGGGCAGAGGAGTGATTGAAGTTCAAGGCAATAATTCCAGCTAAGTCCTAAATAACAGAGTTGTGTTGATGTTCTCCATTGTGTGGCTGCTTCCCCTTTCAGGCTGACAATAATGACATTTTTCCCCTCTGTTGCTAATTTACGAGCGGCTGAGAGTTTCTTCATCTCTGATCACACACCATCATGTGATCTTTCTGTTTTTATGTATCGTCCTCTCCAAAGCGGCTCAGTGTCTCCGACTTCAACTGCTCATAAATCTTTCACTCAGTCATTACGATGAACTGCTGAGGCTGTGTCTGTATTGCTTGATAGTGTGACCCCCTCCCCCCAGAAAAAGAGGAAATATTAAATTAATTATTAGCTTAATACATTCTGAGCTGATACAGTAAGTGCAATGAGGGAGGCTTGCCCAGATTGAAGGAGCATCAGTTTTTGTATTGATTATAATAAATTTCAAATTAATAAAAGAGAAGAAATTATGTTTAATTTTAACATACAGCACTCAATATAAGAATAAATAGAAATAAAGTTAAAATAAATAAAATTTAAAATAAAACCTACTCCTCTTTATCTATATTAAATGCGTGGACACAGAGAAGATGAGAATAGTGTCAAGATAAATAAATGTAAATCTATGCAAACAGAAGCAGGTTGAGTTGAATGTTACATTCAACTTTTGTCTTTTTTTCAAAAGAAGCAATTGCTAATAACATGTATATAACACCACCCTTTTTGACAGCAAAATTCATATAACTGAAGAAACCATTGCGGTTGTATGTAATATCTTTCTCTATGTATATCAGGTGTACTCCATCCCCGTAAATGAATTTAACACCCTGTTGTATGTTGACCAGCAGTGCTGGGTTAAACAGCGGTCAAACCATCTTGATGACCCATCCTTTCCTTTTTCACATTTGTCTGTCCTGATGTTATCAGCGATAGGATGCTTTATGTGCTCCCAAGTGATTGTGAGCTCAGAGTCTGAGCTCTGCTTTGCATATGCCATTTTCCGTCTTCATGTCCCTGTGGTTCTGCTTCCTAATGAAATCACACGCAAATTGCCCAAAGTGCTGACAACAACACAAGCTGCTGGGCCACAAAGCCAATCCTCTCAGGGTTTCACTCTGATAACAGAAACACTCTCATGCCATAGTTCAGATTTTTGTTTTTCTCTACATTGTCCACCACTGACACACTGCAAAAAGTGTTGGTGCAGATAAAGCTTCTCCCCCTCACCCAAAAGGCTCATCACTGTACTCAACAGTGTCCATGCAGTCAGAGCCACATAGTTTTTTTTTTTTTTTTGTGTGTGTGTGTGTGTGTTATTCTAAATTTAATCTCAAAGACATTTTTAAGTAAAGTACTAAAGGATAAATGCGATTGTAGAAAATAGAAATTAATACATAGATGAAGATATGGTCAAAAAGCACTCTGAATGTAGGGAAATAAGAGGGAAACCTGAGTGAAAACCAGACTAAATAAATAAAGATATAACAGTGACAGAAGAATGTTTTATAAAAACTGGAAAATCGGTGAAAATCATTTGTGATTTGTTATAAGTTTAATGTGATGATTGCACACTTGAAATGGAGTAAAATGACACGTTACGAACAACCAATATATTATTATTCCATCCATCCATCCTCTACCGCTTATCCTACACTCAGAGTCGCAAGGGTGCAGGAGCCAATCCCAAATGTCATCGGCCTAGAGGCGGGGTACACCCTTGACTGGTCGGCAGTCAATCGAAGGGCCACATACAAAGACAGACAACATTCACTCACTCACTCATGCGGGGCAAAATTTCCCAATTTTTTTCATATTAACCTGCTGCATGTTTTTGGACTGTGGGAGGAAACCGGAGATTCCGGAGGAAACCCAAGCAGACACGGGGAGACACATGCAAACTCCACACAGAAAGGTTTCCTTGTCTAAATTGAACCAGGGTTGTTTGTGCTGTGAGACCGAAGTGCTAACTATTGTACCACCGTGCCCCCATTATTGTTATTGTCATTATTATTATTATTATTATTATTATTAGTTGTAGTAGTAGTAGTAGTAGTTGTAGTAGTAGTTGTAGTATTATTGTTTTTGTTGTTTATCAATTTAAATCTTAAATAATTTTGATAATATTTCATGCCATTGTCCCCTGTAATTTTTTGATTTCCACCAATTCTCTATGAATTGTGGATGTTTTATTTATTAATAAGTTTTTTCTTATTTTTTCCTCCAAGAAATAACAGCTGAGTTGATGCATTGCATTAAAACAGGCTACGGCAAAACTAATATCAGAACCATAAGAGTACAATAACGGGCCCTACTTTCCACAAGCGTGTCCCTGAAAATATTAAAATAATAATCTGCAAAAGAAAGCAAGAAACCAGCAGTGAGTTAATCTAAATCTAAGCCCTGGACAAAGAGAGGGGAAAGAGAAAAAAAAATCTCTCTCTCCACATCAACAAGGCTGCTAAACTTCTTTGCATGGAGCAGCAGGAGTCGTGGCTATATTTCCCTCCCGAAATGACACTTTAATTAAACAAATTACTGTGCCTCGGGAGAAAGACCTTCAAAAAAGCGATAAGGCTGCAGGGAGATAAAAGCCTTATAGGCAGTGTTTATCAGAGACGCGGGGTTTAAACCTTTAATAGGTAAAGCCCAGATAAGTAAGCCTGTTGTGCTGTTTGTGGCGCAGAGATATTTTACAGAAGAGGAGACGCTGGATCAAACCAAACACTTAAAGAGCCTCTGATTAAATTACGGCGGAAAAACCAAGAAATGTCCCTTCCCTAAACTCTTCTTTTTATTCACACTCAAAATTCTGTCGAGAGGGTCAAGCTTGGTTAAGATGCACAGCTCTCCTTTTTTTTTCTTTTTTTTCTTTTTTTTTTCTTTTACTTTTAATAAGAGTCTTAGCAATTTTCACGGATGAACAAAAGAGTAAACATTAAATAGCCATAGATTTTACCTGTCAGACATACAAAAACAGCTAAGAGGCGGCGGTCTTGGAAAGACACTTTGTGGCTGAGAAAAGCTGAGATGTTGCCTGGGAAAGAATGGATAAAGAAAACTACATGTAAATGAAACTTCATTCCTCATTTCTTTTTTCTCTTTTTTTCTTTTTTTTTGTCCTTACCCTCTTGTGGTGAACTCCAGTTATTTTTTTCTTTTTTTTTTTTTTTTATTCATTTTTGCAACATTTTCTGTTGTATTGAGAGCTTTTCAGTTGGTTTTAAAGGAAAAAAAAGTGAACTTGCACCATAAAGAACGTCAATGAAACAATAAAAAAATGCCATTCATGAATCAATGAGGAGATAAATAAATAGCCATTTTCCATAAACAAAAAGTCTTATTAGTGTATATTATTTCAAATAAAGTGGACCTTGTTTTGAAACAATCAAAATTTGAAAAATATAGAAACTCTCATCCTACATGAACAAATCACTAGATTACAAATATGATGCCACTTATCAAACAATTGATCCATAAGCGTAATTTCTTATCAACACCAGATTCCTTCCTAAAACAGCTATGAAGAGAAGATGAGCTTAAATGTCTTAATTAAAAATAAGAATGTCACTGATGCCCCATCACTGAGCTGTACTTAATACACATTATTTCACTGAAAAGAAATGTATTTTTAAGGGTTGTTTAAAAGTTTTGTGTTCAAGCTGAGACTACAAAAAATGTGCAATATTTTTCTTGTTGCCAAACAATTTAACAGTGAGATGCTGAAAGACAGAAATATTCAAAAATGCTCAGTTTCTCATTTCCTCTCGGAACTCCTTGCCTTTGTGAGTGATACTACTGCCTTCAGTTCTGCATGATTACAGGCTGAAATAGCTTTTTTTGCAAATATTTGACTCTGTTACAGTCTGCATTTTCATATTGAACTTTCGCAAAGCTGGCTGATTAATTTGTGATATGTGTCATGAAAGGACAGAAGCTGTCAAAGTGCTGAGACCTTGACAAAGCTTTTCTTGACAGTGGCAACAAAATCAGACCTGATAAAAATGTGATGTTCCCCCTGAGATGTCTCCAAACAGAAAACTTTTAATCATGGGCGGATCGCGGACAAAGTTGAGGGGTTTGAGTAAAGAGCATCTGCAGGAATATACATCAATTTCAAGGAGGTAAATATGCTGTATGTAACATACCAAAAGGGCATCAAATAAATGACATCTACATTTCATCAGTATCCTTCAAATGGGTCCAGATATTATAAAGCTTAATGTGTTTCTCTTGAGTTTGATTTACTTCCTGAGAATTTTATTTACTTGTTGATTTATTTATTGACTTATTAAACCATCCATCCATCCATCCATCTTCTCCCACTTATCCGGACTCAGGTTCCGGGGGCAGCAGCCAGAGCAGTGAGGCCCAGACCTCCCTCTCCCACGGCCAAGTTTTTGCCTTGGCAACTAGAAGATGCCACTTGGCCTGCCGGTACCTGTCAGCTGCCTCCAGAGCCTCACAGGCCAGAGAGGCCTGATAGGACTCTTTCAGTTTGGCAGCATCCTTCACTACTGGAGTCCACAGAAGGTTTGAGGGTTGCCGCCCAGACAGGCGACACCTGCCTTACGACCGCAGCTCCGGTCTGCTGCCTTCACAATGGAGGCACAGTGCATGGCCCGTTCGGACTCAATGTCTCCTGCCTCTCTCGGAACGTGGTTGTAGTTCTGTAGTGAGTTGAAACTCCTTCTGAAAGGGGACTCTGCTAGACCTTCCCAGCAGACCCTCACATTATGTTTGGGTCTGCCAGGTCTGACCAGCATCCCCCCCCACCATTGGAGCCACCTCACCATCTGGTGGTGTTCAGTTGACAGCTCTGCCCCTCTCTTCACCCAAGTGTGCAGGACATGTGGCCGCATGTTCAACAATACAACCACACTGTCGATCATAGAACTGTGGTCTAAGGTGTGTTGGTGCCAATTGCACATATGGACAGCTTTATGCCTGAAAATGGTGTTGATTATGGACAATCCGTGATAAATACAGAAGTCCGATAACAAAACACTGCTCGGGTTTAGATCAGGGGAGCCGCTCATCCCAATCAAGCCCTTCCAAGTCATATCGTTGTTGCCCACGTGACCGTTGAAGTCTCCCAGTATACTGTAACAAGGGAGTCCCTGGTAGTAACGCTCTCCAGCAGCCCCTCTAGGGACCCCAAAAAGTACAGGTAAACTGAACTGTTGCTGGGTGTATAGCCACAAACCGCAGTCAGTACCTGTCCTCCCACTTAAAGGCGGAGGGAGGCTACCCTCTGGTCCACCGGGTTGAACTCCAATGTGCAAGCACTGAAACCAGGGGTCAAACAATATCCCCACACCTCCCTGGCACCTCTCACCAGGGGCAGTTCCAGAATAAAACACAGTCGAGCCCCTGTCAAGAGGCCTGGTTCCAGAACCCACACTGTTTATGGAGGTGAGTCTGACTATATCTAGTTGGAATCTCTCAGCCTCACGCACCAGCTCGGACACCTTCCCCGCTAGAGAGGTGACATTCCATATCCCAAGAGCCAGCTTCCGAAGCCAAGGATCAGACCACCATGGTCCCCTACTTCAGCTTCTGCCTGGCTCACACTGCACCGGACCCCCTCGGCCCCTCCTGTGGGTGGTGATCCCAGGGGAAGAGAGGCCGATGTTGTTCCTTCGGGCTGTGCCCGGCCAAGCCCCATGGGCTGTAGGGTAGCAACACCAAGAGGAACCAGGCAGCAGGAGAGCCACTGGGCACTAGGTGGTGTAGCGAGGGTCGTGGCATCCAAACTTGCCTGAGGGGAACCCGGTTGGGGATATGAAGGCCAGGCAGAGGACGCTGGCATACAACAAGGCAAGCCCGATCAGGATAGGTGGCCAGGTGGAGTAAGTGATGGCATAGGACAGACAAGATTAGATCAAGAGTGGTACGGAAGACAGAGGGATTGCGGAAGGAGCAAATGGTGAACACGGTAGCGTGGGAGACAGATAAATTAGATTGAGCGCATGGGACTGTGTAAGGGGCGAGTGGCGAGTTAGGACAAAGGCAATCAATGAACGAGAGTAAGCACAGGAGGAGTGAGTGGTGAGAGAAACTGGAGAAAGCGAATGATGAAGGTGAATGACCAATGAACCAGCTCCACTCCTCCCTGATTGCAGGTAACGAGCACCCTCGACGCATGTTAATCTGCTGCACATGTGCTGCCACAGACGGCCATGTGCCAGAAAAGTGCACAAAAGCCAAACCCGAACAAAAGCAGTCGCAGTCACAAGGGACTTTACATGAATCGAGGCAAAAAAAAAGCAAGGCAGAGTAAGGAAACAGGGCTGATTTGAAGATGTGGGTCAGATCGTGAGCAGAAACAAACAGAGGGAAGCCAGCTACTGATACATGCTTTGGACATAGACATTTGGCCCAGATGAATTTGTTGTCTGGTGCAAGCTGCCTCCTTGCTCCGTGCTTTGGCTTCAATGAACTGATCAGTAGGCCTGCATACCATCTATATCCTTGACATGCAGCTGTCATGTATCTGGAACGCTCGATGGCCAAAGTTACAATGCAAACTTGCAATGCAAGTTTTATGTAATGACACTAATATATGAAACACATAACACTTGGAATAAAATGTCTGTAATCTCATGCCCATAGAGCTCATAACTAAAAACCCAGGTGCTGTTTACACCAGGGTGTCAGTAATTGTTGACATACACTGAATTAAGATGAATTGGATACTTTGTCTTATTGATTCATTGCCTCTATCATACCATACTACCTTCCATAGAAAATACATCTGTTGAATTGTTAACTTAAAATTGCCTTATTTGATCCAGTTACAAATATTGACTGGTTGGAAACATATCAACATATCTCCAACTACTTATTACCTGGTTAACAAGATTTAGAATTTGACAATAATGACTACATAAGCCAAATACTTACTTAAAAAAGTATAATCTGCTTAATAATCGAATGACATAGTTCCCTCCATTTAATTAATGTTTCCTTGTCTCTTCCTCAACTCTTCAACATCAGCCAGTAAATTAGAGAGTTTTGTTTTAATGAGGACCCAACAATGATGTGATTCTGACATGCTGTGTAGGGACTAATTGAAAGATGCTAGAGCAGGAAAAAATAAAGTTCTGGAAACATAAAAGAGTGAAGTTTGGATTGGTAGCTGTGATTGGATGCTTCAGTTGATTCTGTTACTGCAAAGTGTTTTTTTTTATTGCTTGTTTGTTTTGCCGCAAGTTCTGTCACACTTTATCAAGTGTGTCTGTCAAACCATTGCCACTCTTTTGACAAAATAGCCAGTAAGCATGCAAATAGTAAGATCCCAGCAACTCAAGGAGCGGGTTAAACCGACAAGGGAGGTGTCTGGTCACCATGATAGCAACTGGGTAGCTATTACCATGAGGAAGATACAATGTAAGTGTCTCTGACACAATGACCAGCGATTATCTTATGATTTGTTTTTGGAAAGTGATCAATGAACTATACAAAGTGAAAAATTTGAAAATATTAAACATTCAATTCTCCTTTCTTATATTAAAATCAAAGAAAGCAAAAAAAAAAAAATTCAGACGCACACACATAGATGCATGCACATCTTTATAAAACATCTTTATAAAACATATTTAAAGACACTGGTTTTCACACACAACACATGCAGCATTTGTCTCCTGCCAAAACAGACTGAACCTGTTTTATTTGTATCAAATCAGGAATGATCGGATGATTGTGGCAGCTGATTTGACTCACTCATCTCACTTTATAAAAGTGTTTTGACTCTTCTGTTGATTGAAATTTTTCTTCTTCTTTCAGCTTTTCCCTTCAGGGGCCACCACAGCGAATCAACTTTCTCCATCTAACCCTATTCTCTCTATCCTCCTCTCTCACACCAACTACCTTCATATCCCCTTCTGTTGATTGAAATTAAACTGTGTAATTACAATATATTACATATATTAAATGTTATATATTAATATATGTATTCATAGTCATATTATATAATATATATTAGTATATATTAATATAATTTTGAATAATCTTTCTATATGATATAACATATAATAATTATTCCAATATTTCTGTAACCATGACCACAACTCTGAGTAGAGCTAATGTGACAGTCAAAGGGGGCATACAAGACATAGCAGAAAAGAATAATCTTGACTAACAGGATTTTGGTGCTGCTTTGGAAGCTTTTTATTTATACGTCATCACTGTCTTTCCTTCAGTTTCTTGCTAATGTCCAGCACAGATATCCTTTTCACAGCCAACCATGGAAGTGATTTTGCAGACAGAAATTGCAGGTTAATCAAGACATTTACTCCAGTTCTAGAAATGCCTGATCATCGCTGCTAGTTATTTCTTGATAGTTCATTTGAAGCTTGTTCTGCATGAAGAAAAGGATCGGAGCTCCACTTGTAGTCTTGTCTTAGCCTTTCAAACCTAAAGTAAAGCAACTGCAGGAGAAGCAATTACATCACCTCCAATAAGGCAGGCAGACAGCAGAGAATTGATGATGTTATTGTTGTTTGATGGTAGTGTAAATGCAGACACAGACACATGCTTGCTGCTCAGACTGTACACTGACATCTGTTTAAAGTTAGAGAGGCATGTGTGTGTGTGTGTGTGTGTGTGTGTGTGTGTGTGTGTGTGTGTGTGTGTGTGTGTGTGTGTGTGTGTGTGTCTGACAGAGAGAGTCTGTCTGTCTGTGAGAGTGCTGGAGTGCACTTTCACCTCCAAAGTATTGCCAAATAAGACATTTAAAAAAACAACTAAATACAGCATCATTTCATGTTACATTTTCATGATTAAAGGATTATCATATTTTGTATTTATGAATAAATAAATAGGTAAAAATAGTGAGTTAATTTTACCATTATTATTTAATTGATTTATTGATTTTATTTTATTCACGTGTTTGGTCTGTAGCTTTTACTTATAATTATAAACTGAAAAAAAAAAAACATCAATTTGTCTAAAATTCAAAATGATTTTTCTTCCTTTCCTTTTCATTCCTTGGCATCTACCTTTTACAATTATTTTTTACACCCATTTTTACATTTTGTATATGATTAATAAGAAGGTGTTGAAGTTCAAAATTTACCATTGCTTCTTTGAAGCAATTACTTTAGAGTCTTTTAAAGTACTTAAATTAAAACATTCTGATAACAAAAACATAACAAGAAGAACAAAATGACTGAAAATAAGAGGACTGTGAAACAGGAGTCAGAGAAAAGGCTATGTTGAGAGTGCAGATACTCCAAGTATCAGATCACATTTCTTGTCTAAAACATTGTGTAAAAGGTCTGAATGGGAGGGTTTTACATTCTTGATGTGAGCCTAACAGCCCTCGAGAGAAACAAGGCAAGTATTACAGACTCTAAGATCACTTCCTGCACACAGCCAAGCTCCCACCTCACCCCACCTTTGTGTGTGTGTGTGTGTGTGTGTGTGTGTGTGTGTGTGTGTGTGTGTGTGTGTGTGTGTGTGTGTGTGTGTGTGTGTGTGTGTGTGTGTGTGTGTGTGTGTGTGTGTGTGTGTGTGTGTGCGTGTGTGTGTGTGTGCAGCAAGGGCAGTTCCTCTATGTGGACCACCATGGAGCTTGTTCAAAGCCGGTGGCGGGTATGGGAAAACGCTCCCCTTCTGTAAATGTTTTCCTTTCATTCCATCCTATTTTTTCTCTTCAAAGCATGCATTTTTCGCCCATTTCTGCTGAGCAAATCAGGCCTGAAATGAGTCAAATGCTGCAAATACTGTAGCCTATCTCATTTTCATTATATGGCACAAATGATTTACATTACAATCATCAGCCCGCATTGCTTTGTTTCCCACTCACTGGGGGTGTTCTCTGATGAATAGAGTGAATGTATCATCAACTGCTCTCTTCCGATCACAGGGATCCATTATTCAGCGTATAAAGGCAGCACAGTGAGTCTGAGAATGGCAGTCCTGGGCACAGATACTTCTCTGCCTGTCGTATACCTGCTACTGCCACTTCCCTTTAGTATAAGCAAGCATGAAGTGTTAGGTTGAACACTGTTCTGTAGGGGAGCATGGAATGGGAGCTGGCACAAGGCACGCAGGAGCTTCGCCGATGTGACAGATATATTGAACAGGGTGAAGGAAAAAATGGATACGGGTAGGAGGGGTTGTGTGTGGTTGTTTTTATATGAGTGAAAAACAGCAAAAAGAGCTGGGGAAATATTTGAAATTGCCACAATCTGGTGCATGATGGTGGCAGACCATCTGTGAAAAACATGTGGCTGTGTCATGGAAACAATGTTCAGCGACATCAGTTTTGTTGTAGTGGACAAACTGAGTTCGTGTTTCACCAATGTCACGCGATTCGCAGGCTGGTATCCTTGTTTTGTATCTGAGAAAAATGTGATTTGTTTTAACCACAAGTTGGCTTTAGAACATGAATTCCCCAAATGGTATATAATGTGTGCTCAAAGAGTAGAAAATATATAATGATATAATATCATGTTCTGAGAAGCTGTGGTCAAATAAAGTAAATTGATATAAAAAATTCAAGCTCCCACATCAAATGTAGTTTTTGCAGGCTCGAATCGTGATCAAATGTTTTCCTCCTATGAGCGGTTAAAACACCCAGTGAATTGTCGGTAACTGCCGTAATCCTCCAGCCATCGTGTGTCGGGTATTTTATTTTGAAAGTAGAAAGGATGTTATTCTTTTTTTTTTTTTTTTTTTTTTTTTTCATGTCTAAATTTAGGGTTCACACAGAGATCATCTGCAGGGGCAGTATATTGACTCCAGCCTCTGATCTGAAGCAGCTGAGCAAACTTAAGACCAAACACCCACAAACACGAACGCGCACATTGAGAATACAAGTGATACAAGTTGAAGAAGATTTTCACACACAAAGGTTAAGGGCATATGCAGCCTCAGGACGGCACTGGCCAGTGTCTCCCTGAACCAACCTCGGGGGGATGCGGAGCAGTGTCTCCCTTAGCCAGCACCAAGCCCGGATAAATGCAGAAGGTTGCGTCAGGAAGGGCATCCGGCATAAAACTTTTGCCAAAACCAAACATGCGAATCAAGCATAATAACCAGATCATACCAGTTCGGGCCAGCCCGGGTTACCAGCAAACAACATTGGTATTAATGACCTACAGGGAACCAATTGAAACTGGGCCACTGTAGGTCAAAGAAGGAGATGAGGAAGGCATGTTCGGAGGCAGAGACAGAAGTGGAAAGGCAAGGGCCTGGGACTGGGAGTAGGGACTTTGAATATTGGGACTATGACAGGAAAATGTAGAGAGTTGGTTGACATGATGCAGAGAAGGAATATGGATATACTGTGTATCTAGGAGACCAGGTGGAAAGGGAGCAGGGCTAGAAGCTTTGGAGCAGGCTTTAAGTTATCATGGTACTGACAAGAAGAGAAATTGAGTAGGAGTTATCTTGAAGGAGGAGTTTCTTAGGAATGTTCTGGAGGTAAAAGAATGTCAGACAGACTTATGACTCTTGAATTGAAAATTGAAGGTGTGTTGCTTAATTTTGTTAGTGGCTATGCCCCGCAGGTGGGATGTGAATTTGATGAGGATATGACATTCTTGAATGAGTTTGATAAAGTGATGCAGAATATCCCCAGAGATGAGAGATTAGTAATTGGTGCAGACTTCAATGGACATGTTGGTGCAGGCAATAGAGGGGATGAAAAAGAGATGGGCAGATTTGGTATACAGGATAGGAATGCAGAGGGACAGATAGTGGTAAATTTAGCAAAAAACAGATGAAAATGGCTGTAGTGAACACCTTCTTCCAGAAAAAGACAGGAAGTTAGGATAACTTATAAGACTACATCTTGTATAAACAGACTAACCTGAAAGAGATCAGTGACTGCAAAGTAGTTGTGGTGAGAGTGTAGCCAGACAGCATAGGATGGTGGTTTGTAGGAGGACTCTGGGGATAAGGAAGATCAATAGGACAAAGTGGTGGAAGCGACAAAGGGAGAAGTGTTGTATGGTTTTCAGGGAGGAGTTGAGAAATGCTCTGGGTGGTTAGGGAGAGCTTCCAGATGATTGGACAAAAACAGCTAGTGTTAACAGAGAGACAGGTAGGAGAGTTGGTGTGTCATCTGGAAGGAAAGTAGATAGGGGGACTTGGTGGTGGAATGAGGATTTGCAGGAGTATATACAGGGAAAGGGGTTCGCAAAGAAGAAGTGGGATACTGAGAGGACTGAAGAGAACAGACAGGAGTACAGGGAGATACCAAAGATAGAAGTGGTAAAGGCAAAGCAAAGGGTGTACGATGACCTGTATGCTCAGCTGGACACCAAGGAGAGTGAGAACTATACATTTTAGTGAAACAGAGAGATAATAATGGAGACGATGTACAACAGGTCAGAGTGATTAATGATGGAGAGGGAAATGTATTGACGGATACTAGAAGAGTGGGGGGTAGATGCAATGAGTACTTTGAAGAGCTGATGAATGTGGAAAATGAAAGACAGGCAAGGGTAGAAGAGATGAGTATTGTAGACCACAAAATAGCACAGATTATTAAAAGTGAAGTGAGGAAGACATCGAAGGAGATGAAGAGTGGACAGGCAGTTGGTCCTGATGATATACCTGTGGAGGTGTGGAAGTGTGTAGGAGAGGCAGCGGCAGAGTTTCTGACTAGATTATCCGACAGGATCTTAGAGAGTGAGAAGATGCTTGAAGAATGGAGACAAAGTGTGATGGTGCCTATTCTTAAGAATAAGGGAGATGTGCAGAATTGTGGCAACTATAGAGGACACAAATTTGATGAGCCATTGAATGAAGTAATGGGAAAGAGTAGTGGAAACTAGTCTGAGAGCAGAAGTCAGCATTTGTGAACAGCAGTATGGCTTCATGCCTAGAAAGAGTACTACATATGCAGATTTGCTTTGAGAATGATAATACAGAAGTACAGAGAAGCCCAGAGGGAGCTGCATTGTGTTTTTGTAGACCTAGAAAAAGCATATGACAAGGTGCCAAGAGGAAGTCTGGATTGGCAGAGAAGTATGTTTGACTGGTGCAGAACATGTATGCTAGCTGTGAGACAGTGATGTGGTGTGCTGTAGGGTTAACAGAAAAGTTCAAGGTGGATGTGGGACTCCATCAGGGATCAGCTATGAGCCCCTTCTTGTTTGCAGTGGTGACGGACAGGCTGACACATGAGGTTAGACAGGAATCTCCATAGACCATGATTCAGATGACACTGTGATATGTATGCAGGCTGTCAGTAGATACTGACTGAGTTTTCATTCCAGGTCAACCATTCCTCTGCGGTTAGAGAAACATTTAGGGTCGGGGTTAATTTGGAAGTGTGTCAAAAACAGGAGTGAATGTAAATCTCTTGGCTGATGTTTGCTCAGATCATCAACCACACCAACCTGTCACCCGATGAGATTATCAAATTTATTCAAACAATGTTGACAGTCTTGTCGTAATACAAAATGTGATTCTACTACAAAAGAGAAACCTAGTTGACTTCCGCAGACATCTTGCCCCTGGTTGAGCCACATATTATTCATGGTCATTATAGCGTCTTGTTTTTCGGTTTGTTGTGTTCATTTACTAGCTGTAGTGAATCTCAATCTTTCTGGATTCTTTCAAAGCTTTGTTGTCGACAATAGTGATTACATTTGAGGTGATGCAATTCTTGTTAGCATTTTCACAGAAATGTAAAAGCCTTTAAGGTTGACTCAAATAGGCAGAGCATAGAAAAACACGCTGTAGCACATGAAACATATACTTGCCTTTATTTCTATCACTCCATCAGAGTAGTGTAATCAGCAGCGGAACAAAAATCATGGTGTCATAGCATTTTTAACTTTCGTGACAAGGCATGCATTCAAAGGTCAAAAAGAAAATCTATTGTGTTTGTAGATGAGATTGTGATCTGTAGTGAGAGCAGGGAACAGGTTGAGGAAAATCCAGGGAGGTGGAGGTATGCGCTGGAAAGGAGAGGAATGAAGGTTAGTCGCAGTAAGACAGAGTGTATATGTGTGAATGAGAGGAACCTGGGTGGAACGGTGAGCTACAGAGTGGAGATCAAGAAGTTGGAGATTTCAGGTACTAAGGTTCAACAGTCCAGAGAGCATTGATTCATTATGGCGACCCCTGAAGGGAAAAGCCGGAAGGAAAAGAAGAAGACGAAAAGACAACCTACTGATGCAAAAGTAGTCAAAAGGGGAAGCACTTACAGACATCAATATCTAAACTGTATTTATGATGCATAAGCTTCTGTCTTCAAGTTGGCCTTGATTATTTTTTTTTATTGATATGTGTAGCCCTTCATAACCCTCATCAACTCAGCAACCATGGATGTTTCTCTGGTTTCCTACAATTACGTGTTCACATTAAGTGCTGGACACATCATCATCCTCGTTTTGTTATTTACCTGAAACTTTTCACTGTCTTCTGATCTTATGAGGAAGTCTGAGCTTAGAAATCACTGACATGGCCTGTGATGGTGATTAACATAGATTCTTTGGAAACCCAATATAAACGTATATTTTTGGATGAAAATGCCCTTGAAAGAAAAAAAAAAACGACTAGCAGTCTAGAGACTGACAATCAAAATGAGCTCCCAGTGTGGGATAAATCCAACCTGATGCTTCTGTCCTCATGCCTTCAAAGCGGTCTGGCATCACAATGCAGTTCACGTTACAGGACACAGACACATTAGCTGTCAAACTCCTCTTTCATCTTAAAACTTCAAAGAAGCCCATTGATTACTCTAAAGTGGCCATTACATCCGAGCTGCCATCGCAGTGGGCGCTGACAGGGAGTGGGCCGGATCCTCACAATGCTAAATTTGAAGCCGGATGAGAGGGGAAGGGCGGTGAGCAGCAGGCAGACTGAGAGACAGTGGAGGCAGGCGACAGAATCAAGAGCAGAAAAAAAATCACTTGCTAAGACTACAGCGGTAATAAAAGTGACAAGCACTTTTGAACGCGTACAAACAAGGCGTACTTGTCGAACATGTAGTTGGAGACTGATGTAAACACGAGATCCCTTGACAATCCCCCCCCGCCCAACAATAGGAAGGAGACAACAGAGACGAGGCTGCCGACATACTCATGCTGAGCGGGAATGTGAGTCAGTTAGGAATTCAGACAGACGTGCACATGATACTCAGATGGGCTGCAGAAACTCTACGCCCAGCCAACATGATATTAAGAGTAGTTCCTGTTTAATATTGTGTAATTAGTGCAACATATGAAAAGTTACTGTCACAAAGAAAAACTTTGTTCAGTCTAATAAGGCAGATACTTACCAAAACGTACATTTTTTTTTCTCTGAAACTCACCAAATTTGCAACAGTATCACAATTGTTTAAAAAAGCACATTTTCAGCCAATTAGCGTTATCAACCAAGCTTTAGTAAGGAAAAGTTTGCCAATTGAAAGAAAAAAAAAATGGACACTTGGCCATTTTCCACTTTAGAGGACAGGAAGTGTTTAATTTACCTCAATAAAAATGTCAGTGCAAGAATATGCAGTGGTCTGGTTTTAAGTGTATGAAGTATACATTTTGCAGGAATACAAAGCCCATTACATCACAAAGCAGAAGACATTAAGTATCTTTTTATGAATAGATTGCCATCTCATAGCTGTTTGTTGGATTCATTTATCAGTAGCAGGTGCCATAATGAAAAGAAAATGTTTTTGGCAAAAGAAAAAAAATCTTCAGGGTGGCAGGATGTCTGTAAAAAAAATAGATAGTAAAATAAACAATAAAATTGAATGGGTTGCAGGGGCTGGAGAGATCTATAGAGCTTGATGAACCTGGAGTGTTCATCAAATTAAGGTTTTCTTATCTAAGAAATCCAGCCCAAATTTGATAAATAAGCTGAGGCAGCTGTGAGGTTGTTCTTTGAGAATGATGTCACGAGACTGGCATCACACCGTGCACTTTTTTATTCAGTGGGATTTTTTTCAGTCATTTCCTCTAATACAATTTATTGTATGAGATTTTAGCCTGAAGTGAGAACAGGATTTATTTACCATTTTGAAAACATTTTTGAGTTGAGCTTCATCACACACTTGTTAAAGTAGGAGAGGGAAAGTATGTGTCTGTGCACTCGTGTCTGCATTGCAGCATCTGTATTGGTCATCTGAGGGACATTTGGTGAGCAGCTGAGTGTGCATCCATGTTCTCATCTGTGTAGCAGATAGGACACACTGATTTATCTGGTATCATCAAAAAGGTGCCGTTATGGTTCCCCTATTGCAGCAAAGCAAAGAATGCAGTGCAATACATATGAACACATACACACACGCACTCACACACACTTGCAAAGCCAGGAGTCTTGTGCAAAACATAGATTCATGATCAGGGACCATACAGCATTTGCACAATGCAAAATATCTCAGAAATCTGAAGCAGTCATCTTGTCTTTGTATGGCCAGACAGATGGTTGAAATGCTCTGTGACATGTTAACATCACATGTGGCGCAAATGAAATTGTGGACAGTTTGTGTCCACACCCATACATGAAAGTATACATTTGAGTTATGGACAACTCAATTACTTGATTACTGTATAATTCTATGGTGAAAAAAATCCAGCAACTTTTAACAGACATTGGCATTAATGAAAACAATTCAAACTGTTATGTCACGAGAAATATCTACAAAATATTTCATTTCCATGTAACCATTATGTATACAGCTGACTAAACACCAAAGGAAATATTAATGAAGTCATAATTCTTTTACAAATGTACCTTTTAAAAAATATCAGTAATAGGTCAGTTAAAATGGTCAAAATGACCATAAAAATGTCAGCACTTTATCCCCCAACTCATTAAAACTAAAAAAAAAAAAAAGTTAAATTATGAATGAATGAATGAAAACGGTTGTTTTACAGTAGATTATTATTTTCGTTATTAGAATTATTATTATCATAAAAATATTTCATTTTATTTTTTTATAAATGCTGTGGAACTTTATCTTCATTTTTTTTTATTTAAAGTACAGTAGCAGCCATATAGTATTACAAAACCATGCGCACATTAATTATACCATTTTTGTAACAACAAAAATATAACTTTTACTATCAATGTTCAATGTTTGGAGAGGTACGAAGATTCTGATAATAACTTAGAATTAATGCATTTCCATATTTTAGGTAATATTCCTTCCAATTCCTAAATAATACATTACATATATGAAATAGTAACTCTAGGTTACTTATTATTTATTTAAAACTGGTTTGTATTCATTATTTTCTTTTCTAGAATGAAAGGACTCCTTCCCATGCTTTTATTTTAGTAAGGTTTGGAATAGTGGGAGTACTACCAGGAAGTAAAGAATTATGTTGTTGTGTTGTGGTTGAATTGGCTCTTTGAGCAGACCCTGCATCTTAAACACCCTGAAATGTGAAAAGGAAGCTCTCACTTTTTATTTTCTCTGTTAACATAAGGGCCATTTGATGCTCATATGAGAAGAAAATAGAAAACATTCCCACCACTAGCACCAGAATCCAAACACAACAGCAGCATACTTCCTTTGTACGTTGTGTATGTGGCAGAGCTCAGAGGCAGATGGCGCAGCCAGGCATGTATATATTTTATGTCCCTTCCACACCCCAACTCACAGGCTCAGAACGCTAAAAAGCTCATAAAAAAAGGAAAAAAAAATCAAAGATCAGCGGAAAGAGCTAATATTATAATCATTGGGAACACCTGCAAAGTTGCAGATGGGCAATTTCTGGCCGACGCTTCGTCAGCCACAAGGTCCGCCCACCCATATGGAGCGTCGGGCAGCAGGGACGCTGTCACTCATCCGCACACACAGACACACAAAGACACACACAGACACACACATACATACGCAGACATTTTTTATAGAACTATAGTCTGGGTGGCTGATTTGCATGTGTTAGTCAGTGAATCATTGTGTATCATTCCCTGTAAAGGCTGAATTTGCATTTGTGTATGTAGGCGTTGATACACGTACAGTTACGCGAAAGTTGGAGAAACTCAAGTACGAGATGCCACTGCAAATTACCAGCCACTGTCTCCCCCTGCGTGCAATGTCGTTTTTCATTACCAGTATGTTATAAATGAATGATTGTCAATTCTTGTCCATCTCATTGTCCATTTTTCAACATGCAGTATTCAGAGGGGCCCAGTGTGGGTAAATGTTTCCCCACTGCCTCAGACTTTCGGCTGGTTTAATGTGATCTAAACATAATCAAATAGGGTTGTATCAGTGGCGCTTATTTCAGTTATGATGGTGCCGCAGCAAGCAAACTATGACAGACTTTCAATAGGAGTAACATACGTTTCTCCGCATGACATTTAAATCTAAAGTAGGCATGTGCCAGAGTTGCATGGTGACATCACAAATTAAAAAGTTTCAAATTTGTCACTGTGCAGAAGCATTTTATTCTTTTTAATTCAAGTGGAAAACTATTGGACCAATTGGGCCATTTGTCAGTATATTACCTCATAAAATAACAAGGCCATGTGTCTGTTCAAAAACCAATCCAAGGGGTCCTGATGGGGAGATTAAATGGTCAAATGTGAAATTTTATTTTAGTAAACTATTTCAAGACTGTAATTAATACAACCATTTAGAAATCTATTTTGTTGGGACCTTCAGCTGAGGTTCCCATTGTATACCAAAAAGGTGAGTACGAGAACAATGCAGGAGAAAGACGTCTAACGAACCCTCACAGTATGAGACATGGCAACTGTGATCTATTTTCTTTAATTGATTTATTATTCATTTCGCAACTAGAAATTAAATTTCGCATCAAGAAAACTGGCAAAATCCCATTGGCCACCAATAGTGATCAGGATTCACTGAAATTTTAAGTGGAGCTCCAACACTATCCACCACCTGGGATAAAAAGCTCTGTGAGGCTGCACCAGTCCGCGCATGCCACCACTGTGTATGACATGGTCTTTCTTCAGTGGATTCAGGGAAGCTGCAGGGTCCATCTGAACCCACAGGAGCAAACCAGGAGATGACTGGAAGCACAGGCCTGCTGTTGAGACTTGGCTAGATGTCCAGCAGAACAGCTCAGTGGTAATGTCTGACTGTGCGGCAGGAAAATTGGCTGTCTTTCCATAGGGAGACATAGTTTGAACTTGTCTCAAAGGCTCTGCAGGAGTGAAATCCTTGTTTCATTCCTTGATATTCCGAGATGATTGATGTCCTTTTAATCACTGAAAATTCACTTGAAACAGAAAATATACTGACTCCAAATAATAGATCCAATCTACAACATGCAGATAATTAGTTTGTAGATGTGTTACTTTACAATATATTTGTTTGTCCTTTGTTTCACTTGTAGTCACAAGTCACTTTTAAGAATAGCCCACAGTTGTAAACAAATGCAATACATGCAAAATCCCTGCTGGTGGTAACAGAAGGCAACAACATTGTTTGAGACTTATGTGACATATTTTCCAGATGTGTTTCTGGTGTGCTAACTAAGCCTGCCAAGTTTGTACTAAATGTATTATCAGTAATCCAACTGCGAGTGTCTGAGCATTATCTTAATTCTCTTCTCACTTGGAAAAAAAAAAACTCTAAAACACATGAATTAGAGGGGCGCTTAGACCACCCTTTCTCAGGGAAACAGTTTTATCCTGCAACTGGTTTCCGGGCTTGCAAATGTCAAATAATGTTCCTGGAGAAACAGGTTATCTGAACTACTCAATTGATTTATCCCCCATTTCTGGACATCTTTTTTCCCAATCATTTGGGAATTACAACAACTTGCACCAGTAGAGTTACAGTGCCCGCATGATATAAGGAATGTTTTATTCCCAGGTGCATGACACTTCTTTGTAACAAGTAATGAGCTCAAAAAGCAGATGAAATTTCAACTGATACTTCACGTAGCTTATCATCCAAGAGATGACAAAGGAGGGCAGTACAGTAGCAGAAAGAAAAAAAAAAAAAAAACATAACTCTGTAATTGACTGGAGTCTGAGCCAGGGTGTACCCTGCCCTAGCCCAATAATGGCAGGGATGGGCTCCAGGATCCCCCATAACCCTAGGTGTTGAAGTGTTAATGAATAAAATTTAATTAAAGGACCAAACCATTACATGAACAGAAAAATTCTGGATGAACTCTTGAATTTAACTGCTGCATAACATTATTCCTACATGGTATTTATTCATATTGGATTTCATATGAATGCATTATTGGAACAAGCACATAGAGCTTTAAAACAGAATTTTAGCCAAAACATGTAGCCATATGTATGGCACCATGAATCTAGGGGCCAACTCCAAGGAGGTGGATTTCAAGGTAACTGTCAGGGTTCACACCTGATCCCAATTTGTAATCGGCGCCAGCTGCAGCAGATGCCGCTAATGAAGATCCCTATAAAGGGCAGCGGCACGCTCTGCCTGGCGCCGGGGGATTGTGGCTCACAGAGCCCTGCCACGACCGGGCCCCCCATCCCTGCCACGACCGGGCCCCCCATCCCTGCCACGACCGGGCCCCCATCCCTGCCATTGTAGCTTGCAGATCCTTGCCACGACCGGACCCCATCCCTGCCATTGTGGCTCGCAGAGCCCTGCCACGACCGGACCTCACCCCTGCCACGACCGGACCCCATCCCTGCCATTGTGGCTCTCAGATCACTGCAGAGCCCTGCCACGACCGGACCCCATCCCTGCCACGACCGGACCCCAGGTGTAACCTCCATCCCCTCCCTCGTTATGACCGGACCCAGTCGGCCGGTGTAACCTCCGTCCCCTCCCTCGTTACGACCGGACCCAGTCGGCCGGTGTAACCTCTGACCCCGTCTGCAACCCGTCCAGTCTGCCACCCTGCCTGGGGCCCGTCCCGCCTGCAACCCGTCCCGCCTGCAACCCGTCCTGGTGAGACCCAGCCTCTGCCGTCCCGCCTGCAACCCGTCACGTCCGCAGTCGCGTCTGCAACCCGTCCTGCCATTTCAATGCAATAAAAGCGCTTTCAACCCATCCCTGCTCTGAAGTGTGGTTCCCTGCTCGAGTCCGCCCCTGCGACTCGTGACAGTAACGTCACGAGAAGAGAGAGAGACTCTGCCGTGGCGAATAAACGGGAGCAGGAAACTGCCTCCAGTCAGCAAAGCTGCGTATTTCCTCGGACGTGTGCTGCAGCACGGCGAACCAAACGGGCCTGCAGTGACGTTGGACTAAAGTGGCAGCGATCTCTCTCATCTGTGGGGAAGAGTGGTGGTTGGTAGTGGTGAGGGAGACCCTGGCATTGAGCGTGAGGCAAAACTGCCTCCATAACCGGGAGTTGAACTAAGGTCCACGGTTGCATAAAATTACTAGAGTGATGCCGTGGAGGCAACAAACACACTAGCAGTTGATCTTTCTCTGGGGAACGAGGTGATATACCTTGGAGAACTGGTCCAGAGAACTTATCTTGCTGCTACAAAGATTCACTGTGTTGTAGATTGGACAAAGTTTTAATCCATCTTTAATTGCAACATTCTGAAAAATCACAATAGATAGATGTATTGGATTTATCCTCCTACTTGCTTAGAATGGAACCCATTTATTATGTCTTCATCTTTTGTCAGGGCATATGACAAGTTTATCCTCCAGAAAACTTACTGACAACTCATGGTCATGTGTAATTGAATCCTTCTGCTTTGAATTAGTTTTCACAGCATTGCGTCAGTTCAGTAATTTTGTATGAATACTTTTACACATTGCTCAAAATCATATGGCCACTAGTCCCCCCCCCCCCCCCCCCCCCCCCCCCCCATTTTTCTTTGTATCTACGAAATAATCACATACATTGCTGAAGACTTTTCACTAACTAAATGTTCAAGCCCCTGGGTACATCCTGATATAGCATTTTTTATATGAATAAATATGTATACAAAAAAAAACTGTATACTAAATGTATACATTTTTTTCTTTTTTCCCCTGTTATTCTTTTCATTGATATTTGATTGAAGTTTTATGCGACCAAAATGTGAAAGCTCATCATTTTTTTCCCTTTTTTTCAGTTCTCCTACTGAATTCCACATTAATAAAATATACATTGTGTGGTGGGTGTCATTCTCACTCCTGTTTGCTTCTCATTCTTTTTCCCACAGACACGCCTGAGTTACTCTAAAAACCCTCTGTGTTTTCCTCTCAGCACACTAAATTAAGACTCTCACTGACTTCTGTCTCCTCTCCAATTCTCCCTCTGTTGATCCAAAGATGCGTTCCTTTGAAGATGTTTAGAATAAAGTGAGCTCTCAATATGTCAGAGGTGTCACCCACTTTCACGGTGAATGGAGTCAAAGAAGGGCTGATGCAGTCGGGTTTTGCTGTGACATTATAAGTTTAAAGTGTAAACACATTTATTTGTTTATCATTTATTATCTACATTTATGTTAAATATGACTAAGTAGAACTTGAAGTATTGATTAGAGGCATTTTAATGCCCATGCAAAGATTTAAAAAAGAATTAATGATTGAGTAAAGTGCTCAATATCAATATAAATGTAATTATTATAGGGAAACACTGATAGTATATACATCTGAGGAGCCAACAACGTCATCTTTTTTTGAGACAGGGTCAAACAAGCAGAGCAAGAAGACCATTGATGATATGACAGAGTAAAATCGTTAAAAAATTTGATTGAATGTCTTTCATCGGATGACTGCTGATATAAATACGAAAATACGCACAGGCACTGACAAACACATACATCCACACACACACACACAAAGACGCACAAACACATACATAGTGTTGACTCAGCACGCATCAGTCTGCTTAGTCCAGTCTCAACTCACAACACAGTGACACATGCCAGCTGATTAGTGGCTTATGTCATGTCAGAACAGGGTATTTTTATATCCCGGTTGCTGGGCCCGGCTGCTCACAAACCTCTGACAGGTGTTGAGTCAAGGACGCCTCTGTCACTTCACATTAACCAACACATAAATCCAGATGAGTTGGGAAAGGAGCAGACAAAGTCAGTCCTGAGATTTCTGATTCTCCGTCCAGACAGACATAAATCCTTTAAGATAGGCACTTCCTGTCTCCTTTTCAATCTGTGAGTTTCCTGTCATGCAATACAAGTTATTATATGTATGTTTGTACATATGCTGTATATGCAGCACAGAACAATTCACTGAGAAAGAAGTTTGTTTCTGGAAAAGCTTGGCCATTTTAATGTGACATAATATATATATATATATGAATATATATATATATGTGTGTGTGTGTGTGTGTGTGTGTGTGTGTGTGTGTGTGTGTGTGTGTGTGTGTGTGTGTGTGTGTGTGTGTGAATACATTATACTGTGGGTGTAACAGAAGTTCAAGGCAGAGCTCAGGTCTGAGCTCCTTTTTTGTTTGCACTGGTGATGGACAAGCTGACATATGAGGTTAGACAGGAATCTCCATGAACCATGATGTTTGCAGATGACAGTGCGATCTGTAGCAAGAGCAGGGAACAGGTTAAGGATAATCTAGAGAGGTGGAGGTAATTTTTGGAAAGGAGAGGAATGAAGGTTAGTCGCAGCAAGACATATTTGTCTATGAAAGACAGACACTCAGTTGGAACAGTGAGGCTACAAGGATTGGATATCAAGAAGTTGGAGGATTTCGAGTACTTGGGGTCAACAGTCCAGAGCAACAGAGACTGTGGAAAAGAGGTAAAGAAACGGGTTCAAGCAGGTTGGAATGGGTAGAGACAAGTAACAGGGGTACTATGCGATAGAAGACTGTCAGCCAGAATGAAAGGAAAGGTGCACAAGACAGTGGTGAGACGAATGATGCTGAATGGTTTAACACACACGCACACCCACACACATGCACACACACACACACACACACATGTATATCAGTAGTGGCAGGCTGTGAATTTTACAGCTGGGCCTTCAGTAGTGCTCTGAATCAATCCACCCCCCAATAATTAGGTTATGGCTATTAAAGAACATCTAATTATGCAGAAATGCAGTATAAAGAGAGGTGCATCGCAGATAGATAACTGATGTAGTGTTAAAATTCACCCACAGGGATGCCCAGCCCTGTACTCTTCCACTGACACCCCCGTGTGTAATCGATCATGCATCCTGTGGCTTTGCCTGGGGTGTGGCCCAGCACCCCAAGTGTTCAAATTCAAGGAGTGTGTACAACAAGTTCTTATTAGGAGAGAAACCTGACTGTTAAGGTGATGGTATAAAATGGCTGTGCCTCATTAGCTCGGGTTGAGAACCTTCTCACCTACACATCCGTGAATGATCCTCTATGGGTGATGGTCATTCTGGCCCGGGATATCTTGTAATTGTATTTCCTGACTTCCCTGAATAAACCATTCTTGATGATCAGTTACTGACCATCATGAGGTTTTTCTCTGAATGAAATCTGAACACACCAGGACAACACAGTCTGGTCCTGTGGCGGGAGCCACAAAAATGGACAACAGCCAAAATAAATGCCTTTATAGCAAATAGCTACCACATATAAAAAGCACCAATAATAACCTTATAAACTTGCAGTATTATTTAGGAAAATAGCAGCATTTTACTCACCAAAAATACTGATATTTGTAGCCAAATCCATTCTCCTTTCTTCCCTCAAAAAGTTAAATATTCATACAGATTATCTGTGCGCTTCAGCTACAAGTGCTCCAACAATACAATTTGTAGTGTACATCGGAGCCTATGAGCCAGGGATACTGAACATAGTTTGTGGCCTGAAAATGTCGGACAAATCCTTTTCCTGGTTGTGACAGGTTCGCTAGCTTAGGAGTTGCCTGACCTTTCTTTACTATGTCCAGATTTTCTTCAAAACTCCATCTAGAAAATGGCTTTAACAATGTATTAGTAATTAAATCTGTTTTTTATCTCCCCCTGCAGCCATTTTGGGTTGACAATACCGATATTAAACAAACACAACTATATTTCTCTTCACAGCTCGCTAGTACGCTGCTCCTCGCTAATACACTTGTCCACTCTCTGACTATGCAATCAGTGGGTGTGAATATGGTGACGTTGCTGTGGCCTGCTAGAAGGCTTTGATGTCGCCAACTCAAAATCTGATTGATTGAAGCGTCATTAACACTTACTTTTTCCATAAAGGGCTTGCAGAACTGATCGTGGAGCCCCCCCCCCCCACATGTATGTGTGCGTGTACACACACATACATATATATATATATATATATATATATATATATATATATATATATATATACATATATATATGCTAGTCTAGAGATTTATACTGTTATCCAATCTAAATTTCAGTGTTATGATTAGGGCGAGAGACTGTGATTTGGTTTACATTTTCTGTAAAGCCCCCCTCTTTGAGCCGCCACCTTATCATGGTGGAAGGGTTTATGTGTAGCAGTGATCCCTAGGAGCTCTGTCTTCAGGGGCTTTATGCCCCTTGTTGGGTCACCCAAGGAGAGAAGTTCCTGGCTGAGGGACCAGATAAAGCGTGGCTCAAGAAGACTCCAAATGAGGAGTGATGAAGAGTCACCACGGGCCCCGGGCTCAGGCATCTGGTTAAAAAGAACAGTAAAAATCAAAATAAATGAAGCAAAATACAGTTAAAGGTATGCTAAATATATACAAATATATGTAATGTGTATTTACAAGTATGTGTATATGATTACATGTGGTAATTTTGTGTATGAGGTTGTTGCTGTATAGGGATTGTTGTACAGTAAAACATTTATTGCATAGAAGACTTGATCGATTGCACATACGGAGAATTAAGTAATTTCTGGTGAGGTGTCCCAGGTATTTCAACCTGGGAGGAGAGCCTGGGGAAGACCCAGAACACGTTGGAAAGACTATGTCTCTAGGCTGGCCTGGGACCACCCCGGGATATCCCCAGTAGAGCTAGACCAAGTTGTGGAGGAGAAGAAAGTCTGGGCGTCTCTGCTTCGGCTGCTGCCCCCTGGCAACCCAGGATAAATGATAGAAGATGGGTCGAGGGATGGAATTTCTTTAAGCCGTAATCATCAGCAGCTTTCTTAAGTTAATCTTTGTTGTACTTGGAGAAGACAAATTTACAGTATACGTTGTAATTTTCTTTTTTTTTTATTTCTATTTTTTTTTATTTCACGGATTATTTGATGAATCAATGAATTTGGCAATGTACTAGATTCATTATTTCATACAAAGTTCAAAATGAGTTCTTTCCGTCTCCTTAACCGGGGTCACGTCACAGGAGCAGCAGCTGGAGCAGAGAGACCCAAACTTCCCTCTCCCTGACCAATTTGTCCAGCTCTTCTGGAGGAATTCCAAGACGTTCCCAGACCAGCCGAGACACATAGTGTGTCCACGCGTCCTGGATCTTTCTTGGGGCCTGCTCCCAGCTGGACATTCCTGGAACACTTCACTGAGGAGGCATGGGGAGCATCCTGACCAGATGCCCAAGCCACCTCATCTGACTCCGCTCAGTGTGGAGTGTGGGGGAGCAGCAACTTTACTCCAAACCCCTCGAAGATGCCAACTCCTCACCCTATCTCTAAGGGAGAGTCCACACACCCCGCCGTGGAAACTCATTCTCGTGACCATCGGTGAGGGTGGAAATGTAGATGGGCCAGTACATTGAAAGCTTCAGCTTTTGGCGTCACTCCTTTTTCACCACGACAGACAGATGCAGAGACTGCATTATTGCTGACACCACACTGATCCAACTGTTGAACTCCCTTTCCTTCCTTCCCCCCACTTGTGAACAAGCCTAAGATACTTGAACTCCTCCATTTGGGGCAGGAACACATCCTAACCCGGAGAGGGCACTCCACCTGTTTCCAACTTGGATATGGATGTGCAGATCCTCATTACAGCCACTTTACATTTTGCTGCTAACCGAACTGCAGATCATGGACTGATGAAGCTAGCAGGACCACATCATCTGCGAAAAGCAAAGACACAATCCTTAGACCACAAAACTGGATCAACACGACACGCTGGTTGCACATAGAAATTCTGTTCATAAAGGTTATGAACAGAATTGGGTACATGGGGAAGCCCTGGCAGAGACCAATCCCCAATGGAAATTAACCCAATTTACAGCCTGCAATGTCCCAATTATGGTCCATATATTTTAATAACTAACACTCCTGGAGCACTCCCCACGTTACTCCCCATGGGACAGTGTCAAATGCCTTCTCCAGGTACACAAAAAACATGTAGACAAATCAGGTAAACTTCCATGCACCTCGTGGACCAGGAGGGTACTGAGTGGGTCTGCCTTCTGGGCCACGCTTTGTTTGGTCCCTCAACTGGGCCCTGTTTTCCTTGGGTGACCATTCCAGGGCCATAAAGTCCCTGACAACTAAGCTCCCTAGGAACTCTGGGAAGCGTAAACCCCTCCACCATGACAACATGGCTGGAGGATGGGGCACCTTGGAGGAGACACTTCCGTATACTTCTCCGGAATTGTTGAAAAAGTTGGCCCCGGCATAAAGCCTTTGATGAAGACCTTTGGTGTCTTAATCAATTCTTGAGGGTGCATTTGGGAAAGTGGAGTAGAAATGTAATTATTGCTCTGTCAGGTATTTGGGTCTAAACACGAAAATAAATCTGTTCCCCAGACTCATCACACATGACTGAATGTACGGTTTAATGGGTGGGGACCACAGACACATCATTTGACAGGTCCTTACCAACTGCACTGATAGTTTCCATGTGGCTATGTTGTTCACATCTTGTTTTTTCTTTTTCTTACCAACTCTGGGGATAAAGAATTTGATGGGACCCGTGTCTCTGTTGGAAGATTGAGGAGGACTTTTTTGTATGAACCTTATCTTTAATAGACAGCTTTTGAAAATAAATGAAGGTCAGCTGGGTAGCCCTAGAGCAGGTATGTCAAAGTCCAATACACAGAGGGCCAAAAAAACAAATTTGTCACAAGCTGAGGGCCGAACTAATGCAGTGTTTATCAAAACATATTGAACTGACTGAACATAGCCTATTGAACCAAGACCTAAATGCATAAATGAAATTGAATGCATTATAAACTGAAAATGCAATATTGTGCTGCTCTATGATCATATCAATTACTGCTTTCAAATACTAAAATGAGAAAATAAAAACAAATAAATCAAATCAGTTGTTTTCTTTCTGATGGCTCCTATCTGCAATTAGTCCATTAACTGAAAAATAAAGCCATTAACTGAAAAATAAATATAAAAAAATAAATAAATGCAATAAATTAAAATACAAAAATCGATGGCACACAGACAAAACAATACTTTCTCCAAAGAAAAATCACATGTCTTGTAGAGACAAATATAAAAATTGAACTGAATTAAAAACTAAAAATACGTTCATGCTCTGTGATGATCACTTGGCTGAGGCTGAGTCTGATACTTGGTGGCGTCTCATCTTTTGAACGAGTTCATCAATGTTCGGGATCAGGCTCTGAGATGAGGAATTGAGTGAAGGTGCTTATCACTAAGATGGCTCCTATGTGATGTTTTGTTTAGCTTCATCAAAGAGAACAGTTGTTCACACAGGTATGTGCTGCCAAACATAGAGAGCATCTGAGCAGCTTGGATGCGCAGCTCGGGCATTGTGTCGGGATGAAACGTGCAAACTCAGCAGCACCAACTCTCAATCTCATATTTTTCCTCCAGTGTGTCATTGCACTGGTGCTCAATCGATTCCATCTGTAGGTTTGATGGTGCGCTTTCCACGTAAACTGCAAAAAGGATTGTCAAGCAGTGCAAACCTGCTTTTTTTGGGCTTCAAAGTCAGCAAATCGGCGTCGGAAGTCGTAGGCAAGTATGATGAGTTTATCAGCAAACTGTGCACTCGAGAACACAGCGGTAGAGAGCTTATCTTTCATGGTCCAGCAGCTGGGAAAGCAGCTCAAATTTTCTATCCGCATCTGCAGCCAAACTTTCTCCACAAAAAAGACACACATGCTTGCCTTTTACCTCCGTGAACATGTACTCTGTCTCCCACCTGCCTTGTAATCCCCTGTTCTCAGCATCCACCTTTTGTTTAGCCATTTTTGGGGTGGAGATAGCTGAAATTTGACATGTGGTCTGACTGCTGATGAAGAATGAAACCAAAGCCCGCTAGTTGGTCGGGCTGGTGGTCACTGTTCCAGCTACGGCAGCATCAGTGAAGCAGTCATTCTCAGCACTGGATAGACTCAAAACATACAGTCAGAACAGGAGTGATCATGGACGACTGTCTTCACTGGCAGTGATTTCCATTGAGACCAAGAGACTTTTAAGACTGAAGAAAGATAAGGAAGACTTTTACAAGCAAGTTATTGATGCTTTTCTTCAGGAGCGCCACATGGACTTCATTTATAAGTAAAAGTAAGTGATAATAATTTTTATTTTAAATACGCTTTTTTCTATGCTACAGTTTGTATATGTATAAAATGCTGTCTGATATTTTAAACAAAACATGTTAACTGCTGCCAATAAAATGGTGAATGAATAGGCCACTCTGTGGGGTTCATATGTTTGTAAATCTGACTGTGATGATGTCAGTGCCTCACCAACCATGAACCTCAATGCACGTCACTGATCAATATTATCCCAGTCCTGTGACTGTGACTCCCACTAATGCCCTCGCCTACACCCAACAACCCTTCCCTCCTCCCGCTGCCCATTTGCTCCACCCTGCAGCTTCTCACCATTATAAAGCAGCCTCATTAATTAACATTAGAAAGGATTAGAAACTCTTGAATCTTAGTACACAACTTAGTGCATGATGTACGCACTGTGCTGTTAACAAATACAATCTCTATGTGTACATGCAAGTACACACACACACACACACACATTTATGTTTGTGTTCAAGCAATCAAATTATGTGTTGTTAGTGAGACAACGCCATTGATTAGCACTTTGAGCTCCTGTTCTGGCCCAAGAATCAACTCTAACTGTGTGGTGACTTATTTGCTGGAGACCAATCAGGCTGATCAGTCGAATTACCCTCTGTAACTGGCTGGACGCCCTTAGGAACAAGCTCGGAGTGACACACAAATTGTGGTATATCCACTTATGGGTGGAATACTTTAACCAAACACAATCTGTTAATGACATAAATCTTCCCTTCTGCTTTCAACCCTATGGAACAGTGTCTTGGCAGCCAATTGCTCAGAAGCTCCACTACTCTTCTTCTTCTCCTTTCAGCTTTTCCTTTCAGGGGTTGCCACAGTGAATCAAAATTCTCCACCTATGTATCTTCCTCTCTCACAGCAACTACCTTCATATCCTGTCTCACCACGTCCATAAATCTTCTTTTGGTCTTCCTCAAGATCTCCTGCTTGGCAGCTCCAATTCCAGCATCCATCTACCAATATATTCACTATCCCTCCTTTGTACATGACCAAACCATCTCAGTCTGGCTTCTCTGACCTTCTCTCTAAAACATCTAACATGTGTTGTTCCTCTGATAGACTCATTCCTGATCTTCATCCTGGTCACTCCCAAAGACAACCTTAGCATTTTCATCTCTGCAACCTCTAGCTCTGCCTCCTGTCTTCTTGTTATTGTAACTGTTTCAAGACCACATAGCATCGCTGGTCTCACCACAGTCTTGTACACCTTTCCTTTCATTCTGGCTGATAGTCCTCTATCGCATAGTACCTCTGACACTCGCCTGTTCCAACCTGCTTTAACCTGTCCCTACACCTCTTTTCCACACTCTCCGTTGCTCTGGACTGTTGAACCCAAGTACCTGAAATCCTCCAACTTCTTGATATCCACTGACCGTAGCCTTATCGTTACACCTGAGTTCCTCTCATTCACACACATATGGTCAGTCTTGCTGCAGCTAACTTTCATTCCTCTCCTTTCAAGCGCATGCGTCCATCTCTTTAGATTTTCCTCTACCTGTTCTCTGCTCTCACTACAGACCACGTCATCTGCAAACATCATGGTCCATGGAGGTCCCTGTCTAACCTGTCCCCACTGCAAACAAGAAGGGGCTCAGAGCTGATCCCTGATGCAGTCTCACCTCCACCTTGAACTTCTCCATCAACCCTACAGCACACCACACCACACACTGTCTCAAAGCTAGCATACATGTCCTGCACCAGTCTAACGTACTGTTTTAGTCAGGAAAAACACCCAGTTGACGGTAAAACACCTGTTTAATAAGCAATAGCTGTTGTTGGCAGTAACCACGCCACACAAGCCAGCAACATTACTAACTGTTCCCACTCAATTCCAGTAAAAAAAAAAAAAAAAAAAAAAAAAAAAACAGAATTCCTTGCACCCCAAACCACACCCACAAAATTCCCAGCTACCCCAAAATCACACAGAAAACAAGCATCAACATAAATCCCAACATTTGTGACTTGCTACACTACCCCCCTCTTAGTGGAGTCCTCGACCTGCAAGGTCTTTGAATCTGGGTGGCACGTGTCTTCTCCTCCTTGGTTGTCCTCTCTGCGTGGTATCTTGGGGCCGAGTTGTTTCCCATAGGCCAACTGCAATGATGTTCTCAACTCCCTGCCCAACATGAGTAGGGCAGGTGTGCATGCAGAGAACTCCTGGATTATCAAAACAAGGGGTAAGTGCAGATCCCAGTCTCGCTGGTGATTGGACATCAGTATGGATAACTGCGCCCCCAGTGTACGATTGAACCTCTCCACTGTCGCTCTGGCGGTGGAGTGGTGTTGTGCGGGTCTTCATGATGCCCAAGTGAGAGCACACTTGAGCAAACATCCCTCTGATTCAAAACTTCTGCCCTGGTCACTATAAATGGACCCCTAGCCGGCTAAACGCCCTTTCAAGCAGTATATCTTCTATTGTCTCTGCTTCCTGATAAGGCGGTACATAGGCTTCGGGCCATTTTGTGAAATTCTCCACTGTATTGAGAATATATGCCTCACTCTGTGCATGCCAATGGCCCTACGACATCTACCACCACCCGCTGCATCGGTTCCCCTACTCAAAATTGTTGTAGGTGGGCCCTGGACTGGTCCCGTGGGCCCTTGTGAGCAGTGCAGAGGTCACAGCACAGACAAAACTCCTCCGCATCTCCTCTCATCTGGCCCCAGTAGATGGCCTGGCACAGCCAGCGGGTTTTTGTCACTCCTAAGTAGCCTGACCCAGCAGAGCCATGCTTGGCTGCCGTGACTGTCCCCTGCATTCCCTTAGACACCACTATCTGCCATCTTTTCTCCCCCATGCTAGCTCCACCCATGCTCTCCGGAGAGTCCCCCCCCCCCCCCCCCCATCAGCTGCAGATGTGTGAATTTAGCCCACAGTCCTTTTGTCCATGGGAAGAGAGCTGCCACCTCCTCCCACGGGGGCTGCTGTTGTGCCTCCATCCACAACATCACCAGCTGCAAGTCTGAATCTTGTCGCTGCACTTCTGCCCAGTCTTTGTCGTTCACCACCCACAGCTCCCTGCTTAGCTCAGTTCCGCTCACCCCCTTGTCCGACTGCAGCACCAGTCCTTTTTCCCTTCTCATCCCTGCGGTCACAGTGCCGACAGCCATCTGCATTGCATGGGTGGCGGCGTTGCTGTGCCTTTCTCCCGTTCATCTGCATTGCTGTGTTTTTCTCCTGCACGGCGAGTCACGATGAATTTGTAACACTGCCCCAGCTGACCCTCCGGTTCTCTGAATGTCATTAGTTACTGCGGGAAGCATAAGGTGAAGGGCAGGCCACACAGGTAGTATTTAAAATGCAGCATAGAAAACACAGTAGCAAGCAGCTCCCTGTGTGTGACACAGTATCTCTGCTCTGCTTTGCTCAGGGCTTTGCTGTAGTAGGCTATTACCCTCTATCCCTCAGGCCACTCTTGAGATAGGAAAGCCCCTACCCCTTCTCCACTGGCATCTGTGTCCAGAACATAGTGTAAGTTAGGATCAGGGGGTGCAAGGACTGGTGCGCTTGCCAGGGCCTGCTGCAGTGTTCGATAAGCTCTGCCTCAATCATCGGACCAGAGGAAAGACTGGCATTTCTGCAGGAGCCTGTACAGGGGAGCAGCAATGAATAACCCCCCCCGCACAAACTTCCTGTAATAGGAAGCCAGCCCTAAAAAACTCTTAAGTGCCTTCCGGTCTGCACAGGTTGGTCACTCATGTATGATGCTCAACTTTTCCTCTGTGGTGCCAATTCCTTCGCCCCCTACTCAGTAACCCAGGAAGGTTACATTCTGGCACGGCAACTTCGTCCAGGAACAAAAGACACTCAGAGCGAAGAACACCTGCTAACACCCTCTCCATGAGGCACTCAAAGTGGCACTCAAGAGCATTGCAGAGTCCAAAGCAGAGAACCTTAAACTCCCACAGTCCTTGGGTCTCTCCCAAGGTGGGTCACTCCCCCTCCTTGGGTCAAGGGAGGAGAAAAAGAGGACCCTGCCACTAGATCCAGACACTCATCGGCACATGGGAGGGGATAAGAATCTTTTCTGGTGACCTCATTGAGCCGTCGATGACACCGAAGCGCAACTCACCCAGCTTATAAGGCACCATAACCACTTGAGATGCCCAGGGGCTTTCAGACATTTCAATGATGCCTGCACGCTGCATCTTGGTCAGTGCTTTCTCTGCTACTTCCTATCAGCCTAAGGGGAGGCAGCATGGACGCTTTGGTATAGGTGAAGCAGTGCCTGTATCTATTGAGTGTTGCACCAAGGAGGTCCGGCCCAGCTCCACCTCTCTGGGTACATTTCCAAAGCCCCCGGGCCTCAGTGCTGGGGACCCCAGGGTGCCTGCAGTAAGACCTGGGAGGCACGTGGCCTGCTCTGACCATATACAACATCTGGGAGGGTTGTATAACATGTAGCTTCCAGCCCTCTCCGGTGCCCCCCCGTAGCAGGTGTGGGGTCTTGGAGGCAGCACTGTTGTACGCTCGGTATGTAGAGGTCCCATAGTAACCACCAGTCCATCACTAAAACTCAAGGTGGCCTGACTCAGGTCCAACTGGCAGCCCTTCTCTCACAAATAGTCCTGCCACAAATTACATGAGTCTTTCACATCTGCTACCCACACAGTATGCGTCATGGTCTGCCCTCCAGCAGTGACCCTCAGAAGCCCCCCCCTTCATTGGTGTTAGCTCACCAGTAACTGGGGTTGAACGGCTGTGTCCTCCAGCTGTGTCCCCACAGGCGCCACCTTAGGCCGCACCACTGTGACTGTTGATCTGCTGTCCACCAAGGCCGTGCATGGAACACCCTCTATGTAGATGGGATTATGGCAAAACTCCAAAATGGCAAAACTCCTTCCTACCACTACAAAGTCCCACCCTCTGCCCCCTCTTCTTTTCAGGTGTCCAACCTGACCACAGCCCCAGCCGAGGTGTGCCTGGCCTTCTGGCTGTGGCTGCTGGACTGCTGCTTGTGTTAGCTGGCTACGCTCCACAACCACTGTGAGGCCCTTGATGAGGCCCTGATTTCAGCCACCTCATCCAGTTTTGGTAGAGGGAAAATTGTGGCAAACAACACAGTGCACCGAAGAAACAGTTTATAGTCCCACCCGTGAAAGAAGAGTGGACAGGTAAACAAATACTCTACTCACTCTTCTATTACAATGTTCACATTCTATTCTTGATCTTCATGGACAGAATTTCTAAGGCATGGGTCAGGGATCAATGCATTGGTCAGTTGTGGGGAAGAGGAAGCTAAGATACATAGCTAGATAGATAGATGAGTAAACCTTTATCATTTACACAGAATAAAAGTGGCATTTTTGAAATACAATGTGAATAGATAAAACCGCGCAGGACATAATCAACATAGTACAAACAGTTACACAAGATATACGATAATGATCATGCAGTTGGAATATATATATATATTTTTTTTTTTTCCGGATTTGCTTCTCAAGGTTGGTGGGACTTTGTTAAGGTGACTGGATGGTAGTAGCTGGGAGGTGTGGGGTCCTTTGTGAAGGAAGTTGTTTTCCTGGTAACTAATTGAGTGTAAACCTATATGAATAGGGGCTTGAATAGGGGCTTTTTTCAAGCCTAAGTAGATTTTATAATCACTTTGTAAACCAGAGCCAGAATGTCCTGATGTTACCAACACTGAAAGGCCTTAAGTTCTTCAGCAGGTGGAGGCTCTGCTGAACTTTCTTTAAGATAATATGGAAGATGGAATATGGAAGCCATGCTTTCTTGGTACTTGTGTACTTTTAATTTTTATCATACTTTGGCACTATGATGAAAGCCTGAAAGGCAAAGACCAACAACTGCACAAGAACATCAACACTGGCCTGCAAGCTTCAACAGCAACCAATTAGAAGTTAAAGACCTGGTGTTTCCAGTTTGGTCTACTACGTTGGGTGATGTGGGCCCTTGCAGTCTATGAAGTTCTCATTTCGTAGAGAAGCTTGAAAGAGGAATCACAGCTTATGTCAAGAAATGAGGAGGAGTTCCACACTGCCTTACCACCATAGGCCTCTACAGAGATGGAGTCCTCGAGCTGCCCATTACCAGCCTCACAGAGGAGTTCAAGTGCACCAAGGCACGGCTGCAGATGGCGCTGAACGAGTCCAGAGACATAGTGGTGAGGGAAAATGCACCAACTCTGGCTGCTGGGCGCAAGTGGAGACCAGCAATGGAAGTGAAGGAGGCAGCATCAACTCTCAGGTATGCTGATATTGTGGGGAATGTTTGGTAAGGAAGAGGAGGCCTTGGACTAACAACTAACCGCCCACCCTGGAAGAAAGCCACTGTTCTGGCACGGAGGAAAATGGTTGTGGAGGAAGTGTGTCAGGAGAAGGCGAGGCAATCTCACTTGGAAAGCAGGGGTAGCAGACATAATGGGAGAATGTTGAAAGGAGGAGGATGTGTGGGCCATGAAAGTGAGGAACTTGATTTGTCATCAGATTCACCCATGACATTCTCCCAATACCAACCAGTCTCCATCAATGTGTCAGCAAAGAACCTGGGTGAGCCCTTTGCTCCAGGCCAGCCTCACCTCAGCCCATTCTTATTGGGTGTAAGACCAATTTACTTGGCGCCACAACCAAGTTCTAAAGACCCTAGCATCCACATTGGAAGGAAAACAAGCTAGCACCAACACCCTACCACCAACAATATACAAAAAATTTGCATATTGTGATAAAGTTAATTATTTTCCATAATGTAATGATAAAAATTAAACTTTCATATATTTTAGATTAATTGCACACCAACTGATATATTTCAGGTCTTTTATTGTTTTAATACTGATGATTTTGGCATACAGCTCATGAAAACCCCAAATTCCTATCTCAAAAAATTAGCATATCATGAAAAGGTACTCTAAACAAGCTATCAACCTAATCATCTGAATCAACAAATTAACGCTAAACACCTGCAAAGGATTCCTGAGGCTTTTAAAAACTCCCAGCCTGGTTCATTATTCAAAACCGCAATCATGGGTAAGACTGCGGACCTGACTGCTGTCGAGAAGGCCATCATTGACACCCTCAACCAAGAGGGTAAGGCACAAAAAGAAATCTTGATTTCGAATAGGCTTTTTGCTGTATCAAGGCACCTCAGTAGGACGTACGAGGCAAGGAAATAGTACGTTGGAAAATGCTGCCCAACATGTAGAGGTGACCAGACCCTGAGGAAGATTGTGAAGAAGGGCCAATTCTAGACCTTGAGGGAGCTGGGGAAGTGGTGGACTGAATCTGGAGTAGAAGCATCCAGAGCCACTGTGCACAGGCATGTGCAGGAAATGGGTGACAATTGCCACATTCCCCAGGTCAAGCCATTTTTGAACCAGAAACAGCGGCAGAAGCACCTGACCGCAGCTACAGAGAGGCAGCACTGGACTGTTGCTCAGCGGCCAAAGTACTTTTTTCAGATGAAAGGAAATTTTGCATCTCATTCAGAAATCAAGGTGCCAGAGGCTGGAGGAAGACTGGTGAGAAGGAATTGCCAAAATGCCTGAAGTCCAGTGTCAAGAACACACAGTGAATGATGCTCTGGGGTGCCATGTCAGCTGCTGGTGTTGGTCCACTGTGTTTTATCAAGGGCAGGGTCAATGCAGCTAGTTATCAGGAGATTTTGGAGCACTTTATGCTTCCATCTGCTGAAAAGCTTTATGGAGATGAAGATTTCATTTTTTAGCACGACCTGGCACCTGCTAACAGTGCAAAAACCACTGGTACTGACCATGGTATTACTGTGCTCAACTGGCCTGCCAGCACTCCTGACCTGAACCCCATGGAGAATCTGTAGGATATTGTGAAGAGGAAGTTGAGAGACACCAGACCTAAAACTGTGGATGTACTTAAAGCAGCTATCAAAGCATCCTTGGCCTCCATAACACCTCAGCAGTGCCAGCGACTGATTGCCTCTATGCCACGCTGCATTGAAGCTGTCATTTCTGCAAAAGGATTCCCGACCAAGTATTGAGTGCATAACTGAACATAATTATTTGAAGGTTGACTTTTTTTGTATTAAAAGCACTTCTTTTTTTTTTATTGGTCAGATGACATATGCTAATTTTTCAGATAGGGATTTTTGGTTTTCTTTACTTCTTTGCCAAAATCATCAATTTTAAAACAATAAAAGGCTTGAACTTCTTCAGTTGTGTGTAATGAATCTAAAATATATGTCAGTTTCACTTTTATTGTTACATTATGGAAAATAATAAACTTTATCACAATATGCTAATTTTTTGAGAGGGACCTGTACAAACACGTTTGTCCACGTTTACAGCTGCTGGGAGTAGTTCCACATCGCACAGGGATCAATTGTGCTTAGCGCAGGACTGGAAACGAATATTGGCAGAATCAGGACTTAAAATTAGAAACTAAATCAAACCAGCAACCATTTTAATTTAAGAACCTGTAAAGCGTTTGTCAAGGAATGCAATAAATTGTCAGCCCATAAAACTACATTTTGTTTTTTTAATTAGTGTGACTCTTTGTGTTTGTGGGCACAACATTTACAGTACCTCAACCACTTCTCGTTCAGTTGGGAACAAATACAAACATAAAGAAAATTTACGTAAAAAGAGAGTGAAATCTTTTTCTTCTTCTTGCGGCTTTTCCCTTCAGGGGTAGCCACAGCAAGTCAACTTTCTCCATCTAACCCTATTCTCTGTACTCCTATATAAGCAGCAATTAGAAACAACAAAATGGACTATACATGTGAAACAAATACACTTACATTACTTACATAAGACTGAGTTCTCATGTGTATCACATAAGGGTTTTACTGTTTTTTTGAGGCCACAGGATGCTTGTTCTCTTTGGTCACTGTCGGTTAAATTTAAGAGGATTTGCAAAATTAAGATGTTTTCAAATGGAGAATTCAATAATACATTCAGCAAAACAAAACAAGAAAATCATCTTTTTATCCTTTACTTTTTAATTTCCTGTTCCCCCCAACTTGCTTTAGCCTCCATGGCTCTCTTCCTCATAATATTCCAGGCCTCACTCCATTTTTCAGTTTAAATGCCAAGTGGTTTTGTAGCATAATACCCAGTGAGAAATTAAGTACCTTTCCCCTGCAGCTTGTCTAGAATAGACACTGAGTCTGAGACCCTGGATTCGGCAGAGGGCGGCATCAGCGTAAAATTTTTTCAGCAAGACTTAAGACATGTTATTGACATGTGCCATGTGACATGTGCGCCTTATATATGATTTTTTTTTTTTTTTAAATAGGCTATTTCATTGAAGGTGCGCCTTATAATCCGATGCGTCTTATAGTGCGGAAAATACGGTAATAATACTTTTAATATTGTGTAGCTTAAATGTTCTTGTCATTTCTCTTGTAACCTTCTAAAGTCTAAAGAATAGCTATATATTACCGGATTTTGCGCACTATAAGGTGCAGCTAAAAGCCTTTAATTTTCTCTAAAACGGACAGTGAGCCTTATAATCTGGTGCGCCTTATATATGGATCAATATTGAGCTGCAAGAGGTGTCGCAACTATGGGAAGCAGCCGCCGACTCCATTTTCTCTCGTAGAAGTGCACGGTGCATGCTGGGGTATATGACTGCGTGAAGCGTGAATTTTCATTTCCGTGTGTGTGTGTGTATGTGTGTGTGTGTGTGTGTGTGTCTGTGTGTGTGTGTGTGTGTGTGTGTGTGTGTGTGTGTGTGTACTGTGTGAAGACCCCAAAACGTCTCCTTTCAAGAGACATGCTTACGATGCAGAGTTTAAACTCAAGACCATCAGTCAGTAGAAAAAGGGAAAAGAGTAGCAGCGAGATAATTCAACATTAATGAATTGATGGTGCGGAAGTGGAAGAAACAACAAGATGACCTGCGCCAAGTAAAGAAGACTTAACAGAGTTTCTGAGGGAACAAAGCAAGATGGCTACAGTTAAGAGGACAAACGTGAACAGTTGGTTGTTGAACAGAGAGCAGCAAGTACAAGTGTCACCACAATCACTATACGAATAAAGGCAACAGCACTAGCTAGCAAATATACATCAATGAATTTAGAGGCAGCCCTTCTTGGTGCTTTTGTCAATTGAAACGTTTTGAACTGTGACAAATGGAGTTGGAAATACATTATTTTCAACGAAGGTGGCGGAAATACCGGTAGGGCTACCGGTACATACGGTACTGTATTGTGAATGCACTAACTTGTTTTTGGAGTGAACGGAGTTGTCAGAACATTGGTTCGTATTCTATTAATATAGTTTGACCGACTTATCTGAATATTTTATTGACATTCCCTTTAGTGCAGTTCCATTGAGTGGATGCATAACGCAACCCCACCCACTACCGTAGCTTTCATTCTATGCGCTTTATAATCTGGTGCGCCTTATATATGAATTTTCGTTTTAAATAGGCCATTCAATGAACTTATTCATTGTATTCGGTGCGCCTTATAATTCGGTGCGCCTATAGTGCGAAAAATACAGTATATGTTTTGAGCACCGATGTTCATTCCACTGTTGTCGTATAAATGGCCTATAGGAGTGCAGAGCTTTTAAAAGAAGGAGCAGGGAGCTCTGAGACGGGTCACAGGGGGTAACCACAATGTGGACTGGAGGCAAAGAAAGCAAATAATATCTCCACTTCAGAAAACATTACTATTGGAATTTTAGTAGAGAAAAACTTTATTTTTACAAAACAATGACAAACAAGCACCGCCAGCCCTTTGTGTCAGTACAGGAAACCCTCCAATGTATTTAGGCCCTTTGATTCTTCGGGAGCAGGAGGAGGATCGATAGAGGCTTTCAGAAGTGGCTCCTTCATCCATTCCCCAGTGCTAACGACAGCCATAACTCAACCTGCTGGCAGGAAGGGAGGTTCATATATATATCTCACCCCCCGAGGTGTGACCTTTCTGTCTCCAAGCTGACAGCTCTTACAGAAAAAGGTGTCAATTAATGACATTTAGAAAATTTCATTTCACTCCCAATAACTCTAAGGCTATTTACAGGAACTCCTCAATTGACAGTGAGGACTGGTGCTGGTATGAGCTAGAGGAAGGGTGAGGGACCGCAGAGGACAGGGAGGACTCAGGCCTACCATTAATGTCGGGTTTCAATGCCATTATTTTGAACCTGCGGTGGCGAAAAAAGGCTGTCTCTCATCGTGACTTTGTTCAGGATGATCCATTAGTCATCAGAGAAGTCACTCTGCGGGCTTGTGGGCAACTCGTTTATCTCGGAATAAAAAAAAAAGAAAAGATTAAAATGAGCCCATCTGTGCCCAAATTTCTCATGGTGTTATTTAAGTGTAATGTGAGCATATACATTATTCATTTCACTCATTTTATGAGTGATAAAAATGAAAATGTAAAAAAAAAAAATCAGAGAGTAAATAATGTTAAAGTTCAGGTAACAATACCTGCTTACATTGCAACCATGTATTGTATTGGCAAACCAATGCATTGTAACCATGTATTGGTTTGGCAAAACAAACTTCATGCTCAGGTTCAGATGGAACTTGGAAAAGGTCATGTGTAGTGAAATGGATTCCTGCTCAAATAAGGTGCACGTGGTAGACGCTTCTATGAAAAGTAGTGGGATCCAAACTTAACTTTGTTTTTTAAAAACATTAACATACTCATTCTCTTACATCAGTTCCATATCACTGCAGTTTATGGTGAGCTCTACGATTAGGTTTAAACAGCCAGTGGGTGAAATAACCCATGTAGCATCAGACTCTGTGTATACAAATAATTGAAGCCCTTGACCCTGTCGAACAGTGCTGGGCTGTAAGTACAAATCTGACATTTTGATACTGCTTCGGGGGGCCCTTCTACCATTTATTTTTATATTTCAATAATATATTATGGCTGTGTGAAGTAGAAAGAAAAAGAGGGGGTGAGCGTTATACGAAAGTGTGAATGATTAAAATTGTCAAGCTCATGTAGTGCACTCTGAAGACAGGCTATAAATCAGGTTTTGTGACATTTTCAGAAAATTCTGGTGTATGCTAAATTCACTGTGTGTGCTGAGAAAGACATGGTTTTATGACTGAAACCATCCATGCAAACACACGCATCAACTCAGCTGAGTGTGGGCGCACACACACACACACACACACACACACACACACACACACACACACACACACACACACACACACACAGCCCAAATGTCATTTATTCATTATTAATATATAGTATATTTATTTATTTCAAGCCTTTCTTACTCGGACTGCCTGCTGTAACCTTTTCGATGCAATATCTGCCTGTGCTTTGGGGTCTTGATAATTATATCTGTGTGTTTGTGTGTTTATGTGTGGTGTGTGCATATGTTTGTGTGTGTTTGTAGTGGCCTGGGTCACAGAGAGGAAGGTCACTGGTGGTTGAGTTTACTGAAAAGTATCCTAATGCCTCAATGGACAGGCAGTAAGGACTGCCAGCTATTGACAGCATCAACGGGAGGGGGCCCGGACACGGCAGGTTCCACCACGTGGAAGGATGATGCTTGTCGCAGCATTGGCTGGGTCCCGGTTCAGTCGATGGTTATCTGCTGCATCGCCTCTGTGCCCCTCATTATCCTTCCCGCACAACTATCACCAGCCCATTCCTTTTCTAACATCCACACTTTAATCACTGCAGCAGAGACGTTGTGTGCTGTCACCTCAACCATATTTATAACGCTATCAAATGCATTTGCATATCACCTAATATTGGCGTTTCCAGTTGAGGCCGTCTCTCAAATGCTGATGACTTGAGTGTTACACCATCACACAAACAGACACAAAACATTTGTATGCGCAGTCCAGGCCCCACCTCACCCTGCACCCCAGTCACTGCTCACACCATCATCACACACCCAAATACTGATATAATCACCAGATCAAAGAGCAATGAAGTTAATTTCTAATCCCTTACACCCCTCACCCCCATTTACTGCCATTTGGTTTGTATCAGCAATTGTGGCATCATCACACAGACCTTCAAAACTGCAATGTGTTGAATTAGGAAGATGTACCAATTTAGGATTGGAGAGGCATGATGTCCTGGAGTGACAATCAAATGCCCCATTTAACTTACTCTACATGTATAAATATGTAATGACCCAGTCCAGGTTACAAATAGCTATATGTATGACTTAACTCTTTTCCATTGATGGGGTCGATAAGTGAATTCTAAATAATAGAACTTGAATGACAGTGTATCTACTTAGCTTGAGAATGTACATATTCTGATAGATGGATCATGAAGTACAAATTATGATACATCCCAAAACATAAAAAAATGTTTCTGCTTTGTTCCAGGTGAAAACACATCAGTGCTTCCAACTTGTTTTCCCATATTGACACTGAAAATCCAATAGTGGCAGAGATTATATGCAAGGAGCGAACAGGAAATCCAGTGTTTTACTCTAAGAAACTTCGTTATGCAGCAAGGAGGAAGAACCAAACCTCTTGTTGGAAGGACGCCTGCACTACTAATGCAGCCTCAACGTGTAGAAACACATTTTATTTGCTTTTTAAAGAGGTGCATGAAGAGAACTGTTTTTTTATGATTGAGAGATTATGATACAATTTTTGATTCTAAATTGCAGATGCGGGTTCCTTGGGTTTCATTACAGCTCCTTTCAGCTTAGGGCTGAAAACAAAACAAAAAAATAAATAAATAAAGTTAAAGTTAAAATAAAGTTACACAATAATTAAGAAACCCAATGGAACCATCGAAAAATTGATTTTATTGATTTTTATATTGATTTTATTTATTCTACAATAAAAATATTACAATCTACTAACAATTGATATATTATGTAGGCCTCTCTGTGTGGAGAGGTGTTGCTGAAGCCGGCATGGGTTGGATTCATTGTCATTCTCCTATTGTCTAAAATCAGTATTTCACAGCAACGCACAACATTGAATTCATGTTGCATTAGTTGCAGCTCCACAGCCTTACTGCATCCTATGTTGTAGTGAAATTGGTTGTTTGTGGACAGGTAACCATTTGCAGGACACGCTATGTGAATTTCTCTACGGATGATTAGATTAGATTACAAACTGTGACACAAAGTTCAATCAAACCTGAAGCTTTCAGGGTTCTCCCCTCAGGGGTTCCTCTTTGGGTTTCCTCCTACAAATACAGCAGTTTCAAGAGTTGTTCCAAGAATGAACAAGTCTAATCTTTGCCTGTCTCCATTTCTGCCCCCATTATTGACAGGTAACTCGTCTGGGTACCACCCTCACTCTCGTCCCAAAGACAGCTGGGATTTGCCCACCATGGTCCCCAGTTGTAGAATAAGTGGTATTGATTGTGAATGAATGAATAAATAAGTAATGACAGAGTTTTTCTTCGGGGACATCATTTTGAGCTTGAAAAGGTAATAAATCACAACATTATTAAAATCAGTTGAATACTTTGGTAAATTATTCCATTGTATCAGTCTCTCGTGACCCCCACCAGTATGATGTTGTTGCATTATAGAACGTAGAATATTGATATGTTGTTTTGCAGTTGCTCATCCACTAAATATTCCTTTAATAAACTATAGCTCTCACATAGTTTGAAAGACAGCATTTGTTGATATTCTTCCATTCATGCGGCATGATCCATTTCGATCAGAGTATTGGGCCTGGCGCCATCTTTCCATAGGATCCTACTCTCTCCAACCCCCCCCCCCTTCTCCTCTTGTCCTGAGCTGTATGTTGTTTTGATACACAGCTGCCATCTCTGTGAAATATTAATGCATTGGGCTGATTTTGGGTGGCGAGGAGTGTCACTCATTTGGCTTTTAATCATGCGGCAGCTTGAGAAAAAGGAGGGAAAATAACCTCCCTTCCTGGGTGGCTGTCAAAGTCTTCCTAAAGTCACACGGCACATCGGGCATCATTGCTGTCGTCTGTCTCTCTGCTCATTGACAGCTGCACTTTTGGTTGTCGTTAGAGTGGCTGAGCACTTTCACGTCCAGCCCATCTTTCAGCCGAAAATAGAGGATGCCACACGTGAAAATGTAAATGTGGTGCCACGTGCCCGTGTCCTGGCCTTCTTCACTGAAATTGAGAAGATGCTAAATATTAAAGAAATCCAGATAGAACCCTTCAGTCATCCATAATCAGCTTCAGTTTCTAAAACTTATCTCATCCTCCAAAAACTGACAACACCCAACCCTTTCTTTAGCTTGAACAGAGTGATTGATGCCCACATTCAGGTTGGGCATCAATCAAGGGCATCAAGGGTGTGGCCTAGAAAGGAAGATATGTTAACCATACATGTGGTCTCCCTGCAAACTTTAAAACCTCTTTGATAGCCAAGTCAATATGCCTTCACTGACTGCATTAATAGCTAGGGCAATTTGATCATTTAACACCACTTACCATGTAACTTATCAAAATAATCTGTAATATTCGGATAACGCCAGTATACTGCTTGCATCATGATGCTGGTGTAAGCTCTGTGTCATCTTTCCTGAATATATCAAACAAGTACAACCCATAAATGTCACATTGGCAACAAGGATCAAAGTAAACACGGACTACCTTGCCAATTGTCCCAGGGAGGGGAATATTACGGGCAGAAGAAGTTTGGAGTGAAGAACTTTGATCAGCTAACTGATCCCTGTACTAAGCATGCTAGTTAGTTAGCTAGTTAGTAGCAACATAATGGTCAACGTGATGCTATCGCATGGCTAGCCATACCACCATTTGACGGGAAGCGTGAACTGAGCTCTGTCAGACCAGGGTTGAACAAGTGGCTTCAGAGGTATGAGAACTGCCCCATGGCATGAATATATACATTTTACGTGGTTAATGGCAATGGCTGCTCCTTACTCAGCTACCAGACAGCTGATGAACTGGGATCAATTAAAATCATGCACTCTATTGGGCCTCCTTCAATGAACCTCACAGTGGTCGACAAGCTAGTAAACAGCTACCCCGAGTTGTTCAATAGCATTAGTAAGCTCAAGGACTTTCAAGTCACACTACACATCAACCCTGAGGTACAGCCAACATGCCAGCTGCACCCCAGGGCCCCGTTCCATGTGTGTGAAAAAGTTGAAGCTGAGCTACAGAAACTCGAAGTTGAGGACATCATCAATGAAGTGAAAGGGCCGACACCATTGGTATCACCCATTGAAACACCACCCAAGCCTAAAGACCCTGGCAAGGTATGCATATGTGTCAACATGCCATGCCATCCAAAGAAAGCATCATCTGACTCCTACCATAGACGATGTCATTCATGAACTGAATGGAGTGACGGTGCTTTCAAAGCTGGATCTGACGGTGGGGTACCACCAGCTGGTATTACATCCTGACAGCCAATACATCCTCATGTTTACAACGTGCCAAGGCCTGAGGTGGTACAATCACCTCAATTTCAGCATCTTCTCAAATGGAAATGTTTCAAAGTGTCATTTGCTTAAAAGAAACTCCTCATTCTTCAAGAAGCTCAACCCTGGCCTGCCTGACACATCTGCAGCAAAAAGATGAAGTCACTGCTGACACAGTCCCGGTGTCGGCCAGGCACCAAAAGGTATTACAGTACCTCAGTAACTTTAATAAAGCCTGAGGAAAACAGGCAACGAAAACAAAAAAAAAGGTAAATGGTTTGTGGGATGGATTTGAGATGGACTGAATTTGCGGAAAAAAAAATGATGCTGTGAAAAAAAAAATAAAACTGAGAAATGGACTGAATTTCTTGGAGTTTAAAAAGAGATGAAAAACAAAATGAGGTATCTTTATCTTTATAAGATTGTTTACTTTATGCTCTATACTTGAAATTACCTTCAGGAAACCATTCTTGATATTGTATATTGTATACTCATATTTGAAAGTATTTACAAGGTTGATTCTATGCTCTATATTGTTTATTGTCACATTTGAAAATATGCATAAGGTTGATTCTATGCTCTATATTTGATATATGCACATACCTGTTTTATACTGAAGCAATCTAATTGTTTACCCCATAGGTTTATCGTTGTTCACAAATCAAGTGAATGATCACTTATCTGTTTGCACAAAAGAAATCTAAGTGTTTACCTATTTTCATGTTCAATGTTTGATTATTGAAGTAACCGAAAGTGGCATCCAACTTTGGGTTAAAAAAAAAAAAAAAAAATTTAATAGTTCAATAGGAAACTGAATTGATGTTAAAACCGCAAGCATGTACCGCTTGCGTCACGATGCTGGTGTAAGGATATACTGGACGTGATGCCTTGGTCAGGAGTTTTTAAAGTTCCCTCAGCAATAAAGCAGCATATCGTGTAAGTTGTGTGTCATCATTCTGAGGATATCATATAAGTATAACCCATAAATATCAAAATATTTATTTATCAATCTATGTATTTGTGGTGCTGTGGCGCCCCCAAAATACATTAATGACTTGATTTGAATGTCAAGCATACTTATTATCTCCTGAATGTTGTTTATCTTTAAACATACATATGGGAGTCATTCTTACCTAAATGTGAAAGCAATTTTTTTTGTCCAGATTTGGTCATAATAACATTCAGAATATTTACTGGATAAGTTTTATTTATCTATTTTTTTCCTATTACAACCATTGGCATGTGCTCAAGGTTCTGCAAGATGAAGGTCCTTCGTCGCTGCTTCAGGTTTTCAGCCTGAAAAACTTGAAGAACCTCTCACTTGAAGAACCTTAGTTCCTTAAAGTTCTTTAATATTCCTTCTTGTACTTTGGTAAGAAAATCAAACTGCCTTTTTCAAAGTGATTGGCAGCAAGCTAATTTGGAAATCTGAATGTGAGCTACTTATAATGCAGCCTCAGGGCAGTATGGGCCGGTGTCTCCCTGAACCGGTACCAAGCAAGGATAAATGCAGAGGGTTGCGTCAGGAAGGGCATCCGGCATAAAACTTTTGCCTAAACCAAACATGCAAATCAATCTTAATAACCAGATCATACTGGATCGGTCGAGGCCCAGGTTAACAACGACCGCCATTGGTACCGATGACCTACAGGGAACCAATGGAAACTGGACTACTGTAGGTCAAAGAAAAAGAGGAGGAAGGTGTATTTGGAAGAAGAGAGAGAAGAGGAAAGTCAAGAGTCTGGGACTGAGAGTAGGGACTTTGAATATTGGGACTATGACAGGAAAAGGTGAAGAGTTGGTCGACATGATGCAGAGAAGGAAAATGGATGTACTGTGTGTCGGGGAGATCAGGTGGAAAGATAGTAAGGCGAGGAGCTTACGAGCAGGCTTTAAGTTGTATTATCATGGTACTGACAAGAAGAGAAATGGAATGGGAGTACCTTGAAGGAGAAGTTTATTAGGAACGTTCTGGAGGTGAAAAGAATGTTAGATAGACTTATGAGTCTGAAATTGGAAACTGAAAGTGTGATGCTCAATGTTATTAGTGGCTATGCCCCGTAAGTGAGATGTGAGTTTTAGTAGAAGGAGAAGTTCTGGAACGAGCTAGATGAAGTGATGCAGAATATCCAGAGATGAGAGAGTGGTAATTGGTGCAGAGTTCAATGGACATGTTGGTGAAGGCAATAGAGGGGATTAAGAAGTGATGGGCAGATTTGGAATACAGGAAAGGAAGGCAGAGATGGTGTTTGTTTTTTTTTTTGTTTTTTTTTTTTGCAAAATGGATGGAAATGGCTGTAGTGAACATTTTTTTTCCAGAAAAGACATGAACATAGGTCAACTTATAAGAGCAGGGATAGGAGCATGCAGGTAGACTACATTGTATGGACAAGGTAACCTGAAAGAGATCAATGACTCCAAAGTAGTTGTAGGTGATGGTGTAGCCAGACAGCTTAGTATGCTGGTTTGTAGGAAGACTCTGGTAACAAGGAAGATCAAGAGGACAAAGGCAGAGCAGAGGAGTTGTGAAAGGCTCTGTGTGGTCAGGGAGAGCTTCCAGATAATTGGACAACAACAGCTTGTGTTATCAAGGAGACAGGTAGGAGAGTACTTGGTGTGTCATCTGGAAGGAAAGTTGAGAAGGAGACTTGGTATCGAAATGAGGAGCGGGAGTATATACGGAGAAAGCAGATAGCAAAGAAGAAGTGGGACACTAAAAGGACTGAAGAACAGAAAGGGGTACAGGGGGATACAACACAAGGTAAAGATAGAGGTAGCAAAGGCAAAACAAAGGGCGTATGATGATCTGTATGCTCAGCTGGACGTAAGGAGGGAGAGAATGATCTATACAGGTTGGCGAAACAGAAAGATAGAGATGGAAAGGAGGTAAAACAGGTCCAGGTGATTAAGGATAGAGAGGGAAAGGTATTGACAGACGCTAGAGGACTGACGGGGAGATGGAAAGAGTACTTTGAAGAGCTGATGAATGAGGAAAATGAAAGAGAGGCAAGGGCAGAAGAGGTGACCATTGTGGACCACAAAGTAGCACAGATTATTAAAAGTGAAGTGAGGAAGGCATTGAAGAGGATGAAGAGTGGAAAGGAGGTGGGTCCGAATGATATACCTGTGGAGGTGTGGAAGTGTCTAGGATAGGCAGTGGGAGAGTTTCTGACTAGATAAGTCAACAGGATTGTAGAGTGAGAAGGTGCCTGAAGAATGGAGACAAAGTATGATGGTGCCCGTTTTTAAGAATGAGGGGGAGGTGCAGAATTGTGGCAAGTTTAGAGGGATAAATTTGATGAACCATTCATTTAAGTTTTGGGAAAGAGTAGTGGAAACTTGACTCGGAAGAAGTCTGGTATTTGTGAATAGCAGTATGGCTTCTTGCCTAGAAAGAGTATTACAGATGCACTATTTGCTTTGAGAATGCCAATAGAGAAGAACAGACAAGGCCAGAGAGAACTGCATTATGTCTTCGTAGACCTAGAAAAACCATGTAACAGGGTGTCAAGAGAGGAACTCTGGTATTGTATGAGGAAATCTGGAGTGGCCAAGAATTATGTTAAACTGGTGCAGGTCATGTATGCAAGCCGTGAGACAGTGGTGCGCTGTGCTTTAGGGATAAGAGAGAAGTTCAAGGGTGAAGTGGGACTCCATCAGGGATCAGCACTGAGCCCCTTCTTTTTTGCAGTGGTGATGGACAGGCTGACAGATGAGCTCAGACAGGAATCTCCATGGACCATGATGTTTGCAGATGACATTGTGATTTGTGGTGAGAGCAGAGAACAGGTTGTGGAAAATCTAGACAGTTGAAGGTATGCTCTGGAAAGGAGAGGAATGAAGGTTATTCCCAGCTAGACAGATTTATGTGAGAAGAACTCAGGTGTAATGGTGAGGCTACAGGGAGGGGAGCTCATGAAGTTGGAGAATTTTGGGCACCTGGGATCAACAGCCCAGAGCAACAGAGTGTGTGGAAAAGAGGTGAGGAGACATTTTCAAGCAGGTTGGAATGAGAGGAGAAAAGTGTCAGGGGCACTACGATATAGAAGACTATCAGCCAGAATGAAAGGGATGGTGTACAAGACAGTGGTGAGACCAGTGATGCTGTATGGACCACAAATAGTTACAATGACAAAAAGACAGGAGGGAGAGCGAGAGGTTGCAGATATAAAGACATTAAGGTTCTCTTAGGGAGTGACCAGATGGATAGGATCATGAATGAGTCTATCAGAGGAACAGCACATGTTAGATGTTTTGGAGAGACTGTCAGAGAAGCTTGACTGAGCTGGTTCGGTCATGTACAGAGGAAGGATAGTGAATATATTGGTAGATGGATGCCCATCAATGAGGTCTAGGGGAAGACCAAAGAGAAGATGTATGGATGTAGTGAGAGAGGATACGAAGGTAGTTGATGTGAGAGAGGATAGAGAGAATAAGGTTAGATGGTGAAAGCTGATTCGCTATGGCAACCCCTGAAGGGAAAAGCCAAAAGGAGAAGAAGAAGAAGAACGTGAGCTACTTATGGTTTGAGTTGATCAGTGAAAGAAACATGCCAACATTTTAATATCCAGATATCCATAAGATTCCTGAAGATCAGGTTCAAGTTTCAAGACTTTCTTATTTTCTTACAGAGACATATTAAAAAAAAAAAAACACGTTACCGACAGTAAGTAAGTTATAAATAGTAAATAAGACAGGAAATGCTTACTTATAAATTGAGGAGTGAGTTAAGTGGCTCTTTTGCATATGTACCACCAGTCACGATGGACAGGCAAGCTCACCTATAATTACTGTCTAACCACAATTGCTGATCTTTGGGTAACGTCACTCAAGTAAAGTAAATTATTGTCTCGTCCTGCTCATTTTTCTAGGACACTTCCTGATGAGTTTTATATATATTTTCCTGCTAATTTTGGTTACCTTTGCTAGTGCTTATTTATAATATGATTATTGTGATTATGTTATTATGATATGTATGATAATTTATTTATTTTGTGACCTGCGTGTTATTATCATTATTGAATTGTTAATATTATTATTATTAGCATTATTATTTCCACTACTATTATGACCACTGCTACTACTACTTCCCCTAATGATGATAATAATAAAAGATAAAAGAATTAAAAATAAAACAAATAAATAAAAACAGGTTTTCACAAATCTTATGGTAAAAAAATGCAATGCATGCATTTTTATTACTAAAACCATATGTTACATTAATATTTAAATTATTTCAAAATTTCAATTTCAAGCTGTTAGTCGCAGCAAGACAGAGTATATGAGTGTGAATAAAAGGAACCCGCATGGAATAGTGAGGCTACAGGGAGGGGAGATCAAGAAGTTGGAAGATTTCAGGCACTTGGGCTCAACAGTCCAGAGCAACAAAGAGTGACGAAAAGAGGTGAAGAGACAGGTTCAAGCAGGTTGGAATGAGAGGAGAAAAATGTCAGGGGTACTATGATATAGAAGACTATCAGCCAGAATGAAAGGAAAGGTGTACAAGACAGTGGGGAGACCAGCGATGCTGTATGGCCTGCAAACAGTTACAATGACAAAACGACAGGAGGCAGGGCTAGAGGTCGCAGAGATGAAGATATTAAGGTTCTCTTAGGGAGTGACCAGATGGATAGGATAAGGAAAAAGTCTATCAGAGGAACAGCACATGATTTGGAGAGAAGGTCCAAGAAGCCAGACTGAGATGGTTCGGTCATGTACAGGGAGGGATAGTGAATTTATTGGTAAACGGATGCTGGAATTGGAGCTGCCAGGCAGGAGGTCCCCAGTAAGACCAAAGAGAAGATTTATGGATGTAGTGAGAGAGGTTATGAAGGTAGTTGGTGTGAGAGAGGATACAGAGAATAGGGTTGGATGAAGAAGGATGATTGAAGGTTGATGAAGGTCAACCAAAGATGAAGATAGTTTCTTAAATTCAAAATAATTGGAATTAACCAACAACCTTGGAGGTTAAAAAAGCCTCTGAAAGCATCTTCCAGATTCAGTTGAGTTTCTACTAAAAGCTGCTTCTGGATTTTATTCATTTTGAAATAAACTTACTTTGTTGCTGCACTTTAATTGCAAAACCAGCCACTGTCATGTTTTGTTTCTGTGATAAATGTGTTTGAAATTTGGCTAAATAACCTGAAAGGTAGTAATAATCTTAATCAATGGAATGTGCTGAGTGCATTACCTTTTGCTGATAAAAATAATTTTGTGACAGAGATGTTTTTCTACCTGTTCACAATGAAAGCCTGACAAGTCATTCCTATATCCTTTCATCTTGCTTTGGAAATAAAGCTCCCCCTTCTTCTTGATGGCCCATTATCTGAGGTTTTAATAAGGCCATCTATATATTATTTATAGAGTAATTGCCTGTTTTCTGCTTTATTTTCACGAGAAAGAAAAGTAACAAGGCTAAAATATTGTTGGTGTTAATTAAGACAAATGCATTAATTATTAAAGATGCAAACATGTCAAGCAAGCATAACTAATTATTCTGGCATGGTAACAGTTGTTTTATGTGTGCAGCAGCTGAATTATTTAGAACACACATGCCATATTTGGATTGTCTGAAATGTGCCGTGGTAAGTGGGGTGAAGAAAGTGGCAGCAGGATATCAGGAGTGCTGAAAGGAGAACTGGGGTGGGCACAGATGGAGCCCGGCAAGCCGTAATTGCTCATTATGGGTGAACGTGAAGGTGACAAAGGGCTGGGCCGGATGACGTTACGTTAATTTAACACACAAAACTGTCAGGTTTGTGCTGAATACAGTTTTATTTTTACTGTTTGTTTGTTTGTTTGTTTGTTTTTTTTCTAATATATATTTGAGGGGAACAGTTTTGCTTTTTGTTACTATGTTGCACTTCATAATTATCTTTTTTTAGATTTGTTAAAGCTTTTCATTTATTCTCTTTTTTATTATTATTCAAAATATTTCAGTCATTTTTTAATTTTTATAGTACTTTTTCCTTGAAAAAAACAGTTTTTTCTTCTGATTTTGAATATTTGAATACTGAATATATTCTTTAGCTATTTGTCACTAAAATAAACCCCTTTTTTCAGAAAAAAATAATAAAAAAATGTAAGTATTAGAAATAAACTGCAGTTCTTTGCTGACAAACTAATAAGAAAAAAGAATGACTACTGAAAAATGAACCACCATGTTGGTCTTCATTTTGTGAGGGAATGTTTATATAGCTGATTTGTACGAAATAAGAAAAAAAATAGGGTGTGGCATGATGAGGCCACCATATCATAGGATGGAGGGTCAAAGTTAAGAGGTCATGGTACAGATTTGTAAATATAGCAGGTCTGTTAACTTTGCATTAAAATCCTGTGACTCATTTTACTGTTATACAGTATATGTCTTCTCATGCAGTGACTCCAATTGAGCTGGTTTAAGGAGAATGACTGGTGTACAGGTGTTTTTATCCACTTTACATTGAAATTGTCAATTAGTGAGAATCTAAAATAGCTATCAGTGTTAATCACTGTGTTGATTCCCACTTTACTTTGACGCCGAACACTGCGAGATTTCTCAAGTGCAATGGTTTCAATAAAAGTAATTACACTGAGCCCTATATAATCATCACGTAATCATCATAATCATCATCCATATGGCATGGATCCCATCAGGTAAGAATACATACATGAAAACAGGAACAAAGCTTCTGAAGACCTTGACAATTTAATGAGGAAGGGAAATATTTCCAATTGAAAAGGTATCTTGAAAAGACACTTGGCAAAACAGCCAAATAATTGGTGTTTGTGTCATATATCTCACCTGATGTTTTTCATTCATTTAATCAATTCAAGTTGTTTTTTTTTTTCTTTTTTTATCTGCATCCAGCAGTTTCCTGCCATGAGTTTATACTGTATATGCAGAGAAGCTTAGGAGCAGGCTTTAAGTTGTATTATCATTTTACTGACAAGAAGAGAAATGGATTAGGAGTTATCTTGAGGGAAGAGTTTTTATGAATGTTTTGGAGGTGAACAGAATGTCAGATAGACTTATGAGTCTGAAATTGTAAATTTCAGGTGTGATGCTCAGTGTTGTTAGAGTCTATGCCCTGCAGGTGGGATGTGAGTTTTAGGAGAAGGAGAAGTTCTGGAAAGAGCTAGATGAAGTGATGCAGAATAGCCCTAGATATGAGAGAGTGACAATTGGTGCAGACTTCAATGGGCATGTTGGTGCAGGCAATAGAGGTGATGAAGAAGTGATGGGCAGGTTTGGTATACAGGATAGGAACGCGAGGGACGGATGGTGGTAGATTTTGCAAAAGGGATGACATTGATTGTAGTAAACACTTTTTTCAAGAAAAGACAGGATCATAGGGTAACTTATAAGAGCAGAGGAAGGAGCACCAATGTAGACTACATCTTATATAGATGAGGTAACCTGAAAGAGATCAGGGACTGCAAAGTAGTTTTGGGTTAGAGGGAAGCCAGAGAGCATAGGTTGGTGGTTGGTAGGCTGACTGGTGACAGGGAAGATCAAGAGGACAAAGGCAGAGCAGAAGACAAAGTGGTGGAAGCTGAAAAGCGATGAATGTTGTACAGTTTTCAGGGATGAGTTGAGAAAGGCTCTGGGTGGAATGAGGAAGTGCAGGTATATGTACAGAGAAAGTGATTAGCAAAGAAGAAGTGGGACACTAAGAGGACTGAAGAGAACAGACAGGAGTATAGGGAGATAAAACATAAGGCAAAGATAGAGATAACAAAGGCAAAACAAAGGGCGTACAATGACAAATATGCTTGATTGGATGGTAAGGAGGGAGAGAATGATCTATACAGGTTGGCGAAACTGAGAAATAACAATGGAAAGGATGCACAACAGGTCCAGGTGATTAAGGATAGTGAGGAAAATGTATTGACAAACACTAGAAGATTAATGGCAAGATGGACAGAGTACTTTGAAGAACTGATGGAATGTGGAAAATGAAAGATAGGCAAGGGTAGAAGAGGTGACTATTGTGAACCAAAAAAAGGAGCACAGATTAGTAAAAGTGAAGTGAGGAAAGCATTGAAGCGGATGAAGAGTGGCAAGGCAGTAAAGTTTTTGACGCAATTACTCAACAGGATCTTAGAGATTCAAAAGATACCAGTGGAATAGAGACAAAGTGTGATGCTGCCCATTTTTAAGAATAAGGGTAATGTGCAGAATTCGGGCTACTATAGAGGGATAAAGTTGATGAACCATTCAATTAAGTTTTGGGAAAGAGTAGTGGAAACTAGACTCAGAGCAGAAGTCAGGATTTGTGAATAGCAGTATGGCTTCTTGGCTAGAAAGAGTACTACAGCTGCACTATTTGCTTTGAGAATGCTAATAGAGAAGTACAGAGAAGGGAGCTGCATTGTGTTTTTGTAGACAGTGAAAAAGCATATGACAGGGTTCCAAGAGAGGAACTCTGATATTGTATGAGGATATCTGGAGTGGCCAAGAAGTAGGTTAGACTGGTGCAGGTCATGTATGCTAGCTGTGAAACAGTGGCCAGGTGTGCTCCAGTGCTAACAGAGAAGTTCAAGGTGGAGGTGGGACTCCATCAGGGATCAGCTCTGAGCCCCTTCATTTTTGTAGTGGTGATGGACAGGCAGACAGATGAGGTTAGACAGGAATCTCCATGGACCATGATGCTTACAGATGGCATTGTGATCTGCAGTGAGTGCAGAGAACAGGTTCAGGAAAATCTGGTTGAGGTATGTGCTGGAAAGGAGAGGAATGAAAGTTAGTCGCAGCAAGACAGAGTATATGTGTGTGAATGAGAGGAACTCGGGTGGAACGGTGAGGCTACAGGAAGTGGAGAACAAGAAGTTGAAGGATTTCAGGTACTTGGATCCAACAGTCCAGAGCAGCGGAAAGTGTGGAAAAGAAGTGAGGAGACATTTTCAAGCAGGTTGAAATTTGTGAAGAATAGCACCGTGCGATAGAAAATCATCAGTCAGAATGAAAAGAAAGGTGTCCAAGACAGTGGTGAGACCAGCGATGCTTCATAGCCTGGAAACAGTTCCATTGACAAATAGACTGGAGGCAGAGCTAGAGGCCGCAGAGATGAACATTCAAAGGTTCTTTTTGGGAGTGACCAGGATGGATAGGATCAGGAATGAGTCTATCAGAGGGACAGCACATGTTAGATGTTTTGGAGAGAAGGTCAGAGAAGCCAGACTGAGATGGTTCGGTCATGTACAGAGGAGGAATAGTGAATATATTGGTAGATGGATGCTGGAATTGGAGCTGCCAGACAGGAGGTCCAGAGGAAGACCAAAGAGAAGATATGGATGTAGTGAGAGAGGATATGAAGGTAGTTTTTAATGTTGGCTCTCACTGTTGGCTCTAAGGTTTTTATCTCATATTCAAGTGACAAAATTAAATGATAGGTGATGGAAATATTGAACAATAATTTGATAAATTCAGATGTGGCTAATACTTCTTGTCAAAATCCTCTTGTCCCGACAACTGAAATTGATTTTCAAAAATTAAATGTTCTAAAGTTGTCACAAGATTTTGACATGAATTTACCATGACCTGGATGACCGAGAAACTCCGCAGATATATTCGAATACTTCTACCTCTTTAACTCCTTGTTGCTTTTGTCTTTGGTATCTGAGTAACATATGTAGTAACGCAAATATGAAGGAAAATCTTGTCACAAGTAAGAGAAAAATGTTAATAGCATTAGAAGGTGGGGCCAAATAAACGGATAAATAAAAGAGGGTTTTTTTTTTCATTAAGTATGTAAAACATGGCTATAGCATAAATCTAATTTTAATATGCAGTAATCATCAGATGGGAATACATTAAATATCATTCTATCTAATCTATATGGAGTATGTTATAATTTAAGTTTATGCTTTTGGCACTGTATGAAATTTGCATATGAATAATGTATAACTTGAGATATATCAAATTACTAAAGCTTTAAAAACATTAAGGCCTAAAAGCAAAATTCTTCAGGAAGATAAAATAATTGGAATTTGACTTATTCCACTTCGTGTCCTTGACCTTGACTTACAACCAAAACAAAAAATAAAACTGTTTAAAGTTATTTTTTTCAAATGTCATTTGCATGAATTGCAAATTTTATTTTTCTTTCCAATTACTTTTTTTTATTCCATTCTGTGGAGGAGTTGTGCATGTGATTTGCTTAACGTGTCAGTGGAGACAGTAGTATATTTTGCTGTAAAAGTGTTTTACAATGGGCGACTTCCCATGTTGCATTATGACAAATTGACTCACTAATAAGGACCTGCAAACACGCACGAACATACAAACACAGCAGATCTCGGCTCACTAGAATGATTTATACACTGGCTCTGACCCAGGGGGCACACGACAGTCGCTTTCATTTTCTTTCATATAGTTTCCCTTCTCATCACCAAGGTCATTCAAGAGCCAACCCTCTCTAAGTTTGTCCAATCCTCCTCATCCTCCCGCCTTATAGCACCATGAATCACCCCATCTCCCCCATCGAACCAACCGGCGCCTCCTTCTCACCACAGACACCTCACCTTTCCCAATTCTTCTTCATTCCCACTAATAATTTGGTAATGAAATATTGATTTTTTTGTTAGATTCAAATGGATATTATTAACTTTGCATTGATAAATCGCTGGCCCCCTTTTTCTTCTTCGACTCTCGCTGTCTGTGTTTTGCTACCAACACCTGATAAAGCCCGCAGGCCTGATTTGTTACATGACCTGCAAGGCTCCTTTTGGAGGCCACCCCCTACGTGTTCCTCCTTGTTCGCTCTCTGTCTCACACACTCACACATACACACACAAACACACACATACGTGCGCTTATTCACGCACATATGGACACACTTGCCTTGCATTAAAAGCTGTGAATATATACTGATTACCCACAGCGGTCAATGACACCGGCTGGTACCATATTTTATTGAGTGTTGTGAACCCAAATGAAGTGCCCTTTTCAGAGTGAGTCATACATGGCATTGCAATGTCCTTGCCAGTTCAAGGCAAACATGATTATCAGTGTACAATGCAACACTTTACAGACATACGGCTCTCTAGTGCAGCCATGATCAATGAAACTTTATTTCTTAGGTATGATTACTTTTTTTTGTATTTATTTATTTTTGGAGCAAGATCCAATGACTTATCCTTTCTTAAAAAAGGAAGCAAAATCATGAAAATATGAAAGGAGAAACAGAAAAAAACACAGCCAACGAATTTTAACGTGCTTAGCTACTTTTTATTTTCGGTCTGCAATAAGTAATCGAGCATTTAAATTGACTTTATTGAATGATCTGGAAACTTTATTAATAAGTTAGCAATAAGATTTCTTGTTGTTATACATTGATAGCATGATACAAAGAGGCATGAAATGCTTGTTTTATTTTGCTGACCCTAAAAAATTCAGGAAGAAATATAGTTAGAACCCTTTCTACTGACAGACACTGATGATCAGGGACATCAATTTGGCACTTTATAAGTGCTTAGTCATGTCATTCCCACAATGATACACACTACTGCCTCAGGACCACTATCAGAGCCAAATATGTGTCTGTTTGAGACAATGTGAAATGGACTGTCGGCAGAACAAGGAAATAAAAGCCTTCATGTTCAGCTGTCAGCGTTGAATTATGTTAGTTTCAGTTGACTGGAGTTTTGTTTCTCTACACATTGTTTTGTCTTCTGATTCAACTATGACTTGTATACTCTTACATTACTATTATGGGAAACTGAGATAAGTATAATGAACTGAATTATGAATTTAATTTACATATAAAATTCCAAAAAATATGTACTCCTCCACTCTCTCTCTAGCTCCTTACCCCGTCTTGTTTTTAAAATCAGCTTCTTGACATGAGATGGACATGGTGGACATGCTGGACCCAGGGGACACAACCATGCATAACTTACCGAGAGGATCATTTACATCTTTCTCTGGGTGCTTTCACTGACAGCAGCACAATTTCCTGTTCTGTCCGGTGAGCTTCTGACTGCAAGCTGAGGACTGAAATGTAATCTTTGGGGCCCCGACACTCGGCCTCCCCTGAGGACTCCCTACCCTCTTACTTCTATATTTTTATGCCCTCAGAAACAATGGTAACAGTCTAACTGACATCCTGAGTTTTAAACCCTCTTCGTTCTTTGTATTTTTTTCTTTTCCCCTAGCTTTCTGAGATCAGCAGGGCTGAAATAATTTGATAAGCATAATCACTGCCTTTGAATGTGAAAAGGATGTTGGAAAAACCATATATCCTTATATGGAGACACTGTATTTTGTACCTTAAAATAGCTGCACCAAATCCAAAGCTCTGATTCTCCAGTTTTCAATCCATCAAGATGTAAAATGTGACTTTCTTCCATTCACACATTTCTATTATTTGCTCTTGCTTCCACTGGCAGAAATTTAAAACAATGTACATGACAATAATATATTAAAGTGAAGGATTGGATAAACTGCATTAAAATGTAATGTCCTCATAAAAGGAATTGGGATCCCACGAAGATTGCATTTATTAGGTTTGCACCTATGCCTTGTTACTGTGAGAGTATTGGGCGTCAAGGAGTCATTACTGTGACCCCGGACGTGTCTGTCTTGAGGTCATGTTGATTTCTCGTGAGAAGTCTACCCTTCGGTTTCAGTAACGAGGAAACATGGTCTCCCTCGGCTGTTGTTGTGATTTATGTTTGGACACATCATGACAGTCAGCGTAACAATGCTCTCACAGCAAGGCTGCTTCCTGACACTGAGTGGCAGGTTTTAAATAGATGTGGGTCTTATCTTTCCTCCTTACATGAGGCATTTCGGATTTGTATTATTCATTTATTTATTTACTGTAAGAAACTAGGTGATTTTTTTACCCTTATTTTTTTAAATCTATTTTTAGAATAAGCCAAAATAAAAAGGCAAACTCTCCACAAAAGTATGTTAATTAAATCAATTATCCTTCTGCTAATGACATGTTCTCATGATTTTTAAAATAATACATTTACTGAGTAATCTTGAGGCTTTCAAAAAAAAAATCATTATTCGTATTACCCGGTAGTTGTTGTAGAAGTAGTAGTAGCACCAGTTATCATACTGTCAGCAGTGTGACTAATGTCATTTGCTATCCGAAAATTATAATTTTTCTGACAATTGCTTGACTTTACCGTCAACACCTGTAGTTAAATTTTGGCTTTCGAAAACATAGTCCCAAAATTATATCCAATGAAAAGAGAGGTGAAGCGTATATAATCCAAGCACGCCCCACCGATGGTATGAGGATAGCGTGACCTTTTTGAAGCACAGTAAGATTCACAGCATTTCATTTGCTCGAGGACTCGCTTCTATAAGGACATATTAAATCAAGATAGTGCTGGTGTATTAAGTAGCGGGGCTGTCTCATGCTACATGTAGATAACCTTGTGTTATTAGCTCCTCAATGGCCAATCAATACACCACTTCCTTGCTACAAAGTCCCTCACCTAGATAATCATCTCTCACTCTCTGATGCCTGGTAGCCAATTGGTATCCCAGTCTGGTTGACAAACCATGTTTGCATATTAAAACCAACATTCTATCATTTTGAATAAAGAGAATAAACATGCATGTACATAATATTTGGAGATAATTGAGCTGGGAAGCATCAGCAAACCCCAAGGTGCAAAAATAGCTTGATAAAGAGGAGTTGGGGACAGGCTCTGCTGATTATTGCTGTTATGTTATGCATAGCGGGTAAAGAATGGTGTATACGGAGCTGCAGCGGAGAGTTGAGTCCCTGATGGCCATCTCTCTGCAGAGCCCAGACATCATCTTCCAAATGAGCGGTGGCTCCACAGTGGATGAAGCTGACATGGCTGATGAGGAGGCTGATGTTGTAAAACAGAAAAAAAAAGCCCCTGTCCATCTGTCTATGGACACATTTCACTTATACGCTTTTTTCTATGTTTTTCTGATCCCCTTGTCAGTGCATTTTTCACCACTTCTAAGCAAGTATCTCATTTCTGCTTCAAGGGTCCAATGTCCTGTTTTGCTGCTGTACCTCTCCTTTAATCTTTTACAGATGATATCTCAAAGTGTAAACGCACCTGAATGGATGGTTGATTGGGAGATCATTTTTGTATTATTTCAATATTTCAGTAAATATGGGATAAATGGTGTGACAATGAATGAATGACAATTATACAATCTGTTCATTAATATTTTCCGTCTTTTTCTTTTTTCATTATTTCATTATCAAATTACTTTTTGTACTGTAGATATAGAATATATTATCATCGATGTAATTACATTGTACGTATGATTTTAGATACAAATTTATACATTATCACATTAAACGTTCCATATGTTTTAAGTTCTATTACAGTATATGTTCTATACTGTAATATTAGTGCTTTCACTTCCTTAGAATGATAATGATACATAGCGATATGTATTGAAAAAAATAATGTTGCCTCCAGAATGGCCAAGTAATAAGAACTATGTGACTTCTGTTACATATTTAAAAAAAAAAAAGGTTGTATATCATCACCCTCTTAAAGTAATTGTCTTACTCATTGTGTGACTGCTTTTGCATAAATCGATTTATTCATCATGTCTCAATTATTTGTGATCTCTAAAAAACTTGAAAAATGGCAAGGGAAATTACTTTAAAAAGGCAACAATGTAGAATTCAGGCACTACAGAAAATCTGTTTCAAATGAAACTTTTTATTGCAAGATATTCCAGTGAAGCAGGTGACAAGCAGAAAACAAGACTTTTTGTATGCTGGAAGTTTTGACGTGGGTGAAATTGCTCTTGTACATGACCAATTTGAAAAAAAATTTATGATGTTTTTGAAAATCTGAATCATAGCAACATGAAAACCACGGTTATATCTGACAGCAGTAACAGGTGTGAACTAAATGACAATATTTTTCATCAATTATTCCTTAATTAGAGCAGTTTTATTCAAAATGCAAGGTCCATCCATCCATCCATCCATCCATCCATCCATCCATCATCCATCCATCTTCTGCCGCTTATATGAAGTTGGGCCGCTGGGGCAGCAGCTAGAGCAGAGAAGACCAGACTTCCCGTGAACCATTCCAGTGAGAGCTGGAGATCATGGACTGGTAAAGTCAACAGAACCATATCATCTGCAAAAACCAGAGACTCAATCCTGTGGTCCCTAAACCAGATCCCCTCCCCTCCCCTGGTTGTGCCTAGAAATTCTGCCCATAAAAGTTAAGAACATGATTGGTGACAAAGGGCTGCTCTGGCCGAGCCCAACTCTCAGTGGTAACGAGTCAGCAATGCGGATCAAGCTTGGATACTTGTCATTCAGGGACCGAACAGTCCATATAATGGGGTTCAGTTCACCATATTCCTGGAGCATTACCCACAGGACTGCTCATGGGACACAGTCAAATGCCTATCCCGGATCCATGAAACACATGTAGACTGGTTGGGCACACTCCCATGTCCCTCAAGGATCCTGCTGTGAGTATCGAGCTGGTCCACTGTTCCACGACCAGGACGAAAACAACACTGCGCCTCCTGGATCCGAGGTTCTATGACCCTCCACTCCAGCACAGCTGGGTAGACCTTACCAGTAGACCTGAGGAGTGTGATCTCCCCTTCATTGGAGCATACCTTCCAATCCCCCTTTTTAGGAAGGGGGATCAATACCCTGGTCTGCCAGTGAAGCAGTACTGTCCCTGACATCCACGCAACGCAGCAGAGTCGTGTCAGCCAGGAGAGCCTTACAGCATCCAGACCCTTAAGGAACTCAAGGTGAACCTCATCCATCCCTGGGGAGTCGCTACTGAAGAGCTTTTTGACTCCTACAGGAACTTCAGCCCCAGAAATAGGTGTGTCCATTCAAGAGTCCCCTGGCTCTGCTCCCTCATTGGAAGGCATTTCAACGGGGTCGAGGAGGTCTCAGAAGTATTCCTACCACCGATCCACAACATCTCGAGTTGAGGTCAGCAGCGCCCAGCTCCCACTGTACACAGTGTTGACAGAGCACTGTTTCCCTGTCCTGTGCCACTGGATGGCGGACCAGAATCTCCTTGATGCTCACCAGAAGTCGTTCTCCTTGGTCTCCCCGAATTCCTCCCATGCCCAAGTTTTTTGCCTTGGCAACCATGGAAGCCACATGCCGCTTGGCTTGCCAGTCCCTTTCAGCTGTTTCCGGAGCCCCACAGTCAAAAAGGCCCGATAGGACTCCCTCTTCAGTTTGATGGCATCCCTCACTGCTGGAGTCCACCAGTGGGTTCAAGGATTGCCACCCCGACAGGCGCCGACCGCTTCATGGCTGCATCTCTAGTCTACTACCTCGACAATAGAGGCACGGAACATGGCCCATTTGGACTTAATGTCCCCCTCCTCAGGAAATGGTGGTAGTTCTGCTGGAGGTGGGAGTTTAAACTTCTTGTGACAGGGGGCTCTGCTAGACATTCCCAGCAGACCCTCACATTACATTTAGGTCTGCCAGGCATCCTCCCCCACCACTGGAGGCAGCTCACCACCAGGTGGTGATCAGTTGACAGCTCCACCCCTCTCTTCACCTGGACTGTGGCCTAAGGTGTGTTGGTGCCAAGTGCACATATGGGTACCTTTATGCCTGAACATGGGGTTTGTTATGTACAATCTATGACGAGCCCAGAAGTCCAATAACAAAACACAGCTTGGGTTCAGATCAGGAGGGCCGTTCCTCCCAATCAAACCCTTCCAAGTCGCACCGTCATTGCCCACATGAGTGTTGAAGTCTCCCAGTATAATGAGGGAGTCCCCAGTAGGGGTGCTCTCTAGCAGCTCCTCTAGGGACCGCAAGAAGGGTGGGTAAACTGAACTTTTGTTGGGTGCATAGCCACAAACAACAGTCATAACCCATCCCCCCACCTGAAGGTGCTGAGATGGGAGGAAATCAATATGCCTGCATCTGCCCGGCGCCTCTCATTGGGGGCAGCTCCAGAATGAAAAAGGAGTCCAGCCTCTCTCAGGCCTGGTTCCAGACCCCATGCTGTGCGTTGAGGTGACTCCAACCATATCTAGTCACAGTCTATCAGCCTCGCGCACCAGCTCGGGGTCCTCCCCCACCAGAGAGGTGACATTCCATTTTCCAAGAGCCCGCTTCTGCAGCTGAGTATCGGACTGCCAAGGTCCCCCGCTCCAGCTACCGCCCCCTTCACACTACACCCAACCCGTTGGCTCTTCCTCTGGGTGGTGAGCACAGGGGAAGAGGGACACATGACCTTCCTTCAGGCTTTGCCCAGCCGAGAGCCATGGATAAAGGCCCGGCCAAAAAGTGCTCGCCACCAAGCCCCCGTCCCTGGGCCTGGCTCTGGGGAAGGCCCCGGTGACCCAAGTCCGGGCAAGGGAAAACTGGATCCAATGACTCTCTCCTTCATGGAAGCCACTTTGTCTGGTCCCTCACCTAGGACCTGTTTGCCTTAGGTGATCTTCTCGGGGGAATAAAGCCCCTCAACAGCATAGCTTTGTTGGATTGGATTTTTTTTTTTTTTTCATTTATTAATTTTCATATACTTCCAATTGGAAGCGGCTATAGATATTAAAAGTGCTTTTTTTGAAAAAACAACAAAAAAAGTACAATATTACAGCATACCCTCAAAATTTATATATGATGGTTTTGATTGATGTAAGGTCTCAGTGGGGTTGACCTGACATGCACCTGTCTCTCTCCATATTATGTAAAATACACATTTATTCATATGTGTTTGAATGGATGTAGAACGTGAGTGTATATGTGCATCCTCCAGAGGCTGGCAGTCCATGCACTCGATTTGAATTCCTCCTAGAGTGTGATGAATGAACCCGATCCTCAGTGTCTGCCTCCTTCACTGATCCAGCAATGACAATATTTCAGACCAAAGCTTCGCTGGAGCAGCACAGAGCTCCCAGGGCACCTGGCTGCAGCCATGCTCCAGACCGGGCCTCTCTCCCTGGGTAGGCAGCTCATGACTGTCAGCCTCTGCTGTCCTAGACATCCAGCCTCCATCCCAGCAGCGGCAGCAGGGGCCTCGTCTGGCAGAGATCAACATTGTGTTAGTGTGACACCGAGTTGGTCTTGTACGACTGGCACAAATACCAATGGCCTCAGTAACAGCAGGGGAGTCAGAATCACAGCTGACAACTATCCAAAGTTAACTCTGGAAGCCAATTCCTCAGAGAACCAGGAGTGACCTGAAGTCTAGACAAAAGTAGTCAATGCTATTGTTACTTTTCAGTTTGAGAAAATATGCCTGCACTGTTGTTGTTTGTGTTTGGCATCTGCGGAGATTCGTAAGTCCAGATGAAACTCAATTTCAGTCATAATATTCAGTTTTGCATTTTTCCTTTAAACATTCTTATCATTAATAATATTGAGATTTGTATTTATTTTTTAACAGTAGTTCTCCAGTGGACAAGTAGTCTCTCTTTATTCTCTCTTTGTAGATTATTTGGAGAATTTATCGTGCCGATGCAATGATCACAATCAGAAATTTTGTACATGTGTGTGTTTTTGTGTGACCATAATAAATAATGGATGAGAATATAATTCCAATATATATTTGCTGTTGTAAATTCCTACATCCATTATACTTGCATCGCTGTTCATTATTTGTAAAAGCTGTACAAATACATGATATTGAGCAAACATAATTTCTTTCTTCTCAAACAATTGATATTTCATAGTGAAATAATGACCCCCACTCCAACCACCCATATATGCAACAACTTTTGACCCCGCCCCACAACGCAGTCATTAAAGTTTTATTTCTTTATTTCACTTTGGCATACCGGTAATCTAAATCAAAATTACATAGAAACATCTAAAACTTGCTGTAGTAGCTCAGAGTAAGTGTTATTATCTGGATGTCGAGGATCATTACCTTTCTGACATTTTTATGCCCCATTTTTATGAACCCAAAACAAAACTGCAGGCAGCAGATGCAAAGGATGACATGGAAATGGGTTCCAGCTATAATGGTAATCTTAAGTTCCAGGGGTCAACGTGGGTTACCATGCAACCAGTAAAGGGGAATGGCCAAAGTGTTCCCAAGCATCACACACTGAATGCATTGCTCTCACCTCATAAGACCTGCCATCCACATACGTGGATATCACAGTTAGGGACTGCAGGTTTTCCAATAAAATAAAGTGTGAATGAATATTTTGTCATCCACAAAGACATATATATTGGTTTGTGGATGACTGACATACCAATCCAGAACTTTTTCACAATAACACATCTAAAATAGATAGCATAAACCAAAAAATATTAGGTAAGAAATTTCTTTATAGATAGGATATTGTTGAGTTATTTGACACAGCATACAGTCAATTCTTGCCAACTTGCTATGGAAAGCCCAAGTATTTATCCAAGTTTAGTTTAGTAGTGTTTTCACTGTTGTCTTTATGGTCATGATGTATTCAATAAAGGTAGTTATCTATGTGAAATTAATTTGCTTTTTATTGATTTTTGAGAATAAACTTCTGCTATTTGTCTTTTTGTAATTAAATTACATGTATAAAGATCATAATCAGACTAAAAGCAGTTTTTATTAAAGTCATTAAGCATAGCTGTGTTTAAGGGTGTGAGTGTGACTGCCGTGATTGTATTATTTTTCATATATATATTGATTGTATTGCATTTCATACCCCTGACGCGGGGTAGCTGGAGCCTATTCCAGCTGTCATCTGGACTTGTAGGCAGTCAATTGCAGAGACACATAAACAGACAGACAAACATTCACTCTGTCATTCGCACGTCTGGGCAGTTTTCCTAATTTTTTCCAATTAACCTTCTGCCTTTTTTGGACTGTGGGAGGAAACCAGAGAACCTGGGAGAAACCCATGCAAACTAAGGCAGAACATGCAAACTTCACCCCTCTATCTTTCATCAGGGTCCTTTGTGCTGTGAGACGGAAACATAGAAAGCATAACCCATGGGCCAACCTGTTAGCTTATTTCATATATATATATATATATATATATATATATATATATATATTTCATATGCATATGAATACATGACTGTGGGTTCATATGTGTACGTGTGATGTTTGTGTGGGCCCATGTATGTGTGCTTGTGTCTGTGTGCTTTTGTGCGTATGTGTGTGTGTGTGTGTGTGTGTGTGTGTGTGTGTATGTGTGTGTGTATGTGTGTGTCTGTTTGTGTACAATATTGACAGGATACTGACAGCCTGCTTGCAGAAAGCTGAGTTCTGCCTGATTGTCAGGTGGGAGACATGATGGAGAGACATGATAAGATAATCAGACATCTAGGACAGACATAATCAAAATAAGCAGAAGATGAGCATACATGAACATGGCACTGCCAGGGTCAGTTTAAATCGCTCCATGATTATTATTTACAGAGACCCAACAGTTCCTTTATGAGCAAAGTTTTGGAGGTAGTAGCGAGGAAAAACTTCTCCTGAGCAGGTAGAAAGCTTGAAAGCCTCATGTTGGACGGTCATCTGCCTCGACAAGTGGGTTTAGTCATAAGTCATGTCTTACATGAAGATACAATTGTGATGAGATGAATAAAGATGTAATAAAATGATAAAAGTAATGGGTGGTTATTAATGATGGTCATGGTAATGTTGCTAATGATAAGACTAATGATAATTATGAGAGCCAATAACAAGACAAATGGTGACAGTTGAAGCATGCCGTGTCAAGCAGGATCATCGAGGATGGCCCAAAAGCGGGCATCCAGACACTGCAGCTTTTGGAGGCAAATGAGGTAATTTGCAGTTAAGCTCTATGAAAGGGAGCAGATCCTGAGAGAGAGGAAGGTGGAGCAGCTTGGTGCATCATGCAGTCTGGGCCTATAGCAGCATAACTACAGGAAGGTTCTGGCAGACCTGAGCCATGCCTGACTGTAAACATTATTGGAAAGGAAGGTTTTAAGCCTACTCTGGCAGGTGGAGGGGGTGCCTGCCTCCCAAACCAGAAAAGGAGTCCCTTGTGGAGGCGCCTGATAGATGAAACTCCTGGAGCTAGTGAAGAAAAGCTTCAGGTGTGATGTGTGCTAAAAAGTATCAGGCAGGATTAAAGGAAAGGTGTAGAAGATGATTGTGATACCAACGATGCTGTATGGTTAAGAGGTAGCAGCAGTGAGTTAAAGGTAGGAAGGTGAGCTGGCAGTAGCAGAAGTGAAAATGGTGAGAAGCTATGGATAGGATCAAGAGGGAGTCCATTAGAGGGACATGCACATGTTAAATGTTTTGGAGATCAAGTGAGATAAGCCAGAGTGAGATGGATTGGACATGTACAGAAGAGATGTAGTGAATATTTTTAGTAGAATGTAGAGGTTAGAACTGCCAGGCAGGAGGCCCAGAAGAGATTTATGGATGTTGCGAAAGAGAATATGAAATTAGTTGGCATGAGAGAAGAAGCCAAAGTGAATAGGAACAAACGGAGGAAGATCCTCTGCTGTGGTGACCCCTGAAGGGAGTCACCTATGAAATAGAGGCAAAAGTCTAAAAATAAATAGTGCCAAGTACAGTAATGTATTTTAGATGCTAGAAGTAGGAAGAGGAATTAGGAAGGAGGAATTCTCTATAGGTAATGTGATAGATTAAAAAAAGTTATATTCGCTGAAAAGTTAATTTGCTTGTTTGCTTGTTTTTGAGAGGTATGTTATGTTTATCCCTACTATTACTAGCTCTCCTGCTGAAATCCTGCTTACATTCATGAAATACATTTTGTTAGTGATTATCCTCAAATGTGATTTTGTCTGGTTTTATGACATTCATGTGCATAAAGTACATGACATTCACCCAGTGACTGTGTTTTTGTATAGAAATTTGACAGCAAAAGTTGAGATGCTCAAACTTCAGACTTTAATATTGTCAAACCACTTATGTAATTCACCTTTCACCAGCTGAAGTCGTCAAAAACATGAAGTATATGTCCCTCAGAGCAACAATGATTCCACAATTGACAGTGAAGGCTACAGCCATCGGGCAAAAATTCAGCGTGAGACAAGCCTGTTGCAAAATGTATGAACATTTAATCATTCTGATATATATATATTGATTTGGGAAACAGACAATAATTTTTCTCTGTTTAAAACTAATACAGGTTGGCTGATTTCCTCAAATAAACAGTAAATGTACAAAAGGAGAAGATATTATAATTATACAGATTTGTAGGTCTGCACTTTCCAGCAATGTATCTCCCCTACGTTACTAAATGTGATATGTGGGTGATATTCAGTCTCCCTCCTCCCCCCTACTTCAGCGGGGCCTATATATCCATTCTTTTGTTTTATATTTCAGTTCCCTTCTGTTGGATTAAAATCTGCCAAAATGAACATGTTCCATTATTTGTAGGGTCTTTTAATTATTCATGAGGCCGTGGTGTGCACATTAAAAAGATGCAACTAAAGTGCTCATAAAATTTGCATAGGAAACAACATTTAAACTGAGTACAAATACATAGGCAAAGGTCCATTTACCACCCACAGATAAAGGGCATGGAATATTAAGACACGGGGCCGTGTCTAAATCCACCAAGAAACCCCTAATCTTTCTCAATTGTCCCTCACCAGCTAATTGACTTTTAATTAATCCCCTTGATATTTGGACAAGCACAGACTTTAGCAAGAGGTGCTTCGGGATGGAACCAGTGTTATAGTGATGGTTGCACATGTTGAGCCTTACTGCTGAGATTCGCAGAGGAAACTTTCAAGGCCTAAGACATTTTTCAAAATGAAAATGTGTGTCTGTCCTTTGGGGACAGCAATTTCAATTCCAACCCTTGTGTAATCTAAATACATCTGAATCATGTTCTCATGCTGATAAGTTAATTTCTAGTCCCAACGAAAGGCCAAATATTTAAAAATATTGTCTTTAGTCTGCCTAGCACACAAATTGCAGGAAGCATTACCCCTTGCTCATATACTGTATATACATAAATACATTGTTAGGACACATACAAAACACTGAAGTTCACTTTTTACAAAACTGCATGGCATTACAGTTAGTTTTAATTTAATAACCAGCTACTCTAATAATCAAATGATTGGCCAAATCATTTAAAAAAACAACCAGTTAAAATGATCTAATTGGAGCACATCAAGGATCCGTATGTAAATGTTTTTCTCTTTCAAAACATAAGGATGTTATTTTTAGACATTTTTCAAACTTTGTTTGACATTTTACAGTTAGGTCTGACATTCTCTCAGCAAAACAATTTCAAATACCAACAGCGACCAATATTTAACTGTAAATTATCAGTTTTAGTCATGAATTATATCTGTAGTTCCTTGTTCTTGATATGAGCAAACCATCCATCATCTACCGCTTATCCTTTACTCAGAGCAGTGCAGATCCTGGAGCTTTATTACTATCATTATTATGATTATTATTATCATCACAATGATAAACATGACGTTTCATGCCAGCCAATTTCCAATATGAAAAGGTAAAATTTAATCAAAATATATGAAAATGTAATTCTCACTTCTCACTCCAGCATCAATCATTATTCGCACTGAAGTGCAAACATTCAGCAGGAAAAGTAAGGAATATAAACATCTGTTCATTGTTTAGCTGGGTTTCTCTGATTCCATAATTCTATGGTCACTTGAATCGAAGATTCCCTGGGTAAACTATTGCAGTGGGTGGTGAAGGTATCATGTCTTGCGTTTGTGCAACAGTGTAATGAGGGGTGAACGCTGAGTAAAACATGATCAAGGGCAGAGACAGAAGGAGGGAAGTGGGTAGAGATGATAAGCGAGCAATAGACACAGAGAGAGGGATAAAGGGAAGGTGATGAACATGACTCATCCCTTCTCTGACAGCTTCATCAATAGCCTCAGGACACACATGCATGTGCTTGCGCACACACAATAATACACACTGACACATCATAAACACACACACATACACACACACTGCACTGTACTGCATGATTGACAGCTACCAGGTGCGGGTGAATGAAGTTGTCAAGCTGGCTGCTGATCAGCTGTGCGTCGCCGTAACAACAGCTGAAGGCTGGGCTTGATGGATCATCCTAGTGGAAGGTGAGCTCTTGTTTTTCTAATGAGTGAAGTCAGATGAAGTTAAATGCAACATTCATGTCTAATTGCAGGCAATGCATTCATAAGCTAAAACATTTGGGTGGGTTTAACCAGGAAACAATATCAAACAATAAACTGAAATAAAAAAAAAAAAAGTGCATTTATACTCAAATACGTTTTCAGTTTTCTTTTTTATCTTGCACACTGAGATGAGGTTGGACTTGTGCCAATCCCAACTGATAGTGAGGGAGAGGCAATGTCACCCTGGACAGGTTGCATGTCAATCACAGGGCCACATACAGAGACATCCAACCATTTACTCGCTGATTCCCGGCTACGGACGGTTTAAAGTGAATGTAGTTGGTCAGCAGGAGACAACTGAACTCAGAATTAGTATTCATGGAGGGAACCCTTGTTGGGGTTCTGAACGTCTGAATATATTGAAAATGGTGTAATAGTTGTTGATCCATCATCATCTGTGGAGTACCGCATAAGGAAAAAAAAGAGGAAAAAGAGTTTATTTTTTAAGAAACAAATATAAAATATTTTTTTCATAAATGGGACAGCATCGGGGTGGCTTTTGAGTCAGACCTCTCAGTAGTTTTTTCTGTTTTCTGTCACAGAATTCATTTTTCTATTTTCCTATTTCATCCATTGATCTGTCCTTTTGAAAACCCCTTATTTGACTGTTCCACAATGATCTTTTTCCTTTATTTATAACATCACCATTATAACTTTTACACACATCTCACTTGACCTCTATTCTCTTCCTTTCACAACAGCCGTTCCCTCCATCCAGTACATTTAAGTGGCATTTGAAAAGTTAACCCTTAGACCGAAGCTTCCAGCTCCATCGCCTACAGATATCTATTTAAAAAAAAGGCACAGGCAGCTCTCTCAATCACAGCTCCGACACCAGATGTTGCTCCCATCTCCACTCATTGCAGATGTAATGGGCCTGAATGCTGCACTTTGTGACTTTGCTGGCATCCATCCTGTTTGATGCAGCACCAGAGGAAAAACAAGGGAGAGAGAAATGTGTAATTATCCTCCATTACCGGCAGCTCCTTTGTTTCCCCCAGCAGAGGCAGAAAATCTAGTGTAGAAATGATATCTATCAAAGTGAAAATGGGCGTTCTGTTTCAAAGTGGAAGGTAGCCCTCTGTGTGTGTTTGTGTGTGTTCGTGTGTACGAATGCATGTGTAAAGATGATTATTATAGGTGTTTGCTGAGAGATTAGAATGGCAAATATTGAGGTTCTTAGATTGAAGCTGTGGAAAAAAGAAAAAAAAAACATTAAATAGATTCCCCAGGTTAGTTGCGGATGATTGTCTGCTGTCATTGAGTTTCAGTCCCAAAATATACAATGGGGAGAACAAGTATTTGATACACTGCTGTTTTTTCTGCTTTTCCCACTTACAAAGCTTGTAGAGGTCTATAATTTTATCATAGGTACTATTCAACTGTAAGTGACGGAATATTAAACAAAAAGTGATTAATTTGCATTTTATTGCATGACATAAGTATTTGATACATCAGAAAAACAGAAATAAATATTTGGCACAGAAAGCTTTATTGGCAATTACAAAGATCAGATGTTTCCTGTAGTTCTTGACCAAGTTTGCACACACATCAACAGGGATTTTAGCCCACTCCTCCATACAGATCTTCTCCAGATCCTTCAGGTTTCGGGGCAGTTGCTGGAGAATTTGGACTTTCAGCTCCGTCCAAAGATTTTCTCTTGGGTTCAGTTCTGGAGACTGGCTGGGCCATTCCTAGCTTGAGATGCTTCTTATGGAACCACTCCTAAGTTGCCCTGGCTTGGTGTTTAGGGTCATTGACATGCTGGAGGACCCAGCCAAGATCCATCTTCAAGACTCTTACTGAGGGAAGGGGTTTGATGGCCAAGATGTTGCGATAAATGGCCCCATCCATCCTCCCCTCAACATGATGCAGTTGTCCTGTCCCATTTGCAGAAAAGCATCCCCAAAGAATGATGTTTCCACCTCCACGCTTCATGGTTTCGATGGTGTTCTCGGGGTTGTACTCATCCTTCTTCTTCCTCCAAACACAGCAGTGTTTAAACCAAAAAACAAGTGGAGTTTAGACAAAAACCAAATTTTTGTCTCATCAGACCACATGACCATCTTCCATTCCTCCTCTGGATCATCCAGAAGGTCTTTGGAAAACTTCAGACAGGCCTGGACATGAGCTGGCTTGAGCAGGGGGACCTTGCATGCGCTGCAGGATTTTAATCCATGATGGTGTAGTGTATTACTAATAGTTTTCTTTGAGACTGTGGTCCTAGCTCTCTTCAGATCATTGACCAGGGCAAGCCATGTAGTTATGGGCAGATCCTTCACCTCGTGAAGGATCCTCGTGATCATTGATGGCCCGCGAGGTGAGATCTTGGATGGAGCCCCAGACAGAGGGAGATTGACTGTCATCTTGGACTTATTCCATTTTCTAAAACTTGTGCCAACAGTTCTCACCAAGCTGCTTGCCTATTGTCCTTTAGCCCATCCCAGCCTTGTGCAGGTCTATCACATCAATTCCAGGTAATGATTTTGTGAAGGATTTTGAAGGTAGGAACAAAATGCAGGCACACAGGACTCCACACCAAGACAGACACTCTTTGAAACAATAAGTTTAGTTAGACCAATGAACATGTACATGCAGACCAGGTAGGGGATGCAGGGCAGGATCAGGCAGTCCGGGTAGGGGGAGGCAGGGCAGGGGTAGGCAGTCCATGTAGGGCAGAGGGGGGCAGTCCGTATAGGGCAGGATCAGACAGTTCAAGTAGGGGGGACACAGGGCAGGACCTGGCAGATCAGGTAGGGAGGATGCAGGGCAAGTGCTGGAAAAGAACAGGTAGAGGAACAATGGACGGGAACAGAAAGCCTGGTTGGAAGCAGGCGGCCAGGCAAAAGGTACAAACCAGGTGGAAGTAGAGGCAGGACGAGATGCACAGGATTATACCAGGGAAAGGACCAAATGGGGAAGACCAAGGGAAATTTGTCGAATGACCAGGCAACCAGTGAGGCTAAAAGCACTGGCTTTTTTAAGTCTTCACGTTATGCCGGGAACCAGGAACAGCCATGTCTAATCGCTCCCCAAGCACATGGCTGCTGCAGGCCCAACCCAGACAAATTTCTGAAGTTTGTGAAGCAACATAGAGAGCCCTCTGGTTGAAACCACTAAGTGTCGTGATGATGTCAAGAGGGCATTCATTTTGATTCTTGGGTCTTCGATCTGACTTCTTGACAAAATGAAAACAACAATTTGTTAAGTAGTTCTATTTCATTATAATGCTTCTCAAGTCAAGAAAAACTTAAATTATCCATCATTATTTTTCAGCTCCTCAGTAACCAATGTAAATATTCCGTGAAAATGTATTTTCCAAAATCCAATAATCCAATAATCAGTTTTCTGATCAGTGGAAGTTCGTAATTGCTGCCATTACGCCCCCATTATCGGCGCAGACTTTCTGTGTGCCAAGTGCCTGTTAGTCGATGTCGCAACCAACTGTCTTATTGACGCAGTGTCTTTTGCCACCTATCCGTGCAAGGTGAATGTGTTTGGGCTGCGTGCACACGCCAATTTTTTTGTTTCAGGGGATGTTTATCAACAGTTATTGGCAGATTTTCTATCACTAACGACGCCCACGTTTTCCAGCAGGTCAACAAGACACGGTGTGGAGCATTTTATCCCCACCATGGGGCTGCCAGCTTTCAGGGGGGGGCAAGACGCCTGGATACAGCCCAACAACTGGCAGGGAGGAGTTCACCACCATGGAGCGTCTGGGGATCTCGAGGCAGTCTAATAGTCCGTGGGCCTCCCCGCTACACATGGTGCCAAAGGGCGACGGGTCGTGGCGTTCATGTGGTGACTATTGCAGGTTGAACAACGTGACCACAAATGACAGTCACCCTATTCCCCACATCCAGAACTTCTCCGTGCAACTGAGAGGCACGACCATATTTTTCAAGATAGACCTGGTGTGTGGTTATCACCAGGTGCCCTTGCACACGGAGGACATGCCCAAGACCGCGGTGATCATCTTGTTTGGTCTGTTCAAGTTTCTGCGTATTTCTTTTGGATTGAAGGGAGCCACCCAGACCTTTCAAAGGCTCATGAACTCAGTGCTGTGTGGCCTCATGTTCGTTTTCATTTATCTTTACGACAATTATGGTGGCCAGCCAGTCGACTGATGTGCACCCTCATACTGCCCGCCTTCTTCGACCACTGTTGCATTCCAGATGAGCAAAGGACAGGGTTGACTGGACTCCGGAACAGGTTCAGGCTTTGGACGGGGCTAATGCTGGGCATGCGGCCCTCCTCACCCATCCTGCGATGTTGTCCCACCTCCGTATTGAACTTCTCTGTTGCACCTACAGCAAAACTCACCACTGTCTTACAGCATTCCACATGTCCTGCACCAGTCGACACCTGCATCATATCTGATCACTCAAGACTTCCTCATACAATTATTATTCTCGCATTACGTTTCGAGCAAACATAGGCTCTTCCTCGGATACTTACCAGAAATGTGTTAACAAACATGTTATCGTGGTGCCATTTTTAAAAGGAAAGTGGGTGTGGGGCGGGATTGAGAAGGTTGGTCTCAATGTCCTTTTTAGGGGAGTGGGAGCCAGATATTCAGAAATGAAGTGGAAACTTTGCTGAGAATTTCAAATGCACTTTTAATATCCCCCCTCATATTGACGTTTGTGTAGGAATCTGTCTTTTTTATTTCTGCTGTTTCTAGGGCCCACGTGTGTGTGTGTGTGTGTGTGTGTGTGTGTGGCATCGTTTATTTCCCCACAGCTACCGTTATGAGTGAGAAGGGGTGGGAAAGGGAGGGGAAAGAAGGTGGGGTTTAATGGTAATCATTTTTTGTTACTGCGCCCAGGGATTCAGATTGATCTCACATCATGCACAGGTGCATGTGAGCGTATGCACACAGACACACAATTGGATAAAATCCCTGAAGAAGATAGGCTATATAGCAACGCCAACACACACAACCATCACTCCCTCCTTCTCCCTCTCAGTTGCAATTTGATTGATGATTCAAATAGGTGAATGAAAATGATCCAGTTACTCGTCAAACCCATGATCTCCAAAGGTTTCCAGGATTCAACTGCATTTTTTTTAATCTACAACTCAGGCTATCCATGTGCTAGTTGTGAACTGATGGTATACCATCTATTAAGAATCCATCCATTTATTATTTTTATTGCTTCTCCTCCGCTCAGGGTTGCGAGGGTGCAAAAGTCTATCCATTACATTGCATTACATTACAGTCATTTGGCAGACGCTTTTATCCAAAGCGACTTACAAAAAGTGCAATTCAGTCACCCAAGCTAGAAGTGACCACTCAACCAAATAGCCATCTCAGAACCATGTACATACATACATACATACTGTACATTCATTACATCATTTTTTTTTTTTTTTTTTTTCCCGGGGGGGTTGGGGCTAAGTGCGATTAGTAGGGTAGTGCTTGGTAAGGAGGGATGTTTTCAGCACACGGCAAAAGATGGGCAGCGACCCTACTCTTCTGACCTTTTCCAAGAGTTCGTTCCACCACTGAGGAGCCAAGGCCGAGATGTGCCAAGGCCAGTTCAATCGCTAGCCAGGGGCTCTGAGTGATGGGATGGACAGTCTCCCAGAGGTGGCAGATCGAGGCTGTCCTATTCACTGCCTGGTAGGCAAGCAGCAGGGTCTTGAACATGATGGAGGCGGCTACCGGGAGCCAGTGTAGGGACATAAGAAGGGGGGTTGTGTGGGAGAATTTGGGACGGTTGAACACCAGGCGGGCTGCCGCTTTCTGAATAAGCTCCAGAGGCCTGGTGGTCACCGCTGGGGCACCGGCAAGGAGGGAGTTGAAGCAATCCAATCAAGAGATGACTAGAGCCTGGATGAGTATCTGCGCTGTTTCCTCCGTGAGGAATCTGTGAATCTTCAAGATGTTGTAGAGGAGGAATCTGCAGGAACGTGCGACTGCTGCGACGTTCGCTGAGAATGACAGTTGGTTGTCCAGGACCACACCCAGGTTTCATGCAGTTGTGGTTGGCCTTACCACCAAGTTTTTGTCAATGGTAATGGCCAGGTCCCTATCCGAACAACCTTTCCCCAGGAGAACGAGCAGCTCAGTCTTATCTAGGTTGAGCTTCCAGTGGTTGCCATCCAATCTGAGATTTGGGACAAGCAAGCTGTAATTCGAGTTTCCACCCGTGTGTCTAACACAGGGAAGGGCAGGACCAGCTGTGTGTCGTCGGCATGGTAGTGGTAAGTGAAGCAATGTGAGCAAATGACAGTACCAAGCGATATTGTGTAGAGGGAGAAGAGGAGGGGGCCTAGAACCGAACCTTGTGGAACACAGGTAGACAGTCTGCGTGGTTCAGACACAGCCCTCCCCCATGTAACCTGGTGAAAGGGACCTGTAAGGTAGGATGCCAACAGGGAGAGTGTAGATCCTGTGACACCCAGACCCTTGAGGGTGGAGACAAGGATCTGGTGGTTGACTGTGTCGAACACGGCTGACACGTCAAGAAGTATGAGCACGGACGAGAGAGAGGCCACTCTCGCTTCCTGGAGTGATTGTGACACCGCAAGGAGGGCCGTCTCTGTCAAGTGACCTACTTTGAACCCTGACTGAAGACGGTCTGGGAGGTTGTTTTGGTGAAGGTAGTGAGGGAGTTGGTTAAAGACTGCGTGCTCAAGTGTCTTTAAGAGAAAGGCTAGTAGGGAGAAGAAGTCTATAGTTTTTCCAAGTTTATCCAAGCTGTCATGGGGTGAGAGGCGGGGTACATCATGGACTGATCACCAGTCAATGGACTTTACTGACTATATGTAGTTTGCTATCTCCTCAAGCATGAAATGTTTTGGGTTGTGGTGGAGGGACACGATGTCAGGACATGTCCACACCGAGCCATCTGGCTTCACCGGGTGTGGGGGAGTAGCATTCCGCCGTTAGGTGGGACCTTAATCCCCAATCTTCCCCACATTCAAAGGGTACACAACTGTAGAATCTCCCTAGCCTATCTTGACTGGTTTTATAACTGATCATCCATTTCTTTTAGGTATTATTTTTAACTGAAGAATCCGCCTAAAAGTGTCTACTTGCATTTCAATTCAGTTTTAATAACTGATCAAAGTTTATTATGTTTTTCATTAATTATTTCTGGATGGGTTTTAGACAAAGGAAAGTGTCTCCCTGAGCAAGCCTCGGGGGGCATGGGCCAGTGTCTTCCTGAGCCAGTAACAAGCCCGGATAAAGATTTGCGTCAGGGAGGGCATCCGGCATAAAACTTTTGCCAAAACCAAACTTGTGAATCAACCAATTAACCAGATCATACTGGATCGGTCAAGGCCCAGGTTAACAACGGCCACTATTGGTAGCGATGATCTACAGCAGGTGTGCCCAATACGTCGATTGCAATCTACCGGTCGATTGCAAAAGTAGTGTGGGTAGATCTCATGGCATCAAAACGTAGACGTCAGCCTATCATCCTCGCTATGATATATGTCACTTGACTGACAGTCGGTCTGTCCAATCTGACCTTTTCCAACACAGGCGTCATTGCGCATGTGCACATAACGGCGTGTTCTAGCAAGCTAGCCACCAATTTATGTCTTCTAAAGTTATAGGTATAAAAATGAGTGGGGGAGCTGGACCAAATAAAAAGACTAAAACGTATCACTTCCATAGGGAATGGGAGGTGGACTTTTTTTTTGCTATGTAATTTTTAAAGTGCGATTGCCTCACCTGCCAGTCTGCCATTGCTATACCGAAAAACGAAATTGTGGAGCGGCATTTTCAGACTCGTCATAAACACTGCAACACTGACTTCCCTCCGAAAAGTGAGCTGAGAAGGAGAAAGGTGAAGGAACTAAAATCCCGGCTGTCAGGACAGTAGTCATTTCTCTCAGTAGTCAGTAGTCATTTCTCTCAACTATGCTGCTGACTCCATTCAAGACATCGGAATAAGGTATTTACCAAAAAAGTACTCTGTTGTAGTCTGCCATAAGGGTTCATGTAGTTATGCAAGATCCACAACCATTTATTGTGATAAGTATACTCAGTAGATATATAAATGAATATATATTCAGCATTTTTTGTTGAGGTAGATCATTTTGCACTTGCTCATTTGAAAAGTAGCTCACAAGGCAAAAAAGTGTGGGCACCCCTGATCTACAGGGTACCGATGGTGACTGATCTACTGTAGGTCAAAGAAGTAGAGGAGAAAGGTGTGTTCAGGTGCAGAGAGAGAAGAGGAAAGGAAAAAGTCTGAGACTGAGAGTAAAGACTTTGAATATCGGGACTATGACAGGAAAAGGTAGAGAGTTGGTTGACCTGATGCAGAAAATGAAGGTGGATATACTGTGTGTCCAGGATACAGTGGAAAGGTAGTAAGGCTAGAAGCTTAGGAGCAAGCTTTAAGTTGTACTATCATGGTACTGACAAGAGGAGAAATAGATTAGGAGTCATCTTGAAGGATGAGTTTGTTAGGAATGTTCTGGAGGTTAAAAGAATGTCAGGTAGACTTGTGAGTCTGAAATTGGAAATTAAAGGTGTGATGCTCAAAGTTGTTAGTGGCCCCGCAGGTGGAATGTGAGCTTTAGGAGAAGGAGAAGTTCTGGAATGAGCTGCATCGGTTTCCTCCCACGGTCCAAAAACATCCAGCAGGTTAATTGGGAAAATTGTCTGCATGGGTAACATCAAAATATGTGGCCCCGCAATTGACTGGTGACCAGTCCAGGGTGTACCGCACATCTCACCCGATGACAGCTGTGATAGGGTCCAGCATCCTCCTGCGACCCTAAGTGCAGGATCAGTGGCAGTGAATGGATGGGTGGATTAATTTATCTAGCTGAAACCTCTTACCCTTTTGCACTTGCCTTCCCTGCACGAGATAACATTCCTTCTCTTAGAGCAAGCTTCTGCAGGTGTGGATCAGATCGCTAAGGTTCCCCACAATGGCCACCACCCAGCTCACATAACATCTAACCTCTATGGTATCTCCCATGGGTGGAAAGTTCAAGGGAAGAAGGGCCACATTGTCCTTTTGGGCTAAGCCTAGCTGAGCCCCATGGGTGCAGGCCCAGCCACAAGCACTTGTCACATCCAACAGGACAGAAGCCTTAACATCAAGATTTACAGGAAACAAATAGACACCGACCAGTATCTACGTTTCGACTCACACCACCCCCTTGAGCACAAATTGGGGGTAATCAGAACTCTATACCACCCGGTCAAGAACATCCCATCAACTGCTGAAGGAAGCAAGATCGAGATACAACACGTGAGGAAAACCTTTAGATCCTGTGGCTACTCTAACTGGGCCTTCGCCAAAGCAGAAACTACCAGGCACAGTAACATTGAGCAGGAGAAAGACAACCACAAACTTAAGAACATTATCATCCCATATGTTGCTGGTGTTTCGGAGAGACTCTGAAGGGTGTTCAACAAACACCATATACTGGTTCATTTCAAACTCTATAACACCCTGACCAAAAACTGGTGCACCCCAAGCACAAAGCACCCAGGCACAAGCTAGAGAATTCGGAAATGAGCTCTACACAAATGGATGGCACAACACAGGACTCTACACTCCTCCTACACCTAAAGAACAAGCAACATATGTTTGAAGACAGCAATGTCCATATTTGGCCATCAGAATGTGCGGTGAGGTTCATGGCTGGTGAGTCAGTTATCAGTCAGTTACAAACATATGAACCCTAAGAAGTAGATTATTCACCATTTTATTGGCAGCAGTTAGCATGTTTTGTTTAAAATATCATATCAGCATTCTTTACATAGACAAACTGTAGCATAGAAAAAAAAAACATTAAAAAAAAAAAAAAACGTTATTATCTCTTACCTTTACTTATAAATGAAGTCCATGCGCCGCTCCTTCTGAAGAAAAGCATTGGTAATTTGCTTGCAGAAATCGTCCTTGTCTTTCTTCCGTTTTAAAAGTCTGTCTGTCTCAATAGAATTCACTGCCAGTGAAGACAGTCATCCTTGAACGGTCCTGTTCCGACTGTATGTTTTTAGTCTTTTCAGAGCAGAGAATGACTGCTCCACTGATGCTGTTGTAGCTGTAACAGTGACCACCAGCTGGAGCAACTTTGTCGCCTCAGGAACAGTTTCAATGAGATCCTTCCTGGCCAAAAAGTTGAGAAAGCTGCCCAGGAGATTAACATTCTTCCCTCACCTTTTGTGAGCTATACAGCCCGATGAGAGCCCCCTTTAGCTTCACAAAGTCAAAGAATTTGGCATATTTTGACAGGCTCTGCAGTTTCGCGGCATCAAAATGTTGTGAATTTTGCGCAGTCCACCAAACCAAGGAAAGCCAGCTCACCAAAATGATCAAACCTGGCCTTCAATTGACAGCTTATGTTTTCCGAAATCTTACAGAGCACTTGTTTTTGTTCAAATCTAATCGACTGTCTGTCTCCACTCTGTCAGCCCCAGCATGCTGCATTTCTGTTCACACTGATCACACAAACTGTCAAACTTAAGTCTCATGCGCTCGAGAGCTGCAAAGGTGTTGCGGATACGTGCAAGACAATATTCAATCCCCATCACTTTGTTTTGCCGCACTCTATAAAGTGCGTCAGTTTCATTGAAAATGTCCTCACACATCATAAGGAGAAAGCAGGCGGCATGGATGAGATCTTTCAAAATCTCTCGGTTTTCCTTTACCTTAGCATTGTGGATGCTGATATTGAGTCTTTGCTGATCATTCAAAGTCAAATCTATCCTGGACATCTCAAATGTTTTTAGCGTGATTTGACTTTGAATGTGAGTGGCCGACCGCTCATGTTTGATTAGGCTTCTTTGCAGATTCTTCAAGTCACAATATCCCATTTGACTCCAGACATTGTCAGAGGTTGAGAAAAGAATGCAGGAAAAGCAGAAAATGCGCTTTCTTACTGGACATCCACAAGGCCAGCCTTTTCATGTGTACCACTCCATTTGAAAAGACAGAGTCTTTCGTTTCGTAGTCTGAGGCAAATCCGTTAGTGCCAGCGTCAGTCTTCCCTTACTTATTATCTCCTGCTTCGACTAAAAGTCCAGTTTAGAAAATTCTTTCAGTTTAGCTATATAATCCTCCATTTTGGAAATAAAGTTAATCAAAAGGAAAAAATAACTGGATGGCTGCACTTGACTTGCTACCTGTTTACAGTAGCTTGCTATTGCAAATTATATAATTCTTTAGCCGAGTAGTAAAAAGGATCCCTGGGATCACCAGTGCCCCCTACCATGAGGCCCCGTCACTGCGTGCCTCACTTAGAGTGTCTTCACTGGCGCTTTACGATCGCTCGGCATGAGAAACCAAAAATTATACACATCAGCTAAAGTATAGAAATTTAGTTCATTTATTAGTGCTTAAAGTGTTTGAAAATGTTAATAGTGACATCCACAGAGACAGCAAAACAGTCTCAGCCGCATAGCATGGCAGCGCAGTTAGCAGACTGGTTGCGCAATCCATAGTGGGCTCCGCTGGCTGCTGTGTCATCGCATGTCTCTTCTTCATATTTAAACACTAAATGTGATTTTTTTTCAGCGATTATGAAAAAGAAACAATTAAAAATGGTGAAGTTAAGTGGAAAATAACTTTATAGTATAAATCACTGAATAAATAGAACCATTCAATTTATTTTTTCATTTTACATTTTTTTTTTCCATGATGCCAGGTGAGGCCCGGCCTCACCTGCCTCTACTGACTGCATGTCACTGCTGGCAATAGAAGACAGATGGTTCTAGAGAGGAGTCAAAGAAGCCATCAGTGTCAAAACAGAAAAAAAACATCACTGAACAGAAGATGGGTCCTCAGACACAACCTTTCACAATCGTATAACACCATACTGGGATCAATTCCAAGGCGGATAGGGAAACATGTACCAGGCCCATCTGCATCCTCCTAACAGCCAGGAAAGACCCACCACTAGAACCAGACCATTGCAATGTCCACATGAGTCTCAGTTCATGTGTTTCAACAGTTTTCACTCTTTTCTTAAGATTTACCTTTTCACATTCCAATTCAGGTAATCCCACTATGTTGCTCTTTTGTTCCAATGAACAACTTCATTAGCATAACAACCCCCTTACACCAAGCTTCTGCAGATCAAGGGTTCCATTTACATAACAAGCCATCATAATCTAGACCTGCCCACAAAACTGGAAGTTTTATTAGGAAACTCCACATAGGTCATTAGATCTGAAGAAGCCTCTTGGATGAGGGGTGAAACATCTTCAAATGAAGAAATTCAAGTCCGGTGGCCAAGACAAGATTTGACAAGAATTCACCATGACCTGGTGAAAATATACAAATACATAGATGCGTACACACAGATACACATGTATAAATAAATATATCATATGAACTAGAAATACCCTTGATAAATTTGCAAGTAACCCTTCTCTCCAAGACAGAGAATAATGATCAAAAAATTAATTAAAAGCAAATAAATTATTAAAATTAAGATACTTTGAAGATAAAATGTACATATATATATATATATATATATATATATGAACTGAAACCTCACTCCTGGTAGAAGTCAGAAAATAACTCGCAAATTGATTCTGTGCGATAAAAATCAGAAATTATGCATGTGTCAAGGTGGATTTCAAGTTGGTTTTGAACAGTGTGTGTAGGGCAGCTATGTTTTTAGCAGTAACACCATCAGCCCCCTCTTCGCACAGTACGTTGCTAATTGACACTTTCATTAACGTTAAATTTATATTCCTATTTCTTCTTCCGGGATAATGACTGTTTTCCAAGTAGCATTACTGGCTCCACTAATGTGCTCGAAATAAAGGGAGAACTATGTTTAATTATGATGGGAAAAAAGCAAACATGCTCTGCTTCCATACTGCTGTCTGTGAGACAGAACTAGAGGTTGACGAGGAGCAGATGAAAAGACAATCAAAAGAAATGACATCATACCTCCCACAATGCATTTTGCCCAACGTCAATGCATTGAAATTTCAGACCATTATGATCAAAACATTTGTTTGGCATTGAATTGTGTCATCTTTCAGTAAGAGCTCAATTATATTCAGCAAACGATGCATGTCAACCTTGAATTATTAATGTCCATGCTACTCAACTCTGAACTTATATTCCATCACTGGGTTAACACTGGGATTTTTGTTTTCTCAAAAAAACCTCATCCTGCGATTGTCACATAATTTGTCTAGCCAATTTCAATAGTTTATTTCAAATGTTTCTATTATTTGAGATGTTAACTACATAGTCTCCTAAGCTTTGACCATTTTTTTAAATATATATTCATTTATTTTCAAATGTTTTCTATGCTCATTCCCCAATATTTACTAAAATAAATTCACTTCAAATAAAACTTAATTGTTGAATTAGCTTAAAATGTGATCATTATTATAAAATATGTTTATCTATGAATGGTTACATTTAAAATAATTGCTTGAGATTTATGAATTTGTGCATGAGAATATGAATCAGAAAACAACCCATAGTCTATCTAATATTCTACACGTGCATGTGTACATATATATATATATATATATATATTCACTTTTACTAATCTCTGCTACTTTGTGCTCTGCAATAGTTTCCTTTTCTATACTTGCCTCTCTTTCATTTTCCAAATTCATAAGTTCCTCTGAGTGGCTTCTCTTACTACTTCTATGCCTATGACACACAGCTGATCCTGTCCTTCCCTCCGTCAGACACACAGGTGGAAACCCGAATCACAGCTTGCCTGTCCAACATCTCAGATTGATGGCAACTAGCCACCTGAAACTCAACCTAGACAAGACTGAGCTGCTCTTTCTACTGGGAAAAGGTTGTTCGGATAGAGACCTGGCCATCACCATCGACAACACCGTGGTAAGGCCAACCACAACTGCAAGAAACCTGGGTGTGGTCCTGGACAACCAACTGTCATTCTCAGCAAATGTCGCAGCAGTCGCACATTCCTGCAGATTCCTCCTTCCTTCCTGCAGACACTCATCCAGGCCCGAGTCATCTCTCATTTGGACTACTGCAATTCCCTCCTTACCGGTGCCCCAGCGGTGACCACCAGGCCTCTAGAGCTTATTCAGAAAGCGGCAGCCCTCCTGGTGTTCAACGGTCCCAAATTCTCCCACACAACTCCCCTTCTTATGTCCCTTCACTGGCTCCCAGTAGCCGCCTGCATCAAGTTCAAGACCCTGGTGCTTGCCTACCGGGCAGTGAATAGGGCAGCCTCGTTAATCTGGTTAATTGGTTGATTTGCAAGTTTGTCTTTGGCAAAAGTTTTATGCTGGATTCCCTCCCTGACACTTTATCCGGGCTTGGGACTGGCACAGGGAGACACTGGCCCATGCCCACCGAGGCTGGCTCAGGGAGACACTTCCTTTGTCTAAAACTCATCCAGAAATAATTAATGAAAAACATAATAAACTTTGATCAATTATTAAAACTAAATTGATATGCAAGCAGGCACTTTTGGCAAGATTCTTCGGATAAAAATATTAAATAAAAAAAAGGATGTCAGTTAAACCCACTATTAAAGGTTTTTACGGTTTTAAAAATAGTACATAAGGCATAAAATAAGACATATGACAAAAAAAAAAAAAAAACAGTCAAGATAGGCTGGGGAGATTCTACAGTTGTGTACCCTTTGAATGTGGGGAAGATTGGGGATTTAGGGTCCGCCTAACGACGGAGTGCTACTCCCCCACACCTGGTGAACCCAGATGGCTCGGTGTAGACATGTCCTAACATCGTGTCCCTCTACCACAACCAAAACATTTCATGCTTGAGGAGGTAGCAAACTACATATAGTTGGTAAAGTCCATTAACTGGTGATTAGTCCATGATTTACCATGATGTACCCCGCCTCTCACCCCATGACAGTTTGGATAAACTTGGAAAAACTATAGACCCCTTCTCCCTACTATCCTTTCTCTCAAAGACACTTGAGCGCACAGTCTTTAACCAACTCTCTCACTACCTTCAGCAAAACAACCTCCTGGACCCTCTTTAGTCAGGCTTCAAAGTAGGTCACTTGACATAGACGGCCCTCCTTGCAGTGTCACAATCACTCCTGGAAGTGAGAGTGGTGGAGGGCTGTGTCTGAACCACACAGACTGTCTACCTGTATTCCACAAGGTTCAGTTCTAGGCTCTCTTCTCCCTCTACACAATATCGCTTGGTACTGTCATTTGCTCACATTGCTTCACTTACCACTGCCATGCGGACGACACACAGCTGATCCTGTCCTTCCCTGTGTTAGACACACAGGTGGAAACTCGAATTACAGCTTGCTTGTCCCAAATCTCAGATTGGATGGCAACTAACCACTGGAAGCTCAACCTAGATAAGACTGAGCTGCTCGTTCTCCTGGGGAAAGGTTGTTCGGATAGAGGCCTGGCCATCACCATTAACAACAACTTGGTGGTAAGGCCAACAACAACTGCATGAAACCTGGGTGTGGTCCTGGAAAACCAACTGTCATTCTCAGCGAACGTCGCAGCAGTCGCACATTCCTGCAGATTCCTCCTCTACAACATCATGAAGATTTGCAGATTCCTCACGGAGGATGCAACGCAGATACTCATCCAGGCTCTAGTCATCTCTTGATTGGACTGCTTCCACTCCCTCCTTGCCGGTGCCCCAGAGGTGACCACCAGGCCTCTAGAGCTTATTCAGAAAGCGGCAGCCCTCCTGGTGTTCAACGGTCCCAAATTCTCCCACACAACTCTCCTTTTATTTGATTATTTAAGGCGCACCTTCAATGGATAGCCTATTTTTGAAAAATGTTCATATATAAGGTGTACCTACAGGGTACAGATGGAAATTGGGCAACTGTGGGTCAAAGAACAAGAACAAGAAGACGAGGAGGAGTGCATGTTCAGAAGCAGAGAGAGAGGAGGAAAGAAAAGAGCCTGGGACTGTGAGTAGGGACTTTGAATATCAGGACTATGATGAAAAAAGGTAGAGTTGGTCGACATGATGCAGAGAAGGAAAGTGGATATACTGTGTGTCCAGGAGACCAGGTGGAAAGGTAGTAAGGCTAGAAGCTTAGGAGCAGGCTTTAAGTTGCACTATTATGGTACTGTCATGATCTCCTCTCGGCAGCTGAGAGGAGACACGGGTGGGTCAAATTAAGAATCAGCGGCCAGCCGCTGCTAATCAAGATCACTATAAAGGGCAGCGGCACGCTCTGCCTGGTGCCAGGGGATTGCGTTTGCCCAATGATCCCTGGCACGACTGGCCCTAGCTGTGGTGCCTGGATCTCCCCTTTACCCAACGACCCCGTAACGACCAGACCTAGCCGTGGTACCTGGACTTCCCCTTTGCCCAACAACCCTGACCTTGTAGATGCCCAACAACCCCTGTCACGACCGGACCTAGCCGTGGTGCCTGGACTTCCCCTTTGCCCAATGACCCCTGTCATGACCGGACCTAGCCGTGGTGCATGGACCTTCAGACACTGACCTTGTGAGACCCCTGGTGGACCACCGGACCCTGAGTGTAGACCGGGACCCCCTGGTGGACCACCGGACCCCGACCCTGCGAGAACCCCGCTACGACCAGACCCAGCCGGCCGGTGCAACATCCGACCCCGACCCTGCGAAGACCCCGGCATCCCATGGTTAACAATAAAACATCCGAACATATTCTAGCCTTGGTGTGGTTCCCTGCTCGAGTCCCCCTCCCGACCCGTGACATGTTCTGACAAGAAGATAAATGGAGTAGGAGTTATCTTGAAGGAGGAGTTTGTGAAGAATGTCCTAGAGGTGAAAAGAATGTTAGATAGACTTATGTGTCTGAAACTGGAAATTGAAGGTGTGATGCTCAATGTTGTTAGTGGCAATGCCCCGCAGGTCGGATGTCAATCTGAAGAGAAGGTGAAGTTCTGGAATGAGTTGGATGAAGTGATGCAGAATATTCCCAGAAATGAGAGAGTGGTAATTGGTGTAGACTTCGATGGACATGTTGATGAAGGCAATAGAGGGGATGAAGAAGTGATGGGCAGATTTGGTATCCAGGATAGGAATGCAGAGAGATTTTGCAAAAAGGATGGAAATGGCTGTAGTGAACACCTTTTTCCAGAAAATACAGGAACATAGGGTGACTTATAAGAGCGGAGGAAAGAGCACGCAGGTAGACTACATCTTGTATGGACGAGGTAACCTGAAAGAGATCAGTGACTGCAAAGTAGTTGTAGGTGAGAGTGTAGCCAGACAGCATATGATGGTGGTTTGTAGGATGACTTGTGACAAAGATGAAGAGGACAAAGAGAGAGCAGAGGACAAAGTGGTGGAAACTGAAAAGGGAGGAGTGTTGTGTGGTTTCAGGGAGGAGTTGAGAAACGGTCTGGGTGGTCAGGGTGAGCTTTCAGGCTTTCAGATGATTGGACAACAACAGCTACTGTTATCAGGGAGACAGGTAGAAGAGTACTTGGTGTGTCATCTGGAAGGAAAGTAGATAAGGAGACTTGGTGGTGGAATGAGGAAGTGCAGGAGTATATACAGAGAAAACGGTTAGCAAAGAAGAAGTGGGATACTGAGAGGACTGATGAGAACAGGCAGGAGTTCAGGGAGATACAACGTAAGGTAAAGATAGAGGTAGCAAAGGCAAAACAAAGGGTGTACGATGGGCTGTATGCTCGGTTGGATAGTAAGGAGGGTGAGAATGATCTATACAAGTTGGCAAAACAGAAAGATAATGATGGAAAGGATGTACAACTGGTCCGGGTGATTGAGGATACAGAGGGCAATGTATTGACAGATGCTAGAAGAGTAATGGGAAGATGGAAAGAGTACTTTGAAGAGCTGATGAATGGGGAAAATGAAAGCGAGGCAAGGGTAGAAGAGGTGACTATTGTAGACCACAAAATACCACAAATTAGTAAAAGTGAAGTGAGGAAGGCATTGAAGAGGATGAAGAGTGGAAAAGCAGGAGGTCCTGATGTTATACCTGTGGAGGTGTGGAAGTGTCTAGGAGAGGCAGCTGTAGATTTCTGATTAGATTATTCAACGGGATCTTAGAGTGAGAAGATGCCTGAAGAATGGAGACGAAGTGTGATGATGCCTATTTTTAAGAATAAAGGGGATGTGCAGAATTGTGGCAACTATAGAGGGATAAAGTTGATGAGACATACAATGAAGTTATGGGAAAGAGTAGTGGAAACTGGACTGAGCAGAAGTCAGCATCTGTGAACAGCAGTATGGCTTTATACCTAGAAAGAGTACTACAGATGCAGTATTTGCGTTGAGAATGCTAATAGAAAAGTACAGAGAAGGCCAGAGGGAGCTGCATTGTGTTTTTGTAGACCTAGAAAAGGCATATGACAGGGTGCTAAGAGAGGAGCTCTGGTATTGTATGAGGAAGTCTGGAGTGGCAGAGAAGTATGTAAGACTGGTGCAGGACATGTATGCTAGCTGTGAGACATTGGTACGCTGTGCTGTAGGGGTAACAGAGAAGGTCAAGGTGGAGGTGGGACTCCATCAGGGATCAGCTCTGAGCCCCTTCTTGTTCACAATGGTGATGGATAGGCTGACAGATGAGGTTAGACAGGAATCTCCATGGTCCATCATGTTTGCAGATGACATTGTGATCTGTAGTGAGAGCAGACAACAGGTAGAGGAAAATCTCGAGAGGTGGAGGTATGCTCTGGAAAGGAGAGGAATGAAAGTTAGTCGCAGCAAGACAGAATATATGTGTGTGAATGAGGGGAACTCGGGTGGAGCGGTGAGGCTACAGGGAGTGGAGATCAAGAAGCTGGAGGATTTCAGGTACTTAGGGTCAACAGTCCAGAGCAACGGAGAGTGTGGAAAAGAGGTGAAGAGACGGGTCCAAGCAGGTTGGAATGGGTGGAGAAAAGTGTCGGGGTACTATGTGATTGAAGACTTTCAGCCAGAATAAAAGGAAATGTGTACAAGGCAGTGGTGAGACCAGCGATGATGTATGGACTAGAAACTGTCACAATGACCAAAAGACAGCAGGCAGAACTAGAGGTTGCAGAGATGAGGATGTTGAGGTTCTCTTTGGAAGTGACCAGGATGGATAGGATCCGGAATGAGTCTATCAGTGGAACTAGCACATGTTAGATGTTTTGGAGAGAAGGTCAGAGAAGCCAGACTGAGATGGTTCGGTCATGTACAGAGGAGGGATAGAGAATATGTTGGTAGACGGATGCTGGAATTGGAGCTGCCAGGCAAGAGGTCTCGAGGAAGACCCAAGAGAAGATTTATGGATGTAGTGAGAGAGGATATGAAGGTAGTTGGTGTGAGAGAGGAGGATACGGAGAATAGGGTTAGATGGAGAAAGTTGACTCGCTGTGGCGACCCCTGAAGGGAAAAGCCAAAACAAGTTGAAGTCATCGCCTAAAAGTCTGTGACATCACTCAGTCATGTAAAGTTCCATCGCCGTAGGCTGACCGCGGCCCACCTTGAAAGGTAACACCAGGTGGAGAGAGTTTAAAAAAATTATGAATCACTGTAAAACAATAGATCAGGAGGGGATGATTGACTCAACATGAATGATTGGTTCGGAGTCAAGTGTAACTTCAGCAGCAGATCTGAGCCAGACTTCTCTGCATAATGACTTCTGTCACATGATCTGAGTGGGGAGAACCTACTGAAAATCTGTATTACCATTCAACGTCCCATAACCCTATCTGTTTTACAGGAGAGCTAAAGGGACGGTGTCTCAAGATAGAGCCTTTGAACATACATGCATGTTTTTATGTCTGTTCTTGATGTTGTGTATTATGGTGTTTGTCAGGTAAAAGCCTGGTATCGATGTTTAGTTCCTACCACCACAGTGGGGCAGGTTGGAAGCAGAATGACGGCGGAGTGACAAGAGATGGGCCGAAGTCCCTCCCCAGACGACAGTAATGGAGACATCAGCGAGATAAACCCAGCTGTTAGCTCTGACACTCATCCACTCAGACTTATGCGAGGCAGAACCCCTTGTGCACGGAGGACTGTATTAGATTAGCATCATCCCCATTCATGCAGCAGATGATTCCATTTGCAGGACCACTCAGCCTTTTCAGGGACTTTTCAAGAAGCAGACACTGCCTGCCTGATAAATTAACTTGAGAGTTAATTCTTAAACATATGTATACATTTGTAAGTGAAATCAATTATGCAAAGATAAAAATTTTATTTTTTTGTTTGTTTGTTTTTCTTTTGATTACATTTTCATTCCATATTATATATTATTTCAAAAGCTCTGATATTATTTGGCCTCCCCATTCTTTTGAAAGGGATAAGCGTCTCTAAAAATAACTCATGTGCAAATGGCATACATGTACTGCTATTCAATTTGTATGGTGCACATTATTTGCAAATTCAGAAATGGGAACATAATAAAGTAAAATTATATCTAGTACATTATGCAAGTACATATTTGACAGACACATGGATGTGATGATACATTTTGAATGTATATTTGCATAAATATTCATAATTCAAAGGTATATTTGTTAAGTTTCTTAATGCATTTTCAAAAACTGAAGTTAGAATTTAAGCATGAGCAAATGTGAATTGAAAACACTGAAAAAAGACAAAGAAGAGCTTAGAACAGAGAGAAGAGAACATAAGTATTGGTAAAAATTTCATATTGAGGGCATCTCCATGACTTATTGTTAAATATTATAGGAGTTGTACATCAAGCCAAGCCATACATTACATAAGCTATGGCAAAGGTATAACACAGCACTGTAAATCAACCTTGAAATTTTGGAACAGAGACATAGATTTTAATTGACATTCTTCATGCTTCATAAACAGTCAGTCAATCAATGAGGACAATTAGAGCCCAGGGACAAAAGCAGAATGGTGGATAGAAAGATATTATGAAGGTCAAAGACAGTTGTATATTCTTCTTTTGTATGGTGCTCTCTATGTTCCCTTGGTTACCCCATCCAATCTCATCTGGTGCCACTATCACCACTATTATGTTAGCGGATAACCTCAAATGTGCATTTTAATACATTCATTTGATTAACCATTTGACTATGTCAATTGACATTTCTTGAAGAGATCTTGAACATGGTGATAGAAGCCCCTGCAGGAGCTCACCATATGTACAACAGTGCACATGCAGTCTGAAATTTAATAGAAAAGTTGATCTCTCACTTCTCTCACTGTGATTCAGAAATCTGGGGCAGGAAAAACTAAGTATCTGAATCTGAATTTGCAGTCAGACAAATATTCACACAAAATTGGAGGCAAATTAGGGAGGTACATCACAGGTTCCTATAAGATTTGTTCACAGCTGTGTGATACAGTCATATAGTTTTACTAACCGGAATGTGAGTCGTTTTCTTACCAACCTTACAATGGATTTCTTATTTTATTCTATTTTTTTTTTTTTTCACGTCCAAACCATAGTGCTCTCCTGTGTTCAAGAATAGAAGTCTTCAATTTCCCCACTGCTCAGAGGTTTTTCCTGCATTCCAGAGAAGTTAAGAAACCTGTGATTCTAGAAGAGCTTTTCTAGGCCCAGGTGGAAGCAGTGAGCAGTATCTCTGGTGAGATCTCTGGTGGGCCTAGTTGGTCAGGACATCTCCATAAAATACAGTTAGAGAACATGGAGAACTGGATAAGCAGGAGACTTGATGATCACTGAAGTGAAAATCCAGTTGCGGGATGAGTTTAGAGAGGAAATAGGGATGAACTTTTAGTCGAAAGGGAAGCAGTGTTTGGCTAAAGCAAGGGATGAGCCATTTTGCTCCAGCGTTGGATGTCCTTGGGCTGTGGAAAGAACACTTTGACTAAAACCTAAACCAGAGGACAGAAGTTATTGAGGGTTTGACATAGGTGGGTTACAAAAGTTGGGCTGGAGCCTGTGATCCAACTGCAGACTGCTGAGCTTACCAGAAAAAAAGTCAGTCTGCAATGGAGACTTCAGCTCATTGTCTTAGTCAAGCATGTTTGTCATCCCTGTCTTAGTCATAAGACAGTGAACCAGTGAACCAAATTGTTCTCACAAAGTTGGGAGCAGGGAATTGTCCAAAATGTCTGGGTATGCTTAAGCTTTCAGAGTTCTTTCACTGGAAATAAGGGGCCAAGCCCAGCTCCTGAAAAACAACCCCACATCATCAGCTCCCCTCCACCAAAGTACACACTTCTCACACTTCAGTCAGACAAGTACCATTCTCCTGGCAACTGCCAGTGGCCTGCGTGCTTTACACCACTGCACCCAACGTGTTGTATTGCACTTGCTGATGTGTGGCTTGGATGCAGCTGCTCAGCCATGGAACTCCATTCTATTAAGCTTTCTGCACATAGTTCTTGAGCTAATCTTAAGGCCACATGAAGTTTGGAGGTCTGTAGCGATTGACTGCAGAAAGTTGATGACCTCTTCCCATGATGCACCTCAGCATTTGCTGACCCTGCTACATCAGTTTACATCAGTTTACGTCAGTTTGTCTTCCTGTTGGTCCAGGATAAGAGTGATTCAGGATAAGAATCAGGACCTGGAAGTCACAAATTTCACTGGGTCACTGTTGTAAAACAGGAATGCGTCCCCTGAGACAAGACAGTTGTTATCCCAAGTGAGGGGAGTTCAAATATCCATAGTGAGGTGTAGACAAAGCATTACTTTGATCAAAGTGGCATCAGCGGTGATGTAGGCGGTGCAGTTCCAATTCTCTGAAGGAGAAAGCAAACCATCTGATGTTTTAATCTTATTTCCAACATCATCTATGGTCATGGCCATTCTTTAGTATCCTCGAGACTAGGCTCTCAGATACAAGCAGCTATAATTCTCTGCAGAGTGAAACGTTGATATTTTGGATGTGGAAATTATTCCATATCCAGGGCCAAAAATTTTTCTTTTTATTGCTGTCATGCAAAAGGGCTCATCCAGATTGACACATTCATCTCACTTTATAACCCTGAGCTTCTCTAATGCCACACGCCTTATTCATGTGGCCACAATTATCCATACATTAATAAAACCTGACTGGTTCTTACTTGGAAAGAGAGGGGGTTGGGCCGATGCAGGGCACCCGGTACATTGAATAATATTGGGATAATTAACAGGAAGATAAACAAAACATAAATTCGGACATTGCATTTATTTGGACTACCACTCAAATATGCGTGAACCACATTATTTTAATTAAAAGATAAATCTATGTGACATGCTGCGTCCCAGTTAATTATTCTGTGCTGTACAATAAAAACAAAGCCCATTAAATATGCCACACACTCTATTTCTCCATTAACAGTAAAAAGCGCTCATCCTGGGGACAACATTTCAAATCGAGATGCTGCTTTTGCTTTTTACCCACTGCCACATACACACTAGTACTTCCATTGCACATTCTCTTCCTCCGCGTTTATATTTCCTCACATCTTCTGGCAAATGGAACTTTCTGAATGTCAATTTTGAATTTCACACAGTACATGTGCAAACTCACCAGTTTTAGAAAGGATCTTGTTTTTTATACCAGTAAAACGATCTCCCCATAAAATTGTTGCACACCAGTGTGTATTCAAAGAATGTGCAAAAGGACATTTTCAGGCCATTTTGAGAACAACTTTGTTGATGTTACTATTTAATCCAATATTGACATAGCTTATTTACAACTGGTTTGAGAGATTTACAAGCAAATTCCTATAAGCTAGAAAGATTAGTTTGTTCCCTATCTAAATATGTATGTGGAATAAATCCAATTATTATTTATTGTTATTAACAAATACTTTACTATTATTATTGTTACTGTTGATGTTCTGACACAAGTTAGAATTTGTGTGCGTGTCAACTGAAAGGTTTTGTGGGCAATGTATTCTGTAAATTTAATTGGAAGCCAACTTGTTTGTATTATTGTATATATTATTATAATAATAAATACAAGAAACATATATTAAGCATTTGTTTCACAATCCTCACTTCCCTTGAGGTGTTGGTGTTGTTGACTTCTTTAATTTTCATACATAGAATGTAGTTACTCGAGAGAGGCGAGGAAGCATTAGGACACAAACAGCACTGTGGGAACCCCCGTCCTCCCAAAGTATGTAACTGGCATGTTTTGGAGGTACAGGTTTTATTGCAGGAAAAAAACATCAGAAGACACACACACACATATATATATGTAAATATGTGTGTGTGTGTGTGTGTGTGTGTGTGTGTGTGTATAGATAGATAGATAGATAGATAGATAGATAGATAGATAGATAGATAGATAGATAGATAGATAGATAGATAGATAGATAGATAGATATTGGATGATATTGGATGATATTGGATACTGTTTCAAAGAACATAACAATTTGTGGACCAAAGAAAGTAAACATGTGTTGATATGACTCTTTAATGACTTCATACTGATGGCTGACTAATAAAGACCTTTCAGATATTCCTCAGTGCAAAGTAATCTACTGTTACATTTGTACCCTTCCTTTTCCCACCATACTATAGAAATCCCATACTATAGAAATGTGGACAATAGTAGGATCACATAGGATGCCAAAGAATCCTTTGCAGGCTGATATAAATTTCCATTTTTTTCTTGCATCAGTGATTATCATAGAGCGAACTGCAGTTGTTACTTCAAAAGGAAGTTTGACGGAGATCAAACGGCAACAGGGACAATGGAATGGATTATTTGGGGATTACAGCAGTGGGGAAAAAGGAGTATAAGTCTATGGGATGGACAAAGAGTACTGGTAGAAGGAAAACAAATGGCATTCTCCAGTGTTGAGACAAAAAAAGAAAGAAAAAAGAACACATTCCCTTATTTGAGAAATGGAAAGGTGATGAAACCATAATGGACAGCCTGCTAGAGTAGTTGAGAAAGCTGAAGTAGCAGTGCCAAAAAATTGTATAGCTTTGCAGTTTTTATTAGCAGATCCAGAATACTATATCTATATCTATATCTATATCTATATCTATATCTATATCTATATCTATATCTATATCTATATCTATATCTATATCTATATCTAGTTAGAATTACAAGTAAATATATCGTAAATATCTATACATGTTAAGACAACTAGATAGAAAGATAGATAGATAGATAGATAGATAGATAGATAGATAGATAGATAGATAGATAGATAGATAGATAGACAGATAGATAGATAGATAGATAGATAGATAGATAGATAGATAGATAGATAGATAGATAGATAGATAGATAGATAGATAGATAGATACTATGATTTTAGAAACGTTTGTACCCCTTATTTGAGGTAAATCAAACTGTTGCAATCACTGTTTTGATCATTACATGTCTTGCACTCGATGCTAATGGTTTTGTAGCTTTTTTGGTGCTTATTGAGCTTCTGGTAAAAAAAAAGCTAATTCTGGCCTGTGCAACCCATGTGAATAACCCCCATTTTGTTCAATTCCACTGGTGGGGTGGCTGATGGAACTCAACTTGACCCCTCTGTTGCATATCCACCCAGCATCGGGTTACCACTGTAAGATTGTGCACGGCTTGTGCGTATGTGTGGCAGTGAATTGATTTCCTCTGTGATGACAGCTCCAGTCAGGCTGGCACCAAGGTCCACCCCATTCTCCCCCCCCTGACACACACACACACACACACACACACACACACACACACACACACACACACACACACACATACATATTCACAAACACATGCACATAAATGCACACACAAAGGTTACACATACACACATTCACAAACAACACCATCATCATTACTGTACAACACATTAACATCAATCATGCTGGAAAAATGACAGCCACTGGTGTTGTGTTCAGAGACTCATCCTACATCTTCCCTGCAGTGGCTGCTCAACTAAATCATTTATGCAGATCATTTTTCTGATAAAAGCATTATTTGAGGAAGAAAAGCAACTGTAGTGATTAAATCATCTGGTGTCATTCATTTTCATGATTTTGACTCAAAACTATGATTCCATCTCAAAGTATGTAGTCACAAATTCATTGGTTATATCTCTGCTTAGTAAATAATCATGAACTTGTATTTATACTTTTTTAATGTCATGCTTGTAGAAGTGTCTCATCGAGCTCACTGCTTCGAGCTCATCTCTTTTGGGGATGAGTGATTTGAGTGTTCATCTGCAAATTCAGCCCTAAAGGATCAAATTCTTCAATCCCCAGACTGGTCTTGACTGCTGTTAACCTCCTGACCTCCGGCTGCTCCAGCCAGATTAGATGTTATTCTGCCTCCTCGGACATCCTCCAAGTTTTTTTCGCGGGTGTCAAATCCTGTTTGGGACTGCTTGAATATGCGGTCGGGGCACTGAGTGTTGTCAAATGGCTTGCAGTGAACACACAGCACGTGGGTCTTCAGATTGTCCTTTTGGGAGGCGCTGAAGTAGCAGTAATTACCTTTGAAGGGTCTTTGTCCTGCAGAGACACGGACCATATTACAAGTATGATATTTAGTGAGTGGGCCTGGGAGTGAATTCCCATTGAGGACAAATTTGAATATTCATAGGCCTTCAGTTACAAATCAGATCAACACACAGACACACACTAACAACATTTGTTATTACTACGTTATTATAAACACATACCTGCAATCCAAGCAGGCATAGGTTGCATGTCTATTCATATTTTGTTATGAAAGCAATTGATGGAGGTAAACAACAAATAGTGACACAATAAAGTGAACACTAACAAAAGTTTCATTGTAAAAACTATTTAATCATCTATTGTGATGGAATCCAACAAAATCCAGGCAAACACTGTGCTGTAGACCCAGCCTTGAAAAAGTAAAGCTGGGCTTCCCATTAGTATGTTTTTAGAGTGTCTTTGAATCAAAACACTTTTACTGATAGGAGAGCGATTTCTCAAGAATGTTAGATTTTTCTCCTGTTCACTTATGTCTTGTTTTTCAGCCCTTCTAATCATTTTGACCTTAAAGATTGTATTTTATCTAATTAAACATTGATATGGAAAGATGATATATGATGTGGTATCTGTCAAGCATTGTATTTCTTGAATCTGACAGTCATTGTGCCATTATAATTTTGGATCTTGACATTTTGATTTACATTTTTCAATATTACTCAAGGTCCTTTTCGTAGGGATTTTTGAAATGTATCCCAGCCCAGTTTGCATTGCATCATGCTGCCCTCTGTCATCATTGAAAATCAATAATTGAAACAAGTACAATAGTTCAAAAAATGGTCAGTGGGAAAAGTTTTCTTTTGGTTTATTTTTGGTAAACAAAAAGGCAAAATAAGACGATCTAAGTAAACACAAGAATTCCATTGATAAAACTGACAGAATAAACTGATTTGAACTGTGTTAACTTTAATTTCAGATTTTAACCATGAGCAAAATCAAGCCAAACCTTCAATTGAAGGCTTTGTTTATGGGGATCTCAGCCTAAGCAGATGCTGACCCCCCAAAATAATACCTGGAAAATCAAAACTCTCATTTGGAACACAATATTTGGAGGACTGAATGTTACGTCCTAAAACAAATTTATAAAATATGAGTTGCAATGGCAACTTTGTCTAAAATATAATGCAACTGTTTACTGTTTTTAAGTGAAATTTTCTGGTCAATTTCAATTAATTGTTTTTTTTTTAATTTTTTTTTTAATTTTGCTGATGTCAAAATGACTTCTAGTTTATTGTTTGCGAAGTTTGCCAAGATATCTATTGATTGAAGCTATTCAATTTCACATTTTGGTGAGTCATTTCTAGTAAATTTTGATTAATTTTTCTTTGACACCAAGTGTTAGTTTTTGGACCTTCTCTGACTCATATTAACTCCTATCTAATTATAGAAAACATATCACTGCGGGAAGAGAACTGAGAAGAGGGTAAATTTAGGACAAGAAGGAGATGCAAAGCGATTCTCTCTGCAACTGCAGCGGTGGCAGCAGCAGCAGCAGCAGAAGCAGGAACACCTCCTTATTGAAGCAAATACATCCTCAAAGCTTCATCCCACACTTAATACTGGCTTCACTATGTGTGTGTGTATGTGTGTGTGTGTGTGTGTGTGTGTGTGTGTGTGTGTGTGTGTGTGTGTGTGTATGTGTACATGAAGTCTGGGACAGAATAGCAGTATTTCTCCCCTCTGCAGAACTCTCTCTGTCACTCTGCAGATTGAATTTGATCATCACTGCAGCAAAACACAATGGCCCTTAATAGCAAAAGCCGTTTCTTTGAGGGATGCCGATTACACCACGATAACCCACTTCACTCAACCCACAAACACACACACACACACACACAAACGCACACAAACACATACACACACACACACACACACACACACACACACACACACACACACACAAACGCACACACAAACACACACACGTATTCATGCACACAATAAAATGGAGAGGGAGTTTGTGCCCTCTGTATTACTTTAGGTTATTAATAATAGTACATTTGCAGTTTCTCTTCTCTCTCCCTCTCACTCAAGTCGAGACGGTCTAAATCACATTAACATATGGAGGTTAAAGCAGGCACAGGGAATATCAATAGGTAAAATGGAGCAAATTAAAGAGGAAGCAATCTATTCGAAGCACTCACTAGCATACACATGGGAGTCTACTTATACTATTTACAGATGGACACACACACAAACACACAGATAACATGCACACACACAAGGAGAGAAATGCGGGGACGACGCAGGATTTGCAGCTACTTTGTGTTTGGCAATCTGACACAGTGTCCCCGGCTTCCTCATATTACATTGTTTGCTCTGGAGCCAGACAAAAGGGATTGCTTCAAGTTTTTGGAGGCTTTGGATGTTCCAGTTGTCTGAATTTCACGATAAGCGAGTCGGCAAGCACACAGTAAAAAAAAAGAGGCCTTCTTTTATTCAAGCGCAGTTTAATTTCACACTCTCTTACATTATGTTAAGTCCAAGAGGCAGAATATCTCATCCCATTTTACACTTAGAAGGAGAGGGTTATGGCCCCAAAACAACTCAACTCCGTCCTCTTTCTCTTCACTCCTCCCTGCTCCATTTTGCTGTTTGTCTTGCTGGGGTTTAAAATAAATAAAGACCAAGACGTTTTTTTCTGTGAGGACATGTTTTGGTAAAAAAGATAAATATTACACGGCGTGAGGTAAAGTTTAGACAGAATGTATGAACTTGAATTGCAGTTTGGATTGAAATTGACTAGTGCAGCAGCAGACGCTTCACTTTGTTATGGATTAAAAATTAATGGAAAGCACTTTTCTATCTCACTCAGTCACTCGTGGACCCTCCGTCCCTCCAAGCCCCACACTCCAACTCAAACTCTTGCTCTCTGTAAGACAGAAACTGTAAGACTCAGGACTACCGTTACAATGTCATTATTCAGGTGTTCCCATGGAACCTTGGTTTCTTTGTCCCGTCTACCAAAATAAGTGTTTCCGTTTTTGAAAATGAAACAATACTTAATTGACTATAGAGTCTCAGAAATTCTCAAATTTTCTGAGAATTTCAGGGTGCTTTCTTGCAAATTCATTAATAATTGTTTTCATTCATTCATTCATTCTTTCATTTTCTATACAACTCATCCTGCACTCAGGAAGCTTGAGCCTATCTCAGCTATCACTGGAGGTCAGGCGGGCCAGTCAGTCACAGGGCCACAACTTTTCTTTGAAATCCTACTTTCTTTCTTGAAAACCTTCTGGTTTGTTGAAATCTGTTTCAGTGCAATTTTTCAAGCTATTTTATCATTACTTCAATGGTCATTTCAGGGGGATATCTCAAAATAATGTATTTCTTCACATTTAAATAATTTTGCTTTGACAATATTTGTATTTAATTATTTGTTCATTCACTTATCGATTGATTTATTTGTTTGTTGATGTATTTACTTTCCTAGATGCATATATGCATATACTGAAACTCAGCAGTCAAATATACACAGCCACAACTCATAAACAATACTGACATGCTTTCATTAAGCCCATATGAGTTAGTTTTGGCTCAATGGTGACGATTCCAGGTTTTATTGAAAAAAAGTATTACTTGATGTATGCTTCATAGTACATTCAGATAGGACTCATCGCTTCCTGGCCTTGTAAGAGATGTTGACATGTAAGGGTTTGTCTCTGATGGAAGCATTGGTCCATCTGTCATCCAAACTGCGGATCAGAGACGCTCACTTCATTGTTGCAACTCATGTCAAAAAAAAAACCTGAGTCTGAAATGAATCAGATGAGGGAAATTACATGTTGTCTCATTGCATTATGGCATCTCTTTTCTTCAAAATGTGTCACTTAAGATTAGAATATTAGTTTTCTTTCTCCCTCCTGGGATCATTAACTCTTTACCTGCTAATGTTCTTGTCAAAATGCGATGTGTTAACAATCAGACAGCATACAGATCTAAGAGGACAAGACGTGGAACATAACAGTAGAGTCACAGACAATAAAAAAAAAAAAAAAAAAAAAAAAAAAAAACTTAAACTGTGGTTTCATCCTTCTATTATTTTACAAGCACAGCAACATGTTCGTTTTCCACTTGACCAATTTTACCAACAAGCGCATTTTAATTATCTAGAGTGGAAATATCAACAGATCAGGATGTTTGCCGGTGTGGTAAATTACCACACCGGCATTACCACTGGTAATCATAGTAAATGCGCATCTTATCATCAATCCATTTCCAGCATTCTCATCAAGATTCCTGGTAATTTGCATTTAAATTATTTCCGATTTGTCGTCACCTATTTTAACATAGAATCTTAATCAAAATACATGCAATAATTTTTTTAGAGGGCCGTGTTCATGTCACCTTTTGATACACAGTCTATGGGGTTAAACTTCAAACCAGCTTAATCATCAGATCGTGCAAATTTAAAAACTGTGATATGTTTTATATTATATTTGCTGTGTAAAGTTTAAATAGCAGTTAATCCTGGTCATAAATGGTATGGCGTTGAAGAGACTGTGACAATCATAATCTAACAAAAGATCCAGCCCATTCAAGAACTCACTACATGAACTATAAAAGAAACATGAAAGTGAAAACTTTAGAGGGCCAACAAATTAGATTTTGTGGAATATTCCTGTCATTGCCTTCTGCTAATTTTTAACAGCCTCTTATTTTATTGTCATGTTCATTCTGTCCTGCTCTATCTATCTGTTCACTCATTCTCAATAATGATTAACAGGCACTCAGGATCGTGGGGGGCTACACTGGTAGGAAACTGGAGAACCCAGAGCCTGCCCATAAATTTATGAAGAGAGAGACAGTAGACAGATTGGGGGGAGTCTTGTTTTCATTAGTGTGATATTATCTAAGCTTTTTTAATTAACCCCCTAAGGCCCACTGCATCCAGATCAGAGGAAAGGCAGAGCAGAATGGGAAGAGGTGTCAGTGCATCTGTGTGTGTGTGTGTGTGCTTGTGTGTATTAGTATTGACGTAGCTCCATCACACCAACAATGCATGCACACCTATGATTTACCCAACACACAAACCAAACCATCCTCATTCAGCATTATTTTATGTGCATTCTCTTATCATTGCACACACGCAAAAACCTACAAACATACATACACTACATAAACAAACACACACACACACACACACACATGCATACAACAACCAAAGAGAAATAATGAGCAGATACAGTGGCTTTCAGAGCACAGATGTTTCAAGAAGAAAATATTTGTATCAGGTGAAAAAGTCATAAATACTTTCACTGACAAGGTTACAGAGAAATTGCAGGAAAATCCTAGGAAAATGTGCACTAATTTGAAGCACAAGATGTATTGTGTCTATTTATTTCCCTTTATTTGTTCTTTATTTCATTTTAGTTTTGTTTTTGATTTTTTTTTACAATTTGTATCAGCAATTAATTAAAAATAGACCAAACCAAGGACATTTTCCTTTTTACATTAAAATAAATAATGATACCACTTACTGAACTCAAAGTAAACTTCTCCCTTATTTTACTTATCCCCTCCTCCCATAGTGCCAAGTGCTAGCAAGAAGTAACAGTTGAAGGCGCTCTGGCACAGTTGTAACATACCCAAACTTACCTTATCTTGGCCATATGTGGAAAACACAATACAACTCGAAAAGTGTTGTCTTGCCTGTGTCGAGAGAGTGGATCTATCTTTAAGACAGCAACAGATGGTAGTGCTGGCAACCAAATGCATTACAGGATGGCAGCGTCTGGTCGCATGTTAGGATGTTTTCCATCCTTGTCATCCTTGTTTGCCTCTGTATACAGTAAAGCCACCAGTTTGATATATATATATAAAATTGTTTTTTAATAATAACTAATTACTCCAAAAATAAAGCATGACATGGTGTCAATTAATTTGTTATTGGTGCCGCCCCCCCTTCAGCTGCTGCATGTTCTTATGTGTTTAGCAATGAAGACAAAAAAATCTAATAACAATGGAAAATGAATTTTCAAAATCTCCCACACAGTTATGTGTACCTGTAAATCCAGCTCACACCCAATACGTTCTAGTGAAGTAAGTAACGTGTGGGAGACATTGAACTAATCTCATAAAACAAAATTAGTCACCAAGACAAAATCTCTGCTTCACAAAATACATCTATTTTAACTCTTATAAGTGTGGGAATAAGCCCCGCACAGTAATATTATGCCCTGTCAAGTGCATTTGAAAAAAAAAAAAAGCATTATAATTTGTTTTTACCACATTGCACTTTTATATGGGACATATACATGACATTTACCTACTTTACACGACTGCATACTGTAATCTTAATGACAAAATCAGTAAAAGTGGTAGGCACTGAAATAAACACACTATTTCAGGAAGCTGGAAGAGGGCTGGAAATACAGACAGTCATCAGAGAGACAGACAGTGGGGCAGGAGGAGAGAGACAGAACAACGCAGAAGGTTCAAGCAATTAAATGTGCTAAACCATCTGTCCAATAAGCTGCAAGAATGTCGAGCCTCCTGGATTATTCAGCAAACCAGAGCAACAGATCCTCTCTCATTCTGTCTCTCACACATGCATGAACACAAGATTCTGGAATCAGCTGAGGGGTGTTCCATCACTGACGTCACACAATTTTCAATCTATTTTTCACAAACCCCCGATGTCCTTGCTTCAATAGCTACTGATTTTGGTGAGTATTGAAGTAATGGTTCCATTCTTTAAAGATTGACTTCCAAATGGGGAATGTCTTTTAATCAATTTAATTAACGATGATTTTGAATCTACTCATACACTATATAGCCAAAAGTATTCCCTCACCCATCCAAATAATCCCAATCACTTCCATTTGTGAAAGAATGGGTCGCTGTCAGGAGCTCAGTGAATTCCATGTGCAACTATGATAGGATGCTCCATGTGCAACAAATCCAGTCATGAAATTTCATCACTTCTAAAAATGGTGTAGTAGTGGTGTAAAGCACAGCACCACTGGACTCTGACGAATCGCGACTGATAAATCGCGCTTCTCCATCTAGTAATCTGATGGCCGAGTCTGGGTTTGGCAGTTGCCAAAGAAATGGTACTTGTCTGACTCCATTGTGCCAAGTGTGAAGTTTGGTGGAGGGGGGATGATGGTGTGGGGTTGTTTTTCAGGAGCTGGGCCTGGCCCCTTGGTTCCAGTAAAAGAAACTCTGAAAGCTTTAGCATACCAATACATTATGGACAATTGCCTGCTCCCAACTTTGTGGGAACTGTTTGGAGCTGGTCCTTTCCTTATCCAACATGACTGTGCACCAGTGCACCAAGCAAGGTCCATAAAGACATGGATGACAGAGTCTGGTGTGGATGAACTTGACTGGCCTTCACAGAGTCCTGGCCTCAACGCCTTCGGGATGATTTAAAACGGACACTGAGAGCCAAGCTTTCTCGTCCAACATCAATGTGTGAACTCACAAATGCGCTTCTGGAAGAATGGTCAAAAATCCCCATAAACACTCCCCTGAACCTTATGAACTGCCTTCTCAGAAGAGTCTTATAGCCCTGTGGACTGACGCCATATTGAACACTATGGATTAGGAATGGGATGTCACTTAAGTTCATATCCGAGTCAAGTCAGGTGAGCAAATACTTTTGGCCATATAAAGTAGTGTATTTTCATGCCTTGCTAGTACCAGGTTTGACCCCCTTTTAACCCCCAAAACTGCCAAACCTCTTTGTGGAGTCAGTCCAACAAGATCCTGGAGAGATTAGGAGTATAACCAGGTGTGGTTACACAAGCAAGTTGATGGATTTAATCAACTCATCGATGGAAGGCGAATTATGGCCTTATCCTATTATAGGTAAATAGGCTGTAGCCTCTAATGCTTCACCTGTGACCATGTCCACCACTATATAGAGCTCCAAGACGTACTCTGCCCATCTCTCCATTTGTTTGTTATGGTCTGTAATGTTCTCACCAGCAGCTGACCAATGGGGTAAACAGAGGCTGAAAGCATTGTTCTTGTCCTTGTCCATGCAGTAAGCTTTCAGCAACATGCCGAGTGTATTGGCACAAATTTAACCAAGTGTCACTAGTGCAGGCAACATGTTTGGTATCATTTTTTGCATTTGTGGCCGAGTGTGGCAAGAGTCGTTGCTGATGCACTTATTGTTTTTGATGAAGGCAGCTGAATGATGCTCTTTTGACAGTGAACGATTACTCCCATTCAGTGCTACTACCATTGAACCAGTCTGTGTTTCCCCCTTTGCTGAAGCTAGATTTTTCAGCTAACCAAAGAGCGTCCTGTGTCGCAGTCAGCACTGTGGTAGCCACATGTAGCAGGAACATTGTTGAAAGAGGAGTTATGTGTGACGATGAGGTGTAATTAATACGAGTTGTGGGATCTTGGATGGGACTAGGATACTCAATGCTTTGCAAATTGTGATTGTGTTATGGAGAGGTTATGGCACAAGCATTGCTCTTCTGGACTCTTTGCATTTTCATTCATGTTAGAGAAAAACAAAAATGTTCCTATGTAATTGTGCTAGGTTTGGGCTAGATGATCAGAGCCCTGCTGAAAAGTGACCAGAATGCCTTGGTTAGCTGTGTCAAGATTCTAATTGTAATGGTCCTTGGACACTGAGGAAGACTTCAGTGTTGGGGCAGAGGCAGTCTGGATGATCATGGAGCCCAGACAGTTGACAGTTGAAGACAGGAGCACGGAGGTAGACAACATCTTGTACACACAAGGTAACCTGAAAGAGATCAGTGACTGCAAAGTAGCTGGAGGTGAGAGTGTAGCCAGACAGCATAGCCTGGTGGTTTATAGGATGACTCTGGTGACAATGAAGATGAAGAGGACAATGGCAGAGCAGAGGACAAAGTGGTGGAAGGTGAAAAGGGAGGAGGGTTGTATGGTTTTCAGGGAGGAGTTGAGAAAGGCTCTGGGTGGTCAGGGAGAGCTTCCAGATAATTGAACAAAAACAGCTAGTGTTATCAGGGAGACAGGTAGGAGAGTACTTGGTGTGTCATCTGGAAGGAAAGTAGATAAGGAGACTTTGTGGTGGAATGAGGAGGTGCAGGAGTATATACAGAGAAAGTGGTTAGCAAAGTAGAAATGGGATACTGAGAGAACTGAGGAAAACAGGGAGGAGTACAGGGAGATCAAACACAAGGTAAAGATAGAAGTAGCAAAGGCAAAGCAAATGGCGTACCATCCTCTGTATGCTCAGTTGGACACTGAGGGTGAGAATGATCTATATATGTTGGCGAAACAGAGAGATAATGATGGAAAGGATGTACAACAGGTCCAGGTGATTCAGGATAGAGCGGAAATGTATTGACAATACTAGAAGAGTGATGGACACTAGAAAGAGTACTTTGAGGAGCTGATTAATGTGGAAAATGAAAGTCAGGCAAGGGTACAAGAGGTAAATATTGTAGACCACAAAGAAGAACAGATTAGTAAAAGTGAAGTGAAGAAAGCATTGAAAAGGATGAAGAGTGAAAAACAGTTGGTCCTGATGATATACCTGTGGAGGTTTGGAAGTGTCTAGGAGCGGCAGCTGTAGAGTTTCTTACTCAATTATTCAACAGGATCTTAGAGAGTGAGAATATGCCTGTAGAATGGCAACTAAGTGTGATGGTGCCTATTTTTAAGAATAAGGGGCATTCGCAGAATTGCGGCAACTATAGAGGGATAAAGTTGATGAGCCATACAATGAAGTTATGGGAAAGAGTAGTGGAAAACTAGACTGAGAGCAGAAGTCAGCATTTGTAAACAGCAGTATGGCTTCATGCCTACAAAGAGTACTGCAGATGCAGTATTTGCTTTGAGAAGTACAGAGAAGGCCAGAGGGAGCTGCATTGTGTTTTTGTAGACCTGGAAAAAGTATAAGACAGGGTTCCAAGAGAGGAGCTCTGGTATTGTATAAGGAAATCTGGAGTAGCAGAGAAGTATGTTAGACTGGTGCAGGACATGTATGCTAGCTGTGACACAGTGGTGCAGTGTGCCGTAGGGTTAACTGAAAAGTTCGAGGTGGAGGTGGGACAACATCAGGGATCAGCTGTCAGGCTGACAGATGAGATTAGACAGGAATCTCCATGAAGCATGATGTTAGCAGATGATATAATCTGCAGTGTCAAAGAAGCCAGACTGAGATGGTTCGGTCATGTAGTCATGTAAGGAGGACGGATAGTGAATATATTCATAGACGCATGCTGGAATTGTAGGTGCCAGGCAGGAGGTCTTGAGGAAGACCAAAGAGGAGATTTATGGACTTGGTGAGAGAGGATATGAAGGTAGTTGATTTGAGATAGGAGGCTAAAGAGAATAAGGTTAGATGAAGAAAGTTGATTCGCTGTGGCGACCCTTAAAGGGAAAAGCTGAAAGGTGAAGAAGAAGATGTGTCTGAGCTGGTTAGCACCAGGTGAGTTTTCACTGCTGCAATGTTTTGGATGTGGCTTTTGTGAACATATTGTACTGCCATCATAGTTTTACTTTCTTAATTCTTGAACAATTTGTTTGTTTTTTTTTTTGTTTTTTTCTGGAAAGCTAACTTTGGCATACTCAGCTCTGTGGTTGGGGTCAAAATACCCGCATAGATTGTACTCTTCAACAACTGATATTGCCTCATAACACAAAAGACATACTGTTTTTTCTCCTTGAAACTGAAACGTGTATTCATGTCTTTGCCTTCCCATCTTTCTTGAAGCAGCCTTCCTTCTGCATCAACTTTTCTCTTCCTGGACATTTAGGAATCATTTGTATTTCTCAATTCCACTTGTTGAAAATCGCATTGATATGGATACATGTTAGAGTAATTTTCTTTCTGGGCAAAACTGTCTGTGTTATATCATCATGTGTGAGAACCATATTCTGTTCTGTGAGTTATACAAGCTACAAACTTATCCTGTTGTCCTTTTGTCATGCAACCTGTACCCACATCCTCTGATACAATCATGTAAAACAGTGTCTCTAATACAATCGTGAGAAACAGTGGATCTAATACAATCATGTTTTACAGCGCCTCTGATACAATCATGTGAAACAGTGCTAAAACATGATTGTTTCATGATTATCTCGTAAGAAGCGACACCCCACATGTGCCTATCTGGTTAGCTATTATCTTGCTTACTCAATGTAACAACAACCATTACAAATAAAAGCTCATGCTATCGAAGGGAGGTCAGAGCTGTCTGGAGACTACTACGGTGGTGCTCCAACTGACTCTCCTCACGAGCTGAACAGACTTGACTCGACTCCTGTCTTCCTTATAATGTTGATGTCAGCCTTTGAACCCCGACAATACACTGCAGTCTACTGGCAGGATGCTGTGACTTCATGGGTAACATGATCGGCTTGAATTGTGTCAAATATATTTCATGGCCAATTGTTTGACTTATATATTTTAAGACAATCGGACCTCTTAAGACTCATGGGCCACATGAAATGATGTGGCAGGCCACATATGGCCTGCGGGCCTTCAGTTAGACGCATGCTCTTGAGGTAGAGAGCAGATCACATATTGTTGGATATGGATTGTTATTTTCAGATTTTAGTTTCCTGTTTAAGCCAACTCTAAATCAATTTAGATTTTAAACCATGAGTTAAAGAGTAATTTTTCTTCAGTTGCCATATGTTCGAGTCTTGAGCCACCAGGGGTTGCAATACATTCTCCATACAACACAAACTGCGCCTTCCATTAAAACTATGTGATGCTGAAATGATAACTAAACCTGGGGAAAACATCCGATTAAAAAAAAATACTGAGGGTCAGACGTTTTAAGTGACATATTTTACACAACACACTGTGAATGTAAAGGTACAGATGAGCTTAATTTACAAGAAACATGTTCTTCCTTTTGTCTCACTTCACAAACCTCATGAAATTCTTAATTCCGTTGATTTTCTTTTTCAATAAAACTAATTTTAATCCCACCCATGCTCCCATCCCTCTAAAAATAAATACACTTCCATCACTTCAAACAGCCCAGGGGGAGTTCATCCCTCTCTGAATTCCGTCCAATGAATTACGTTTATCCCTCTGCGAGATGCGAGTTGATGGAAAATTGGCCTGAAGTTAGGGGAATAGTGATTTGGTCTGTTTCTGAGCTTCACTGGAGAAAACCAACAGACAAATAACACCTGGGGAGGCACTTAAGGAGACCAGAGGAATAGTGAAAAGGGAAAAGGGGGGGCTCTTTCAGCTTCAAAGCCAGCCTACCCCCACCACCAGAGACTCAGTCCCATGTTAAATACTGAACTAGATTATTAATTGCTGCACCAGCAGGACCCTTTAATAAGAACCCAAAAATAGCAGCTCCTTCTCTCCTTTCTGCCGCCATCCTGCACCATTGTGCTTCATTTCTGGAGGCTCCTGCTGTTCCCCTTATCCAAATTTACTTTGTGCTTTTTATTCACCCCCCAATTAAAAGTTCTGTAAAAATTTAACTGTATTCTCCTTCAAAATTAGCAAAATAAAGTGTATACGCAGCACGGTGGCACAGTGGTTAGCACTTTCCGCTTCACAGCAAGAAGGTCCCTAGTTCCTTTCCGACAGGGGTTCTTTGTGTGGAGTTTGCCTGTCGGCATGGGTTTTCTTCTGACTGAATTGCTCAGATGTGTAAATGAGTGTGAATGTTTGTAAGTCTCTTTATGTGGCTTTGTGATGGACTGGTGACCAGACTCCGCCTCTTGCCCAACAACAGCTGGGATAGGCTCCAGCCCCCCGCGTGCAGGACAAGCAGGACATATAAAGATTGAATCAATTAATTTAAACCTGCCTTTGTAGACATGATTTCTGAATATTGGGTGATTGAACAGTGAATAGACGGTACAGGTTGATCAACTTTCTCCATATTTTTTTCTTATAAACCTCACATTGAACAATTTTTATCGGTTAATCTTTATACTTT